>NC_143571.1:46338750-46670000 GCF_054136105.1 Typopeltis vanoorti
AACTTTTATACCTCCATACTTCAGCATCTCTGGTTGAATGTCATCTGCTCCAGCTGCCTTTCCACTTTTCAAGTTTTTGATGGCTTTTTCTACTTCAAGTATTGAGTATTGATATGTACTCCTCTTTGCATTCTTCTTAAATTTTCTAGTACAGTTCTGTCACTGCTCGGTTCATTTAAGTCTTTTAAAGTAATTACTCTAGACATCTAAGATATCCTTATCTTTAGTTTTCATGTCACTGTTGTCATCTTTGATTCCTTTTACAGTACTCGTTCCTTATTTCTAAGCTTCTTCAATAGCCTCCAGAACATTTTGCCACTTTCCTGATATTGATTTTCCATGCTCTTACAAAAGTTTTTCAATGGCTTTTGTTTAGCTATTTTTACACATAGCTTAGTTCTCTTACATTTTTCTCTGTATTCTTTTAGGTTCATCTGCTAGGAACTTTTGGTATGCTTTGTTCTTTTCCAGAACAGTTTTAACTTCTTGTGTCCATCATGTGTTCTTATTTTCTATCCTTGCAGACAACTTCACCATGTACAGGTACTGGACAAAAAATGGAAACACTGAGCTATTGGATCACATTATTTGTAGTTGCAATGCAACATCTACGATGCACCAAACACAGATGCAGTTGATATGCAAATGTTCTCCCAGGGGTGCGTGTGTATAAAGGCAAATGGAAGCCTGCCACCTCTTGCATGTTAGAATTGAATCAAGATCAAGAGAGGATCTCAGTGACTTTGAAAGGTGCATCTGTGACCAGAACAGCTAAAATTGCACATGTTAGTCAAGGAACAGTCTCTAAGTTTAAGGCAGCATGGCAGTCAAGTCAACACTGTGCCAGGAACTACACAGAGTTGGATATCATGGTCAGATTGCCTTACACAAGCCTTTGATCACTCCCATCAATGCATGTCGTGTGCAATCATGCAAAGGTCACAGGCAGTGGACTACAGTTTACGGACAATTCGTCAAGTGGAAAATTTATTGAAGGGAAAATTCATTACAGGAAAATTCATCACGGAAAAAATTCGCTGAAAGCATTGTTCGCTAGAAAATTGAAATGATATTGCATCAATACTGATGTAAATGCAGTGCAAGATAAATTTCACAAATAATAAATTTAGTTTAATCCTTTATCCAAGTGTAAGCAAACAAAGTTTGCGCCTGAAGTATCTTCATGACTGAGGCAACTCGTGGTAAAGTTGGACCAAGCTCTCATCACTCCTTATCTCAGTATTTCCCATAATGCAAAGCACATCTCCTTGCAGACATATATAATACTATGCAATAAGGGAAGGGCCAGACCGGTTTCGACCTTTATTGAGGTCTCATCAGTGGGAGCCAGACCCAGAAGTGGCAATACTAAGGCAGAAGCAATGGAGAAGTCATATTTACCTAAATGAGCTGCCAAAAGGTGTACCACCTTATTATTAAAATACTCTGGATTTAGAGAAAGATGTTTGAAGGTTTTTCACTTGGTTAGACTATAATCAATTTAGTTTAATCCTTTATCCAAGTGTAAGCAAACAAAGTTTGCGCCTGAAGTATCTTCAGGACTGAGTTGCCTCAGTTGGATAAAGGATTAAACTAAATTGATTATAGTCTAACCAAGTGAAAAAAACTTCCAATGAATTTCACAAAATCTAAGTTTTTATGGATTTATGTGTTATTTGTTTAGATTTTCATAATATGTTTATTCTTATGCAATGAAAGTAATATATTATTGATCGGTGAGTTGCCTAATTTCTGTTTCGTCTTAAAAAGTTGTAAATATTTTTTATTACTTAAATACTGCAGGTTCTGCTGATGGAATATTAATATTTACAAAACTATTAGGTATAGAGAGAAAGGGCATCATATTTAAGAATATTTATTCTGCAAACTGTTCGTTTTATTTCTGCACACTTAAACACCCATCCAGATGTGATATATATATATATATATATATATATATATACATACATACATACATATACACGAGGGTTTCTGCAACGTTCTCTAACAATGAAAAAACCAATTTATAATTTCAAAATTATTTTTATTTTTCAACGTAATCTTTCTAAGACTAATACATTTATTCCAGCGATGCTCCAGTCCATAAACTTTTATGGACTTCGAATGAATTTTCAATTTTATTTGAATGAATACTCATTTTTATCCATTTCAAGGAATACAAACAACACTTTTGCTTCAGAGAGCTGTATAAAACAAACTACTTGATAGAATGACTTGCAATTTCACATGGATGCTTATGACAGATATACCAACTTAGAGAAAAAATTGTGCCAATAGTGTTGCTATCTATGGTTGAGGCCGAGAACTTTTCACACCACCCTCGTATATGGGCAAAATTTCTAAAATCTTGCTCTAGAGATGAAACATGTAACTTCTTCCTTGGTGTAAAACCACAGGGCAGTGGTTTTACACCAAGTCATGAAATTTATGTCCCACATAAAGACATTCACAAAACTTTTGTGATCCCAGAAAAAATTTTTTCAACAATTCAAAAAATTTTTGAGTTGTGTCTGTTCTTATAAAAATTATTTAACTTTACATGTTATGTAAGTTTTTTTTTTTAAGTTTTACTCAAAATACAGTTATGTAATGTTTCCACATAAAAAGATATACCATTTACTATATATTACTTCGAAATCTCAATTATTACATTTTTGAGTTGTATTGGTTTTCTAGAATATTGACGAAGTTTAGGTAGGGTTGTTAAGAACGTCTTGCCAATTTAATATCAAGACGTTCTTTATAACCCTACCTAAACTTCGTTCCATCTTAAGTCGTACTAAAACTAAACACAATAATCTTAAATATCCTGGTGTTTATAAGATTCTTTGCGACTGTGGTGAGCCATACTTCGGACAAACGGAGAAATCTATTGAACTCCGTTTAGAGGAGCACCAGAGAGACATTACCTACAACAGAACTCAGGTCAGTGCCTTGTCCAGTCATGTGTTATTTTCAGCAAACTCAAATGATAATAACAGCTTTATTAATAACAGCTCTCGAGACCTTATACGTGCACATGTACATAACGATACAGTCAGAGTTCATTGCATTTTTGAAAATTATGGAGACAACTACCGTGTTTGAATAAAAACTTTAGTTTAATATAACTAAAATCTACATTCGATGTTTTGACCTTTATGTCAAGGTCATCTTCTGGAGCATACAACTATACACAGAGAACAAGCTACACTACAATCAAACTGGTTTGTTAAAGACACTGACCCTCAGTGTCTTTAAGGGTCATGTCTTTAACAAACCAGTTTGATTGTAGTGTAGCTTGTTCTCTGTGTATAGTTGTATGCTCCAGAAGATGACCTTGACATAAAGGTTGAAATGTCGAATGTAGATTTTAGTTATATTAAATGAAAATTTTTATTCAAACACAGTAGGTCTCCATAATTTTCAAAAATGCATTCGGATCACCATGTAAGCTTAAAAGAAAGGAGTTCATTCTTCTATTTAAACTCTAACCATTATTCTTTTCAGTGTTAGATAAGTTACTCTAGGTTTTAAAAAACCAATTCCTTTAGATTAGTTACTGGTATTTATATGTTTATCTCACACCTGATGAAGTCTTGGTTTAGATGAAACTAGCAGTGTAATTAAAGTTTTTTTATTTTATTTTATTGAAACCTTGGTTCTAGTCATTAAAAATTTTTTTAAATATGATAAATAAATCTTCACTCTTACGCACACAGAGAGAGAGAGAGAGAGAGAAAGAGTGAGTGAGTTAGGCTCCCCTTTTTTATAGGGAGCCTCACAAACTATGATGACATATGACATTTTGTTAAATTGTTATAGATATGTCTGAAACTTCAAAATCAGAGGTTTTGTTTTATTAGCATGTTGTGATGCTAATGATTGACCAATAATAATTGGTTATAATTTTAGCAGATATGTGAAAAAAAGGAAACATGATAGACACATATATGTTGCTAAAGAAAATATAGAAGTTTTCATATATTAAAAAAAAAATTCACATTTTGATGGAAGTGACATCTCCTTAATAAATATTTAATTACATTATTAGAAAATTAATTAAATCTACCATATATATGTCTTTCTGATAACTGCTTCCCAAAGGAAGAAATAGACAGTTAGTGTTATTGAAATTTATAAGGACTGCAATGTGAAAGGATCGTATGATGCATTTAATTTGGTGATCTCTGTTAATGCCATGATCTTCTAGCCTATTTACCAAGTTTATGAAGGCAGTAATGCATTGTGTTCTTCACATTTAACCTCAGCAAAACAACCAGTCTGACCATAATATTTGAGGTCACATGAGCATAGTATGCTGTAAACACCTGCCAGTTACAAAGGGTGTACTTTATTGAATTGAAATGAGATGGCAAGTTTTGTGACTCCCACCCCTCAAAAAGTTTGTAAACCTATAGTACATTAGTACTGTGGGTGAGCTAAGGATTTTTTTTCCCCTATTATTATTATTTTTTATTTTTTTGCTCTAGAGACCAAATATGGAACTTTTTCAAACCACACCAGGTCTCCAGTTAAGTTGTGTAGTGGTCTCATGCTGATGAAATTCATCTCCCATCTAAAGACCATCACAAACATCCTTGCCCATGGCAAGATTTGAACCTTCATCTAATTGTTTGGAAAGCAGATACACTAACCACTTAGATCAACTAATTAGACTCCCCCAAGTTAATCTTGGTGAAAAATATGCCAAGAGTAACTGGTGTTATTTAAGTTTAAAGTGGCTTTTATCACTGAATCATGGGATTCAAATAATTTGAATGTGTGTAATTTACATGATAAATGTTAGTAAGTTTTGTTGGTAGAATGACATCTGGAATATGTGCTCATGAAATAATATTCATACATCCATTAATATTTCTGCTTTATTATAAAAATATTAAGTATAAGAAAATAATGCATAGTCTAATCTTTAGCATAATTAATACCATATTTGAACACTATTATTACTTCATGCATTCATGAAGTACTCTTTTGATGTCACTGTTAAAGATCAGAGAAGGAAGAATTGCTCATTTCTCCTAATTTCTGACTTTAGGATTGCTTCAATAAGAGATGTAATTCTGAAGTTTTAAATGATAACTATCTGAAATTGTGTATGTTCATTTTCACAATAGGTCATACTTATGCACACCACTGTTGTGCAGCTTGGTCAGAAGGGGTATGTCAGACTCAGGAATATGTTCTCATGCATGTAGATAAAGCTGTTGCAATAGGAATGTCCCAGGTAAGTAGATTCATTATGATATTACAGAAATAAAATAAACACAATTACTTTATATTTGAATGCTGAATGGGACACTCATTAAAAGATGCAAGGGTACCTATCAGACCAAGGGGATCTTGTAATGCATATATACTGAAGTCTATAACAGGGTGAGGAGTTTTCTTGGCATTGGTTTGCTTGACTTGAGTAAAAATTTTAGGCATTAATGAGACTTGGATTGATATAGGAAAATATTGTTACAGGGATGGATTGTAGCATATTTTCAGAAAGAATAGAAAGAACAAGATGCTGGAGATGTTGCTGATGATATCAAAAGAATTACAGCCAGCAAGAGTAGAATTAAGCAACATGGTAGAATTGAGGCACTTAATACATTTAAAACTATCTGGTGCAAGATAAAAGCTGGCAAGATCAGCAGCAACTACAAAATATGTAGTTGCTGCTGCTGATGCAAAATATGATGATGAGCATCAGCAAATTAGCTCAATGAACACAGTTTGAGTAATCATGATGAGGAGAATTCAACTCTGAGGACTTATACCAGAAGGAAGATTTTTAATGAACAAAAGTTTTAAACCTATAGTACATTACTGCTGTGCATGGGCTACAGCATTTTAAATTATTTTTTAGATTTTATTTTTATTTTTTTACCTGAAACCGTGATCTAGAGACTAAATGTAGAATTATTTTCAAGCCACTTTGAATTTCACTAGTTAGGTGGTGGCTTCATACTGGGCAATGAAAGTTATCTTCCCACATAAGAATTATTTAATAGCTGCATAAACAGAACTTTTGCAGATACTAAGTGTTGATCACCTACACTATGTATAACTGTAATTTTTAAGGAAATTACAATGTAGACTAATATATTAACTAAAAGAATTTAGTTCATACTTCCAGTATTTTCGCAAAGTCAAATTGTTATCATTAGGGAACACAATATAATATGATATGTATACCCTACACTAAAGAATGAGATTGAAGCATGCCTACTGAGAGTAAGCCTGAAGTCCTAAATAGCACCCTCTAGTAGGCTCAATTGAGCACTCTTGGCTGTTTAATTGATGTACAGAGAATGAGAGCTTTCTAGATATGGGACAATTTCATGTGACCAAATTTGTTGAAGTTTGGGTAGTTTTTTAAGGCAGAAGAAGAACCAGATTCAAAGAAAAGTCTTTTGCATTGATATTTGCTGCAATTGAATAGAGATCAGGTTTAAATGCCACTTTCCTTCATAATGTGAATCCTTATGGATGAAGAAACTTTATATCAAACCATCTTCCTAAATTTCAATTCTAACTGCTACCTTACAACTTAAATATAAATTGTGTATTCTCTATAATGTCCCATTTACACTATATAACTGTTTTGAACAGCTTTTCTCTTGTCATATGCCTTTTCTAGATATACAAAACTTAAAAATGCAGATCCTTATTATATTTTTGTGATTTTTCAACTATGCCTTAAAGTGAAAATCTGATCAAATCTGATTCATGAAAACCTCTTTTTGGCATGAGCCCATCTCTTTCTTCTCTAAACTTTGCCTTCTCTACTATTTTTTTTAGCCTCAAGTACACTTGCAAAAATCTTATAAATCTTACCTGGAAAACCCAGTTTGTAAATTCTTCTGTACTTCTCACATTAATTTTATTTCCTTTTTTATGGATGGGTGCTTTGAGAGTTTTATTCACATTCTCTGGAAAGAAGGAGTAACTGGTATGTAAATGAAAATCTGATTATGAGAGGATATTAGATGATTGGGTCAAAGGAAATCAGGAGTTTTTTTGCTATGTGGTGAGTAAAAGAAGAACAATTGTAGAAGGATAACATTCATGAATTTGAATTATCGGGAGATGATGTAAGCCAGGGGTCTTCAACGCATTGCCTGCGGGCCACCTGTGGCCCATGGAGCTCTTTGCCGTGACCTGCCAGCCATTTTGAAAAAATAACTATTTAACATTGAAACGTGATTAAATAAAAAATAAATAAAAAATAATTTCAGTGATGCCAGCGGGCCACTAAGCTATACTGCGGTATTTAGAACTGTAAGATGCTTTCCAGATTCACAAGGAATGCTATGCATTTGATACTTTACATAAAATCCTATAAAAATAAATATTAAATAGACATGCTTCTTCAGCCATCTACCAGCGCAAAGCAGTACTTAAGTACTAGTACTAATGTTGCAGGTAGATGACTGAAGCAGTAGTTCGTTCGAGTGAGCTGTCTAGTGCCTTCCAGATACATCTCGATACTTCATTATTTTCATATAAATACAAGAGGATCTCATCCACAGTCAGTCAGTCGTGAACAGTGTAATATTCATGTATAAGCACATGCAAGTTCGGCGTGTCAGCCATAGCCTATTGTGGTTTTATATTGCCAGACTTTTTTCATTAGTGTGAGACATATTCAGTGGGTAATTACCATTACATGGCCATTTTGGATCATTTTTTGGGTTCACCTTCCATCACTATGGTGTCTACGAGTAAAAAGCGTAAACCGAAGTGATCCTTGTCTGGTTTTCAATGAAAAGTGGACCAATTTGTACTTTTTTGTGTCGATCAACGATAAGCCAGTGTGTTTAATTTGTCGTGAATCAGTGTCAGTATCAAAAGAATACAATATAAATCGACACTTATGAGTCAAAGCATGCATTCAATTTCGATCACCTTCAAGGGCAGCTTCATTTGGACAAAGTGAACCATCTCCAAATTGATTTAAAATACCAACAGGGTACATTTAAAAGCAGGGGGAAGAGACCGAAGTGTGCATCAAAGTAAGTAATGTAATAGCTGAAAAAATTGCTGAAAAAATCAAAATCCTTCTTGGATGGCAAGTTTGTGAAAGAGTGTCTTCGCTGCTGGGGAAATTCTGTGCCCAAATAATAAGGAAGTGTTTAGAAAACCGAGTATGTATAGATAACTGTAGCACAACGTGTCGAAGAGCTTGCCAATGACATTTGAAGGAACTTTAAAAAATGGTAGTCTGAATTTACGTCATATTCATTTGCTTTAGATGAGAGCACAAATGTGAAGGATGCAGCACAACTGGCTATCTTTGTCCATGGCATTGATCAACAATTCACTATGACAGAATAACTGCTAGCTCTCGTACCTATGAAGGGAACGACAAAAGGCTTTCGACCTCAGTTTAACCAACCTCAGGGGTGTGGTAACTGATGGTGCCCCTGCTATGGTGGGAAAGAATGAAGGGTTTGTTGCGCTGTTACAGATAGAACTGGAACTAGAAGGAAAAGATTTCGTCCATTACCACTGTTTAATCCACCAGGAGAATTTGTGCACAAAAACTATTGGATTTGAGAATGTCGTGAAAGTTATTGTGACTGTTGTCAACATTATTAGGGCAAGAGGATTGAATCATCGTCAATTCCAAGAGTTTTTGATTCAAGAGTGCGAAGCGGATCACGGCAATGTGGTTTATTGTAGTGATGTGTGGTGGTTGAGCAGAGGGAAGATTCTTAAAAGAGTCTTTGACTTAAGGAGCGAAATACAGCAGTTCATGCAAACCAAGGGGAAGCCGATTGCGGAATTCAACGATCCGAAGTGGATGACAGACTTTGCCTTTGTGACCGACATCTCGTTGCATATGAATGACCTAAATGCATGGCTACAATCCAAAGATCAACTGGTGCACACTCTGTTTGATCACATCAAAGCTTTTGTGACCAAGCTCAAACTTTGGAAGGCACAACTTGCAAAAAAATACTTAACTCATTTTCAGCTTCTCGCCGAGTCCAGCTGTTCATCTCTTGATGATGAATACGCTACAAAATTAACGGTGTTGCAAAGTGAGTTCAAAGAGAGATTTAGTGATTTTTGTAACCAACAGTCTTCTTTAGATTTGTTTTCAATGCCATTCAGTGTCAATGCTGCCGAAATGCCAGGCTCAGCAAATGGAGCTGCTTGAACTCCAAAACAGCTCTTCTTCGAGAGAAAAATTATTCAATGTGCCCTTGCTTACATTTTACAACAAAGACTAAATTTCTGAGGACGCATTCCATAATCTTGCCGGCATGCTTTGAAGATGTGCCCTTTGTTAGGAAGCATGTGAAGTCCAAGACAAGAATTCAGATTACGGACCAACATCTCAAGAATACTCTGTGCATAGTGACTTCCAACATTGATGCCAACATCGACAAGCTGGCTAAGGACAAGCATTGCCAAGTTTCCCATTGACATTGTAAAAAATGAATGTTTTCTTCATTAAATTATTTTTTTCAAGAATTGATTGTACAGGAATAGCTTGCATAGTGCGGTTTTGAACAATGCGGGTTTTGGGCTAACACGGTTTTTATTATTACACATCATTATTACACTAACATTGTCAACACTGACCTGCAACTCCCAGGCGGCGCAAGTGATGGTCGAGAGCTACGTTTATGCAGTAGTTATTCGATTGGTTCTCACGTAGACACGTTCTTTCCCCGCGGTATTTCATTATTTATGTTAATATTAGTATTTAATATTTTTTTATTATTTAAGTATGAGTGAAAAGAGACAAAACAAAGAAGACACTGTTGGAGTAACAAAAAAATGCAAGTGGTTGACATTAGAGAAGAAACTTGAAATTATAAAATGTCATGAAATGGCACTTCGTTTGCTAAAATAGCACATGAGAATTCAATGAATGAGTCATCTGTATGTACAATTATTCAGAGCAAAGAAAAGATTAAACAACATGGAATGAGCACCGCTTCTTATATGTCAAAAGTGATCATGAGAAATCGATCTTCTACAATGGAAAATATGGAACGCCTTCTAATAATTTGGATTGAAGATTGTAATCAGAAAAATATTACTTTGAGTCAAATGATAATCCAGGCAAAAGCAACAAGTCTATATGACAAAATAGAAGAAAATGAAAGCTAAATTGAAGGAGGTACAACCAGTGAAACTTTTATAGCAAGTCGCGGGTGGTTCTACAGTTTCAAAAAGCATATGGGACTCCATAACGTAAGAATCCAAGGTGAAAGCGCAAATGCTGACACTAAAACTGCAGAATTATTTCCCAATGAATTGAAGGAGCTTATTGAGAAGGACGGCTACACAGATAATCAAATTTTTAACGCTGACGAGAATGCCATCGCGCACATTTCTAGCAGAGAAGGAAAAAAACACAAGCTGGGTATAAAGTGTCAAAAGATCGATTGACACTTTTACTAGGAGGTAATGCATCAGGTGATTTAAAATTGAAGCCCCTGTTAGTGTACAGAGCAGAAAACCCAAGAGCTCTGAAGGGCTTTACAAAGAACAATTTACCTGTTCATTGGCATTCGAATAAAAATGCGTGGGTGATTCGTTCAATTTTCAAAGACTAGTTTAAAACTTGTTTTTGCTATTGTAAAGGAATATCATTCTCTTTACAATAGCCTGAAGTTAAAAGCTGTTGTAAAGAGAATGATATTCCTTTCAAAATTTTGCTTTTATTAGACAATGCGCCAGGCCATCCAACTCTATTGACTGACTTGGATGAAAATGTCAAGATTCATTTTTTCCCTCCAAACACAACATCAATTCTGCAGTCAATGGATCAAGGCGTTATCTCCAATTTCAAGGCTTACTATTTAAGACGAACTTTTGCTCAAGCTATTAAAGTTGCAGCAGAAGAAGAGTGAATTTTGGAAGAAATTTAGCATAAAAGATGCCATTCAAAATATTTATGAATCTTGGCAAGAGGTGACTCAAAGCAACATGAGAGCCATATGTCATAATATCTTTCTGCATTGTTCAAAGGACTTTGTTACCTTTGCAACACAGAACGAGGAAATCTCAACAGAAATTGTGCAGATGGGAAAAGATCTTGGTTTTACAAGTTTAGATTGTAACAATGTGAACGAATGTATTGATTCTCATTCAAATGATCTGGATGATGAAACCCTTTTGGAGTTGGAACAACAACGAGCCTATGAAGCAGAAGAAGACGAAGATGACCCCACTGATGTCATGGTCGAAGAATTTTCCTTTGCTGGTCTTTCAACTTTTGTGAGAAAAGTCGACGAAGCTTCCGACTTTCTCATAAATGCCGACCCGAATTTGGAAAGAAGCATCAAAGTGAGACAAAGTCTCAATAATGCCATCAGATACTACAGAGATCTAGTACTTGAAGAGACAAAGAAGACAAGGATGGTTCAACGAACACTAAAAGACTACTTTAGTAAAAAGTAAATTACTGTATGCTAAAATTGAAGCAATATTTTTTTGTTTTCTACAACTTTTATATCAGTTTAAAAGGATTTTATTTGTTATTTAGTTAATAAAAAATAACATTGTTTTTTCATTTTTAAACATTTTTATTATCCTAAATTTTTATAATAAACAAATTAAATTGAAAACCTTTATAAATAGACCTCGAACAATGCGGTTTTGCATAGCGCAGACGCTTCTTGGAACCAATTAACCGCGCTATACAAGGTATTCCTGTATTTACTTATTATGAACCCGACTCCTATCTACGCTCTTAAAGCTGAGTTTGTTTATTTTTATAGGAATTTATGTAAAGTATCAAATGCACAGCGTCCTTGTGAATCTGGAAAGCATCTTACAATTCTAAATACCGCAGTATAGTCTAGTGGCTGGCGGGCTTCATTGAAATTTTTAATGCAGTTTGCACTGTTTGAAAGGTTGAAGACCCCTGATGTAAGCAGAACAAGTATTGAATTACTAGGTGGGTCCTGTCAAGGTATAGAGATAATACAGTGGCTGATGTGATATGGGTTGATATGAGTATGGAGGTAGATGAATTGTAGTGTGTAGTTTTGAAGAATATTAAGAAATATCAATGTAAATACATATTTTGATGTTGGGACAACTGTGGGAAAGCCATTTAAATAAGAAACCACAGGTTAGCACTTAAGGATATTTTAATAAGATTATGCTGTTTAAATAAAGATATTTAGTTTCTCTGAATCTTCAGTGTGGAATAAACTGGCCTGGTTCGCCAAGCGGTTGGTATACTTCCTCTACAACTAACAGATTGTGGGTTTGGATCTTGCTGTGGACATGAATGTTTATGATTGTCTTTAGGCGGGAGATAAATTCATTGACCAGTGTGAGACCACCTCCATGCTTATTGGAGGCCTCCGGAAATTGGTCTTCAGAGCAAGGTTTCTAGACTATGTAAAAAGATAAATAAAAAATTACAAAAAATATATATAAAATTGATTTAAAAAAATGGAAAACAAAATCCTTAGCCTACCTACAGTTATCTACTATAGGCTTACTAATATCTTTTCTGGGTGGGAACCATATTAAAAAATTATAAATAAAGTTACAAATAAATAAAAAAAAAAAAAAAGTGGTGTATATAAAAAAGACAAACTTAGAAAATAGTAAACATAGAAATTTTCAACTGCATTCAGAATGCAGAATCTACAGGACTATAAAACATTTCAGCTATTTAGGTGAAATGCAAATTTTAGGTAAAGATTGCAAATTAAATATGGAAATTTCGTATACCGAAGCTGGTATACGAAGTCCTGAATAAATATTTCATATTTATTCAGGACTTGTATAAGAATATACAAGACATTGTTTAATCCAGTTTTAACTTATGGATCTGACAGCTGGGTTAGAAGTAACAGAATATCAGAGATATGAGATTTCTTAGAGATGGCATCAATGGCAGAATCAAATTAAAAATTAAGATATTAGAACGGGACTTGATTGGTAGTATTTAAGAATGTGTGAGCAGAACTAATCTAAGGTGGTATGATCACTTAAACAGAAGGTGGGAGTAAATTAGCAAAATAGGAATTTGATGCCAAGATGGCAGGAAAAAGACCCAGAGGAAAACCAAGATCTAGGTGGATTGATGCAGTCAGAAATGCCTCAGAAGACTGAAATATAAGTCCTGGTAGATAACAGACTAATTTTGAGGCAGATTGTCAATAAATAGTTAGCGATAATGTAAACTTTTCATGTAATACTGTTCTAGTATCCTGTATATCTCATGAGAGTACATATCAGGAATTTGATGATGATAATGTTATATACAATGATTTTTTTCCCTTCTCTTTCTCTCTTGGACAGTTGCAAAGGGGGTGCCTGATTACAAACTTACATTATTAGGATCTTTAAAAAAAAGTGACAGAGTTGCCACTAACTCCCAAATTTTGGCCATATATAGTCTGTCATTACAGTTGACAGAAGAATCCGCAGCACCCCTTTTTTGAAAAGATGAGTGAATTTGTAGCTGCTTCTATGTAACAACTTTGCATCATTCTGAAGGTTCCTGTGACTATGGTTGTTAATTCCATTTTCTGAAAGGCTGAAATTCTGGTGTTTAATCAGTTGAATATAAGATTGGTGTTCTGAAATATGCTTTAAAATAAAGTGGCTTTCTTTGTCCAAAATGAAATTGCATTTACATGGAATTTGATACAGTTGACTTCCTCTATAACAAACTATTCCATATTCCCTAGGAGTTTGCTATAATGCAATGCTAAAAGAAATTCACTATAGCAAACAGTGAATTTCTTTTAGCATAGCATTTTACCCATGGAGAGTTAAGCAAGACTTTTCAGTAGTGAGCTACAGTATATTGTTATAATGGTATTTGCTATATTGAGAGTCAACTATTGATGCCAATTAGCAACAATGAATGAATTTTATCTTTAATCAATGGCATGAATAAGCTTATTTAGTTGGTAGATTCATGAATAGCAAAAAGTTTAAATTTCTTAAGGATGTGAGACACATTCAGAAGTGCCCTCTACATATAGGATAGGAATTCTATGGAAGTCATCTCTTTTCATAGAATTTGGACAGGTTGACAATTTTATCAATTTTTTTAGTTGTATCTGTTGAGAGCAGAGGTTTGCTTGATGGTAAAGAGTTCTTGCTAAAGAGATGTTTATTATGAACAGACAAAGTGGCTCTTAACAGCAGAGATTTGATTGTACCATAATTTTGAGATGTATGGTGTGCTTATGTGTGTTATATATAACAACCAGAAAAAGTAGTTTTAAGTTATCTGATGCGGTGAGAGTGCCTGCTTTTTCTTGATACTTTTACCATTTCCTAAAGGTAAACTCATCCATTGTTTTATCTGGCATCTGTCAGATTCTATGTGAGTGCAAGTTTTCTTATTTTGGGCAAATGA
The DNA here is from genome assembly GCF_054136105.1 of Typopeltis vanoorti. NCBI lineage: Eukaryota > Metazoa > Arthropoda > Arachnida > Uropygi > Thelyphonidae > Typopeltis > Typopeltis vanoorti. The sequence goes on from NC_143571.1 coordinate 46,353,122, forward strand.
GCCTGTCTGTTTATTTCAGAACACTCATCTGATGTTCAACCGAATAAACACCACAATGCTGTCCTTTTAGAACAAGAGCAGTAGTTATGGGCTCCTTTGGAAAGATGCAAAGACATTACATAGATATATTCATCAATGCATTTGCCTCTTCGAAGAGAGTGCTGTCTTCTTCTGTGTTGTCCCAACTTAAACCTCAACATTTGACTACTCATGCTAAAAATTTGGGAAATTGCTATTAGTAACCATGTGTCCTAGATTTTTTTAGGATCCTAATAGTTGTAATGGTTTGCAACCTTGCCCCCATGACTGCATATGAGAAGATAACCATTGTTTATAGCACATAGTTTTAATTTGTTGTATTTCAGTTTTCCATTGCTTATTCTACATAAAAGATGGTATGTTATACAAAAATTGAAATATCTCATTTTCTTTTGATACAGCTATAGGATTGGATGAAATATCAGCTGTATGTGTGTGTTATGGGACAGTGCAGGAGAAATAATGCAAAGGCAAGATAGTCCTGAGTATAAGACAGAAGCCTCAAATTTTGGACCAATTATCTCAGGAGTATGGGCAAGGTTATAGGTATTGGAAAAGTAAATTAAGTACAAATTCAGGAATGTGTGAATAGGAATATGATGCTTTGTGGAGTGGGGACACCATATTTTAAGGGGAGGTTTTGTTTTAATAACACAGGCCTACAAAAAATATACAAACAGCTAGATAGGACTGCTGTTGTGGGGATCCCATCAACTAACCAATTTCTGTGTGGAATTTCTGGGAAACCAAGCACTGAACCCAGCTATGATCTAGATACATTAGATATATTTCTAGTACATTTAAACAACCAGCATTTAAAAATTCATTTCATCATACAAAGAAAAACTAACAAACTGTTTCATCTTCCTATTGATGCAAGGATTCATTCAAGTATACATTGAGAAGAAACATAGAGAAATTGCAGAAGAAAAACTTTCAGTTTCTTTTCCACAATCTAGGTTTAAGCTTAAATAAGCATCATCAGAATTAGATTTCTACTTTAAGACAGAGTAAAGAAATCTTGAGAATATAAAAACAATCTGCGTTTATGTTTTGTATTGCATATTATATGATAAAGTTCAAAGAGAAATATATTCAATATGTTGGAATTACACATTGTAAATGATACATTATTCACAGTAATATATAGATTATACTTTAGTTGTAAGTTAGCAGTTAGAACCGAAGGAGGCACGGCAAGTTTTGATATAAAATCGGGTTTTTATGTGATTCTTACTCACGCAAAGTTGTAAGCCTATAGTACATTAGTACCATGAGTGGACTAAGGTTTTTTTCTATTTTTGGTATTCTTATTTTTTTTTTTTTTTTTTACATAGTTCAAACAAGGGGTGCTTGAGGGTCAAAGCTGTATAACTGAGAGGAGACCTGCACATAGCCTTTAAAGGAATGCGGAGAACCGACCAGGGCTTCTGACCTAATGTCCAATACTCACCTTCTCATGGTGCACACTGTTAGGTATCTACCTGGATACTGAACGAATGAGGATGGGCTGGCAATTTGGGATTTAGCCGAACAAATTGTATTCTTATTGGCTTAAGCCAAAATAAAAAATGATGGTACAGAATGACAGAATTTCATGCCGGCTGGGGTGTTGCCTGGTTAAACAAGGCCCCTGTTGTTTTCGCCAGGGAACCAAGGCAAACAGTGAAAAGTCAGCTACTGGAACAAATCTGAAAACCCAGCCCAACTCAACATCACCAGAGTTAAAGATCAATATAAGAAGCCTGAATGACAAAGAAATGGAGCTAGCTGAGGAATTAGATAAGTTCCAGATACACATAATAGGAGTAACTGAAACAAAAAAGACAAAAACTGGTGAGATCTTTCTGAGCAATAAATACAAAATGTTATATTCAGGCAATGACAATCAACGAAAAGAAGGAGTAGCCATAGTATTCAACACAAAATATGAGGCTAATCTTCTTGAATAGCAGGCAGTCTCAAGTACTGAACAAAAAAAGAAAAATTGGTGAGATCTTTCTGAGCAATAAATACAAAATGTTATATTCAGGCATTGACAATCAACGAAAAGAAGGAGTAGACATAGTATTCAACACAAAATACGAGGCTAATCTTCACGAATAGCAGGCAGTCTCAAGTAGAGTGATGTGGCCAGATATGAGATTGGGAACTGGATAATGAGACTTATTTGTGCCTATGGTCTCACACATGGTTCTGCTTAGGTAGAAGTGGAGGAATTTTTTGAGGCTTTAGAGAAAGCAACTGACACATTGAAAAAGGAACAGTTGGTTCTTGTTGGGGATTTAAATAGCAGAGTAGAAAATGATTGTCAGACATACAAAAATATTTTGGAAAAATTTGGAGAAAAGAGCAAAGTTAATAATAATGGCAAATACCTATTGTACTTCTGCTCACAGCATGGACTGGTTATTACTAACACCATGTTCCAACAAAAAATTTACACAAATTCACATGGAGAGAAGAGGCAAGGAATAAGAAAAGTCTCATTGACTATGTTATTGCCGATAGTGATGTTTTCTCCCTGTTGCAGGACACCAGAGTGTACAGAGGATTTGAAATTGGAAGTGATCACTATTTAGTCTTGAGCAAGATAAAATTGAATTTCATTTTGAAAAGAATAACATGTAAGAAAGTTTTAAAGCGAATAAAAGTTGAGCAGCTCTCAGATGTGAACTGTAGACTAAAATACACAAAGATTATTGAAGAAAAAATGAAAGAGTTTGAGAACAGGAACCAAACCTTGGAGATTCAGTGGCAAGCCTTGAAGAAAACCCTGATTGATTAAGCCAGGGAGGAATGTGGTGAGGTTGTCTGGAAGGATAGAAAAATCAGAACTCCGTGGTGGACACAGGAAGTTAAAGTGGCAGTGAAGGAAAAGAAGAAAGCATATCAATAGTTCCTGGCAAATAAGTCAGCTTGTGCTTTTAGGTAATACAGAGACAAACGTAAAAAAGCTAAACGCTGTGTAAAACTAGCTAAACAAAAATCATGGGAAGACTTTGGTAAGAACGTAGAAAATAAATATTAAGAAGGTGGCAAGATATTCTGGAGGTTGTTGAAGAAGCTCCGAAATGGAGGAAAGAGTGTTGTAAAGAATTAGCGATGATAAAGGTGACATGAAAACTGGAGAAAAAGATATCCTTGAAGTATGGAGTAATTACATCGAAAAATTGCTAAACGAAACAAGCAGTGATAGCAAAGTGGTAAAAAAAAAAAAAAAAAAAAAAAACTCAACAGGCATACAGTCAGGTATACATATCCATACTTGAAGTAGAAAAAGCCATCAATGGCTTGAAACGTGGAAAGGTAGCAGGAATAGATGATATTTGATCAGAAATACTGAAGTATGGAGGTATAAAAGTCCTACAGTGGCTGCACTGCATATTTCAGAAGGCCTGGAAAGAGGGACGAATTCCTGATGATTGGAGTAGAGCTCTCATAGTACCCATATATAAAAAGAGAAATAAAACTGAATGTGAGAATTACAGAGCTGTATCCCTACTGAGTGTTCCTGGTAAGATATATGAAAGTATACTTGAGAAGAATTGTGGAAGAAAAGCTTGGTGCAGAACAAGCTGCATTTAGGCCAAATAGAGGTTGTCAGGTTCAGATCTTCACTTTACGACAAATAGTTGAGAAATCATGTGAATATAGCAAAGATCTGTATTTAAGTTTTGTAGATCTGGAAAAGGCATATAACAAGGTGCCAAGTGAGAAGCTATTCAATATGCTACAGTTATATGGTGTCAATGGGACATTATATCAAACAGTACTTAGTCTTTATTTGAGTTGTAAGTCAGCAGTTAGAATTGAAGGAAGTACAGGAAGATGGTTTAATGTTAAATCTGGTGTCAGACAAGGATGTACATTATCCCCTCTGTTATTCATTATGTATATGTATCACATTATGAAGATATCAAACCTGATATCAAAATTGGAGATGGTAATGTCAGCTCTTTGTTTTATGTAGACGATGTTATACATCTAAATAAATCCGCTACAAGTCTGCAAAATAAAACTTTTCCCTGACTAAATTGAATAACTGTTATAATAGATATGGTATGAAGGTCAGCAATAACAAGACAAAGGCAATGAAAAAAGGCAGAATCATTGAAAATGTCAACTGCATTGTGAATGGAGAACCTATAGAAGAAGTAAAACATTTCAGCCACTTTGGCACAATTTTTGTGAAGGTGGTAAATGAAATATGCAAATAGACAACAGAATCAACAAAGCTGGTGTTGTAGGAAGTCAGTTGAATAAATTCATATGGAATAAGAGAGAAATTAGTCACAACACTAAATTAGCTGTATACAAGACAGTGTTCAAATCAGTTTTAACTTATGGATCTGAGAGCTGTTTAGAAGTAAAACACTTCACCGAAGACTAGATACTGCAAGATATGAGAGTCCTGAGAAAGATTTGGGGCATGAACAGATGGCATCAGTGGCAATATCATATTAAGAATTGAGGATATTAGGAAAGAACTTGACATCGTCAGCATCCAGGAATGCGTTAGCAGAGCTAATCTCAGGTGATATGGTCATTTAAACAGAATGGGCAAGGAAAGATTAGCAAAACAGGTGTTCTCTGCTATGTTGGCAGAAAAATGACCCAGATGAAGACCAAGATATAGGTGGATTGATACAGTAAAAATACACTGTAGCTTTCTTCCACCGTATTCTGTGGCATGTATCCAGAGCATGGTCCGCAAGCCCAGAATGACTGTATTTGTGAAAACGGATGTAGTCCTTGTGTTTAGAAATTCTGATATTCGCTGTCCTGCCTGTTTGGCCAAAGTAAGACAGTTTACAACTGCAAGGGACCTGGTCTTACTTTGGCCAAACAGGCAGGACAGCGAATATCAGAATTTCTGAACACAAGGACTACATCCGTTTTCACAAATACAGTCATTCTGGGCTTGCAGACCATGCTCTGGATACATGCCACAGAATACGGTGGAAGAAAGCTACAGTGATACACCATAGCAAATACAAATTTGAAAGACTCTTTATGGAATCAGCCTCAGCCCAAAGAAATTCTCCAAACCTCAACAAATTTGGTTGTAGGCGACTGCCCCAAATTTGGGAGGCCTATATCTGCAGACCTTCAGCCCAACGGCCAAGAACACCTACTTAGCCCACTAGAGGGCACCATCAGGACTGTTAGGAGAACAATAGCTTCATCTCTTCATTCCCAGTTTCTGTGTTGTAGTGCCTACGTGCACGTAACTTTTTTGTAAGTTCCTTTAGAAAATGGCAATGTGATGTTGCCGAAATATTGGAAAATATTTATTAAAGTTTAACTTAATTTATATCCTTAACTACGTTGTTCTATTCCTTAAGTGTTTTAATAATGCATAACCAACGTATAAGCCTGTCTACGAGAATAAAAATATTAGATTCTTTTAAAGAGATAGAAAAAGCAAACCAGTTACTTATATTTTTTAATCATACAAGTTACCAAAACAAAATTTAACAAAAATTCATGTAAATTGCAGAGATGTTCCAGTTGCAAAAGGTTTGGAGCTTCTGTATGGTGCCAGGTTCCCAAATGCAGTAGTGTTTATCATTATCCATGTGCTACAAGTTCTGGTACATTTCAGGTAACTTTCTCCCTCCCCCTTTTTTTTTTTTTAATGTTAATTCTCTTATGTATTGTATAATATAATTTACTATACAGAAAATATGAATTTATCTTGTATAGAAGGAAAAAAAAATCAGCCTAATCATCTATTTGATAAGAAGTAAAAAGAAACAAAAAGTTAATTTCTCCAATTTTATCTCACTGTTTTTAGAGGGATGCCTTTGCAATAAAATCTTGGTTATACTCTCTTTCATGAAAAACACTTATTTTGCTGCTCTTAGATGTAATATTACTCCAAAAGTCCTCTCAAGCTTAAACATATTATATTTCATAATAATAATGATAAAATAAGCATCTGCTAATTGGTGCCTATAACTATTCTCAATCCTTTTTCTGTATAATTTCCTAATGTTTTTTAATCTGAGATTGGTAAGGTCTACAGAGAAATAATTTGGGTAAGTAATGCATTTTTGCATCTCAACACTGATATCATTTTTACAGTTAACCTCTGATTACAAGTATATAAAATTATGTAAAGCTGTGTAAAATTTCAAACTTATAGAAACTGCTTTCAGTTTAAGAAGAATCGTCATAAAAAATTTCTAGTTATGTTGGCATATATTTTGTTTTCCCTTGGTTACTCTGCATGTGCATCTTCTTTGCCTCCTTCCTTTAACTGATAAGGTTTTTCATTGCTTCCTGTAATATCAATATCATCCACAAATGCCAGAATGCATACTGACTTTTAGAAGATAGTTTCTTTCCTCCTTGTATTAATACTAGGATCTCTGAAAACCTTTTTAAATGCTACCTTTAACAATAAGTAAACTTTAGTATCTCCTTATCAAACAAATTTTTTTTCATGTATTGGACCAGACATGCCCTAAATTTTAATATGAGAGTAAATGGTTTTCATTGTAGCTGCGACTAAGGTAGTAGGTTTTCATGGAATCTGTACTTTCTCCATTGCAGTAAAATTATATCTGTTTGTGTATGCATGCAGCTCTAAAGTATGAAGAAATGGCGTGTTTCAATTCCAGATTAATTTCATTTTTCAAGTATTTGGCATATATCAAAAAATCTGGTCATTTGCAGATCTTCCTTAACAGAATTCACATTTATTAGAATTCACATTGGTAATCACCATGGCATTCTCATTGTTTTATGAATCCAGATTTTGGCAATAAGTTGACATTTATTTGCCAGCTTTACAATTCTGCTTGTATCTTATCTATTTGGCACCTTTATTGTTCTTGAGTTTTCCAACAGCTGCTTCCACTTCTGCAGTTGGTCGACTGCTTCTGAATCTTCTTGGCTCTCTATTTTATAGACACTAAATATTACATGTTACTTAGTGGATAAAATGTAAAACCAAATAATTAAAATTATAGCAGATGCAAAGAATGAAATAAGTTTGAATAAGGTGAGCAGTGCTAATGTAATTCATGTAGAACAGACAGATTTTCAAAATACAGTAAAACCCCGAAGTTACACAGTAGGTGGGACCAACAAAAAAGCTCGTAAGTCGAATTCGCATAACTCGGGGTATAATTTTGCATGTAATTTATACATACAAACATACAATTGGGATCAAAGGTTTACAAAAACACCAATATTTTTTAAAAAATATAATCATAATTGTAGTTTTTCGTACATAAAAAAAAGAAAGTTATGTCGATGTTTTCATAAAATCTAATAGATTCGTCTGAAGGCATGTCTTTTTCTTGTCACGCAAAATTTCTTCATAGCAAGCTAATGATTTTTTTATTCCTTGCCTTGTGGCTACAATTTGTTCCTCGTTAGAATCTATGTCCTCCAAAATCTGTAATCCTTTCTTTTATGATTGTTCTTACTGTGGATTCCTGTAGATCGAACTTCTTTGCTAGCTCACAAATTTTCATTCCACCTTCAAAATCCTTAATAATGTTGAGTTTTGTTTCCAAAGTCAATGTTTTTCTTTTCTTGCTAGCAGTAGAAGAATCGGACTTGCTTCTTTTGGATGACATTATTATTTTTTATGTGATAAAATTTTTATCAAGAACATAACATTAAACAATCGCAAGGTTTGTAGACTATAAAAATCGTGTATGAATGGAGACCATGCAAAACACGTCAGTGCTTGTTCACAGCATGTGTGACACTGGCAAATACGGCCAGCACCTGAAAGATACTACTAGTGGTGAGGCGTGAAGTGGGACGGGAATACGTACATATAAGAAACCACGTAACTCCGGATTTGCGTCAGTCGGGATATGACTGTATAGGTAAAAATTTTTTTAGGGAAGGGGAATTTTGGCATGTAGATGACATGATTGGAGTAGGATTATTTTTAGTAGACTTTACAAAACAGAATCTACAGACAAAAAACAATTTGGGGGATACCACCAAGCCACAAATGTATGTGATAATCCTAATGAATTCTAAAAAAAAAATTCTATGGCATTCTGTATTCCATGCTCTATGCATTCTGTATTCCATGCTCTATGCATTCTTTATCATTTAAATATCAATCATTTAAACTTTAAATAACATGCTAAACAAATTTCAAATCTGTTTAGCATTTGAAATTTTCTAAATAGGAGAAATTGGCATCAATGTTATTTAACATTGATGCCAATTTCTCCTATTTAGAAAATACTAGAAAAAGGAAAGAGATGACTCATTATTTTGACTGAATGATTCAAAACTGAATTTTGAGATTTTTTTTTCCTATTTGAATACAACAATATCATTTTTTAAAAAAAAGGTGTATGATACTCAAAAAAATATCATTATCGAGAATGGTGGATGAGCTGATTGCTTTCAAAGATTATCTGAACAACTTGTATCCCAATATAAAATTCACTCTTGAACTAGAATAACACAAAAAAAAGACCTTTCCTTGATATCCTTGTCAAAGTAAATAATGAGGAAAACGATGAGTGTACAGAAAACCTACCGCAATGGTAAGATTTTTAAATTCTGTGTCTCATCACTGTCCATTGCAAAAGATAGGTATAATTAAAACTTTACAAAGCAGGGCATACAACATATCAATCACATCACTTAAAACGAATGAAGAACTGCACTACCTCAAACAGAACCTCGTACTTAATGGTTTTGAATCCAAGATAATCAGAATAATTCTTAATCTAACCAACAGTGTGAGTATCACTGAAGTTTGGGAAACTCTTAACAATGTCATTGTGACAACAGCAAATAGAGTACTAGGAAAATTATGTACAGGCGTATATAACCCAGGGTCACCACTAGCCCATACAGTGCCTTTGTGCAAATTAGAAAAAGGTATCCCTTTCACAAGTAATTTTTTTAAGTTAATTTATTATTTATTTCTCATAAATTAACTAACATAAAGTCATTCTGTATAAATTTTTAAAATCAAATTATTGAGTATAAAAGAACAGAAAATCTGAATTTTTAATCACAATAATTAGAATCATGCCCTTAAACAAAATTTCAAGAATGCAATCACATTGCCTTACATCAAGAATGTCACAGACAAAGTGGTTGCATTGCTCTGCGAGTACAATGTAAAAGTCTTAAACTCTACAAAAAATATCAAGATTCTGTACATTCACCAAAACCTACATATCACCCCATGAAAACATGAGGCATCTGCTGTAAGATTCATTGCTTTTGTGGCATTTGTTATGTAGGCCATACAGGAAGGTCGGCAGAGATTCGCATATCTGAACACATAAAAGACATCAAAAAAAAAAAAAAAGAAGAGAGCAAAAATCATCCTGGCGTTCCACACAACCACTACTGGCCATTAAGTACTTTGGCAACAAACAAAAATGTCATGTATTGATCATAACTGTTTTACAAAACATTGCAATAAAAATCAAGGCTTAATTTTACATTCAGTATGGTCTGCTTTCATCAAAAATTTAACTGCCAAGGACCTGTGATATAACATGTGTGATACCACAGAACGTGATAGCAACAACCAGCAATGTTCCAATATACATACTATAATGAATTTACCATTTGTATTCTGGTTTATCAATTATATATTACAGTTGTGAAGTTATCAACAACATCTAATATGTGTAATTAATTGTTAATAGGCTTTTATTGTGTAAAACTTTTATGTATCAGTACCCGTTGTCATGTAAGTCTTATGATTTACAAAACGTGTCGGGTTTTAATTGCTTATTTTTATTAAACTCTTTAGTTACATAATAATGCGGTCTCAATATGGAAAACTTCTCACAGAACTGCTAAACTACAGAAATTTATGTTTGCAATATCATAGTCTTTTTAGTGTTCTAAATGAAATCTAGCATTATGAGTAATGTGATGTTGATGGGACATCAGCATAGGAGGGACTAAAAACCTTGTTTTCCAAAATCTAGAAGTATCAGATCGACAATATATTTGCATCAAGAATTTGCTGGATACATTTCAAAATACTTTTGTTACTTTCAGGATATATTTAACTTTGGCATTATCAGTCACTAGTATTGCTTTCACATCCTGAAACCAGTGGCCATAAATTCTTGTGGGGAAGTTTTAGTTTCCTTTTATTGAACAGAGTATACCTTCAGAGAATTAAAATTTATTTAAATCTGTTTAAGCTACATGATGTCTTTTTATGACCAAATTTAGTGACCATTTCTATAGAAAATGAGTTAAGTTACTAGAACAAGTATGCATTGAAGCTGACATAAGGAATTTTGTTTCCATGAAAGCAAGAAAAGTAACTATTTTATAACAATTTATTATATTCTAGTGACTTTGATTCTAATTATTGTGATTAAAAATTCAGATTTTCTGTTCTTTTATACTCGATAATTTGATTTTAAAAATTTATACAGAATGACTTTATGTTAGTTAATTTATGAGAAATAAATAATATAGTAACTTAAAAAAAATTACTTGTGAAAGGGATACCTTTTTCTAATTTGCACAAAGGCACTGTATGGGATAGTGGTGACCCTGGGTTATATAGTCTGTACATAATTTTCCTAGTACTCTATTTGCTGTTGTCACAATGACATTGTTAAGAGTTTCCCAAACTTCAGTGATACTCACACTGTTGGTTAGACTAGACAAGCTTTCATTAATTTTCATCATGTCTGGCTTTAACTTCTGATTTCATCAGTTTTTCCTTTACTAAACTTTCTGGCATGGGATCCATGCACCTTCCTTGCATAACCGGATAGCGGCCAGTCAGTATTTGGTCATTTATAGGATACGATGTCCATCAAATTTTATAAGTGTTCTGCATCTGTTAGAAGATGATCAATTTGGTTAAAGGTGTTTCCTTTGGGAGACTTCCAGGTCATTTTTTGGATGTTCTTATGATACAACATTGTATTACCAATAACCATGTTTCTTGAGGAAGCAGAATTGATCAGTCTGATCCTGTTATCTATAAGGTAAAAAATTCTAAATTTCTGATTTGAATTTTTTAGTTTTTGACGTAAATTTTTGATTTTAGTTATAAAAATTAAATATTTACAGTGCACATATTTAGTTCATTATGAAAATTTCAGGAAGTGACACATTAAATTAATGTAATGTTAAAAATTTAAACAGAAATTTTAGATTTTTATTTTTATAATTTCATACTCTTCTAGTTCTTATGTCTTTTATTGTTTGGATTTGTACTTTTTCATGTTTTTTGTATGCTTTATGTATTGTTCTATCCAATATTTGCACAACATCTATCATACTTCACTTGGAATTCAATCACAATCGTGGTGCCCAAAACAGACTTGGCAACCGATTCCACTTATTTGCCACTCTGCAAGCAAAAAATTAGTCCTCACACCCTTGTTAAAAGCACTCTTGTTCAATTCCCAAGGATGATCCCTAGTTCTCATACACCACCACACCGGTTCTGAAAAATTTCCTCTATCGATCCTTTAACTAATTTAAATGTCTCAATCATATCACCTGTTTTCTGCTGTCAACCAATTTCTGTAACCCACATATCTTTAACTCCTCATAATGATGCTTTTTGTCCATTTAACTTCCACTTGATTTATCCTTCTAACTCTAGGTGTGCAGTCTGCTATTATTTCTCTCAAACGCTACTCCTTTACCAATTCCAATGCACTATCAGCATCCAACCCTTGCAGTTTCTCAATGCCATGCATGACATTGCTGCATGCAATTTCCTGAGTCTGTCATACTTATCAGCCCTGTGATTCTGCATATATCTCCTCTTAACTGAAAATTCCATATATTTAGTCACCTTCAGGTCAATACCACATGATTGCTCTCACCAGTTAGTGACAATGTGGTCATCTTGGTTACAGACCAATCCTCTGATGCAATTACTAGATCTAGCACTCTCAAACCCCTGATACCTTCCATTACATGCTGCCTGAAGTAATTATTCCTTAGTAACTGTATGAATTGCATTTTAGCTTCCTCCCATCTGTTCTTCCCTCTGTCCAATCCATGTTCTCATAGCTGAAGCCCCCATAATAATTACTCATAATTTACTCATTGAGCTGGTTTGCTGATGCATGCTATCTGCATCTTTGCATTTTCCCTACCATAGCAGCAAAATACACACACACACACTAGGTTCACAGCTATTCCAGCTATCGTTACACTTTATACTAACTATCCCATTTTGGTTTTTACCAACTTAAATTTCTTACTAACTTAAGCATTTTTTTGTACATTTTTAAGAAAAAATGTGCTTGATAAGAAAGTAATGAAATTGTAATTTTTCAGGTGGGTGCAAAAGATTGATGTTAGTAAAGTTATTAGAATGCAAAAGGGCAAAGTGAAGAGTTCTTTTAGCAGGAATGAATGCTTTGAAAAGAGACAGGTATGGTATAAGGAGGACATGAAAGAGTTACTGAAAATAGCAAAAGAGAAGAGTGAAAGAGTTAGTGAGGCTGTTGCAATGATATGACATGTGAGTTGAGTAGGGCCATGATTGTAAATGGATGAATGTGTAGGTTGCAGGAGGAATGATGTGGAGTTTATGGATTTGTAGAGTGAGTTTGGTGGACAAAGATACTTATACAATGTGGATGGTTTGCGCTAGAATATGTTTTTGTTCAGATTTTCCTGATTTGCTGAATTTCCTGATTTCCAGAAAATTAGAACTATTAGTTCTAATTTTCCTGATGCAAAGTTTGCAAAGCTAAGCAAAATTTGATGCCACGTAGACAAATAATGTTGGAAATTATATCTTTTATTTTTTTGTAATTTTAGTAGAAAAAAATAATAATATTGTGATTATTTCTGGATAACTACAAGTATGTTGCTTTTTTTTACATGGCCAACTCATATCCACAATCATGGTTCTATTAATAAGAATAAATAATGCGCACAGAAAATGAATGACATGCGACTTAATCCTTGCTCTCTTTCATACGTTAAGGATTTTAAAGGAGCTCTAAGTGCTCCCAAATATGAAAATGGTATTCATACAGTTGGAGAGATCTGTGAATATGTAGAGTTAAGTGTTGTTTAGAGGTAATGTCTTTAGCAAAGGAGAGAACCTAATTTCTTGCAAGTTGAGGAGGAAATATTTGTAATATGCTAATGCCAAGAATAATGCACACAGATTGAAAGTGTGTTATCCCCTAGATAGTTATTCATGTTTGGTATCACTGGACGCTGTATGCTCACTCTCATATCTCATAGTAGGGCCGGCAGAAGCAGACCTGCATTGCAGGCGGGCGCCACTACAAGGTGGGCGCCATTTTGAAGTGTTAGTATGAAGTTTCATTCTTTCTTTAAATTTTTGCAAAAGAATTAAGTAATAATAATTAGGTAAGTCAATATAATTACTGCAAATTTACAGTTACAAATTTACAAAAAATTCTTGTAAATTCTTTCCACGTGATTATGACAAAAATAAAAATAAATAAATAAATTGCCATTTGTTTGGGGCACCAATTTCAGCTTTGCAGGTGGGCGACATCTGGTCTAGCACCGGCCCTGTCTCATAGAGTTCTGGGAGTGAAGCATTCTGCTAGAAATGGAGTCATAGATTCCCTTTCCACAGAAAGTTAGTAGGTCAATTATAAGCATCCATGCCTATGATGAGATTCAAACCTTCAGCCTTGTGACTGGAGAGTTGATATGCTAATCAATCAGTCCAATGTGGATTATCCCAAGAAAAGAAATTTCATCTTATCCAGTGATTTTTGTCATTAAAAAAATTGTAAAAAATAAGACCAGATTCAATTTTTGCTAGCACTAAAATTAACACAGTTGTCAGAATCCCACTAATGAATGGTTTGAAATTAGAATTTAGGAAAGCTGATATTCTAAAAGTTTTGATCAACTAAACTTTTAGAATATCAGCTTTTAGAATTTTAGAATATAACTTAGAATTATTGCACCAGTTCTAGGAAAAAAATTACCTTTAAACAACTGGTGCAAGGTTTGTCAGAGGAGGAGGAGGACTGCAGTGTATTGTTAGCAGTAAAACTGTGGGTTGAATTTACAGTCAACTGGAGAAGATCACTTATGTATTTATACATAAGAATAAGAGCAGGTGAAAGAACAAAGCCCACTGGTAACTTCAGCATTAGTGGCATAGTTTGAGGATAAAGATCCATATACCTTCACATGCAGTACATGACCAGAGAAGAAGCTGCTGCAACCCAGAAACAGAAGACAGACCATATGATGGATGCTTACTTAATATGTCTCCATGTTATCTGAATAGCTTGGGGGAATGGCATCTTCAGATAGCAGAGTTTTCCACACTTAGAGATGTCTGGAATGATTCTTTCACACAATGCACAATTGTGCGCTAAAGTGGAGCCATTGTGTGTCAGATGTGAATTTTGTTATCACAATAATAGTGCTCATGTCATGAATTCCTTAAAAAAGTAATAATAGATATTAATTTATAATGCATAGAGAAAAACAAAATTATTGACGAAAAAGAAAAGAAATGAAAGATGCCTGAATTGTATTTTTTGTTTGGAATATGAAATATTAGTTCTTTAAAATTTATACAGTACACTTATAACTTATGCATATGAAAAGGAAATGAATACATGCATAAAAAAATGTAAACCAAGGCACAAAAACTTATTGCTTCCATCTTCCTGCAGTTGGTAAAGAAGCAGCAAACCAAACTTTGTGCTATGAAATGGGAAGTTTTTCTGTGCAACACACCAATGACAACTTGCTGAATTTGTTAAATTAATTTATTTGCACAAATTAAATGTAATTTAATTTATTATTTGACAAAAGTTTTTAGAAACTTACTTAACTAGATAAGAGTGAACAGCGGTTTCTTTTGTATGTGCATATTCATTTGATGTTGTAAGCCTTCTGCATTCCAAACAAAAGTACACTTCAGGACCTTTTTTCATCAATTATTTCATTTTTCTGTATGTATTGTTTATTCTTATTAATAGATCCATGCTCACACAAATCTGAAAACAAACCCAAACTCAACATCACCAGAGTTAAAGATCGGTACTATCAACGTAAGAAGCCTGAATGGCAAAGAAATGGAGCTAGCTGAGGAATTAGATAAGTACCAGATCGACATAATAGGGGTGACTGAAACAAAAAAGACCAAAACTGGTGAGATCTTTCTGAGCAATAAATGCAAAATGTTATATTCAGGCAATGACAATCAAGGAAAAGAAGGAGTAGCCATAGTATTCAACACAAAATACGAGGCTAATCTTCTTGAATGGCAGTCAGTCTCAAGTAAAGTAATGTGGGCAAATATGAGAATGGGGAACTGGACAATGAGACTTATTTGTGCCTATGGTCCCACAGAAGGTTCTACTAAGGGAGAAGTGGAGGAATTTTTTGAAGCTTTAGAAAAAGAAACTGACACAATGAAAAAGGAAAAGTTAGTCCTTGTTGGGGATCTAAATAGCAGAGTAGGAAATGATTGTGAGACATACAAAAATATTTTGGGAAAATTTGGAGAAAAGAGCAAAGCTAATAATAATGGCAAATATCTGTTGGATTTCTGCTCAGGACATGGACTGGTTATTACTAACACCATGTTCCAACATAAAAATGTGCACAAATTCACATGGAGAGAAGAGGCTAGGAATAAGAAAAGTCTCATTGACTATGTTATTGTTGATAGTGATGTTTTCTCCCTGGTGCAGGACACCAGAGTGTACAGAGGATTTGAAATTGGAAGTGATCACTATTTAGTCTTGAGCAGGATAAAATTGAATATCATATTGAAAAGAATAACATGTAAGAAAGTTTTAAAGCGAATAAAAGTTGAGCAGCTCTCAGATGTGAACTGTAGACTATAATACAGAAAGATTATTGAAAAGAAAATGAAAGAGTTTGAGAACAGGAATCAAACCTTGGAGATTCAGTGGCAAACTTTCGAACTGGTTGGTTCTCTTCAGAGACCAGGCAGAAACCTTAAGAGAGCAATAACTCTCTTTCAGTACTAAGGAACCTGAAGTGTCAGAGAGGTTTATTTTTTGTAAGTGAACTCTTGGTGGTGTGTAAAGTATTTACTAAAATAAAGAGCCAAAAGAGAACCAACTAGTTCGAAACAGCTGTCAGGCCAGTGAAACCTTATCAAAATGAACCAATAAAAGGCATACATATGGACACTTGGGCAAACATTCACGTCTTCTATACAGTTTGTAGTAGGGCAACTCATAAATGCGGCGAGTGTATTCCCGTAAGCTCTAAGCTCTCTGGTCAACTTTTTTACGAAACTTCTTTCATAGTTTCTACATTCGGCTTTTAAATAATCCTGGATTTAATATCTACTTGATTTATATAATTTTGCTTCACTGAACTGAAGCCTTTTGGCTCTTTATTTTTGTAGTTACATTACTAACTTCCGATCAACAATTTTCCTCCAAATTTTCCTCAAATGTTATTTGTGAAGGCTCCAACATTATCAGATTTTATATTTCTTGTCTTCTAAGGTGCTTTTTACTATATCAATCCACCTACATCTTGGACTTCCTCTGGATCTTTTTTCCTGCCAACCTGGCAAAGAAAACTTGTTTTGCTAATCTTTCCTCTCCCATTCTGTTTAAGTGACCATACCATCTGAGATTAGCTCTGCTAACACATTCCTGGAACAATGGCACGTTCTTTACTAATATCCTCATTTTTAACATGTTTGCGCCAGATCGTGTCTGCATGTGTGTAAACCGCTGGTGGGAGGTAGCTTTAGCATATGTTATGCCACTTCCACGTCAGGTGGTTCCATTTTCACAAAGTTTATATGGCATGTTAGTTGCAACTTTTTCAGTAAAATTTTATTTGTAAAATTAGAATTTGTGGAATGTCTTGATGATATCAAATATCTTAAATGTAATTCAAATTGATTTCAAGTTACATATAATGTATGTAATGTGTGTGTGTGTGTGTGTGTGTATATATATATATATATATATATATATATTCTCATATTGATTTTTTTGCTTTATATAAATTGTGTGCTTTCTGTATCCAGTGACTGCATTATAAACAACTGTTATATGTATTTTCTGGAACTGAAAATTTGAAAGAGGATGTTAGAACAAATATGTTTAGTTAGCTGCTACATGTTTCCACTACAGTAAATCTGTTTTGCTTGCATCATATAGTCTGTGGAAGGGGAGTGTTTTTCCATTATGAGTGTCATTTCAGTTGTCTCTAATTACACTAATTATTGCTAAGTATAGTACTTAGACTAATAGACTATAAATGTCTATGTACTCTGTTTAGTGATAAATAAAGCTACTTGTTTTCCTTGCTTCTGCAATATAGTGTCTGTTGAGGTTGAACATTTTTCACAGTATAGGAACATTTTTATATTCCAGTCTTTGGAAACAACAGGTGTAGTAAAACTTTATCTATTCCTCAATAAAAATGAATACTTCTTTGTATTATAAGAAGTGGTTGATTGACAACAAAATACCAGTGCATTATTGATAAGACAGAAGAGCCGCTAACAAAAAAAAAAGAAAAAAATAATGAATGTAGAATTCGCAAAAGGGATGGATAATTCTGATGATGATGATGATGATTGGAAATTATGTATCCTATTACTTGTAAAATGTATACTAATTCTCAGCAAACAAATGGAAAATTCTTAGAAAACAAAACAAACTAGAAATAAAGCTGAGCAATAAATACACATAAGCACAACAATTTTACAAGATGATTTGCTTCCTCATCAACCCACATGTATTTCTGTCATGTCTAAATAATTCACCTAATCAACATTATTAGCTCATTGGATTAGTCCCTCCCTATAGTTATTTACTGAACTACCAAATGTATACAACAGCTGTTTATTATTGGTTAATTATTTATACGAGGAGGTTCTCTATATTTAAACCACACCTAGTTCAAAAACAAACCTGACTAAAAGTATTCAATACATTAGCCCTACCAGTCTTAATGTATGGAAGCGAAATCTGGACGATAAAACAAACAAAGATTAATAACAGCAGAAATGAAGTTTATAAGAAAAACTGCAAAGTATACCCTATTTGATCACAAAAGAAACTAAGAAATTATGAAAGAATCAAACCAAGAACCAGTAATAGAAAAAAATTAAAAAATATAAACATAAATGGGTGGAACACTTTTAAAGAATGAAAATAGAAAGATTACCAAAACAAGCCATTAAGAAAAAGAAAACCAGGACGTCCTCTTAAATGATTCAACGATGACTTCTAAGGCCAGAACAGGCCATGCTAGGTATAAATCCTTGATATGCATGATGATGAGGAGGAGGCTCTTTGGCAAATCTGGACTGTAAATGGGTATTGAGTAGCAGCATCTCTTGTTCTTATGATTTTGGAGGAAAATGGTGGAATGGTGGGTAATTCAAAAGGACATTGTCTGTGAAAGTATCTGTACAACAGACATAGGGCAGAAACTGAACATTTACGGGAGAGGAATTGAAGTGGATCTGTGTGTGTGTGTGTGTGTGAGAGAGAGAGAGAGATTATTAAATAACCAGATTGATTGTCTTCTTTTGGATAGCACTGAGCAAACTTAAAGGGAATTTTGGCACACCACCCCAAATACATGGGGCAATATTCAATGGCTGGGCAGATTTATATAGAGTTAGCAGCTGTCTAGAGGGACAGGTCAATCCAAGGAGGAAAATTTGATTATGTGTGAATATCAGGTTATTATTAGGGAAGGGATATGAGCTCTTTCTTGAAGAGATCAGAGAAGATTGAATTTTGGTGGCATTAAAGTTATACAAAGTTGTGTTTGACCCATTAAACCATAGTTAGGAGATTGGAGTTCTAGAGATTGGACACGGTGGATCTTAAGGGTTCTAACTATTGGATATTACAAGGTTTGTCAAATGAAAAAAAGTGGAGTGTACTGTCATCTATGAAGCTGTGGATAGGATTTGAAGTCTCTGAGAGTGCAAACCCTGGGATACCCCAGCATTGATAGGGAAATCTGAGGAAACCGCCCACAATGACTCGTAATGAGTGACTAGTGAAAAAGTTGGCAATTTAGTTGCAGAGGGTGGGAGCCCTCTGCATCTAGATTTGCCAACTAGAAACTCCATTCTACCAGATCATAGGATGGCAGTGTGCAAAGTAGGTCCTTTGCTAAACTCGATCAACTGTTTTTGAAATGAGAGTGATCACATGAGTTTCCTGACATTTTTCCATGGCTTGAGTCCATTGATAGCAGAAACTGAACTTCATGAAAAAGAATGCGAAGAGGTCAGAGTGCGTTTCAGAGTTTGGAGACCAGTGATAATGGTGGCAGAATCCATATTGCTGGTTATTGATTAGTTGGTGGGTCTCCAGGCAGTACATTTTGAAAAATTATGGAGACAACTACAGTGTTGAAGTAAAACTTTAGTTTAATATAAACCAAAATCAACACTCGACGTTTCAACCTTCATATCAAGGTCATGATCTGGAGCATACACAATATATACAGAGAAACAAGCTGCACTACAATCTAAATGGTTTGCTGAAGTTACTGACCAACCGTTACTACAATTATTGGCCTGACCTCTGGTGGAAAAAAAAAAAACCTTTACTACAGCAAAGCTAGAGTCCTATTATTATTATTTATTAAGTTACAAAACTAAATTGGGCTGGAGAGCAACATGTTTATATATATATATATATATATTTTTTTTTTTAAATAAAACAATGTAATTATACAATGACCTTCATAGTATTAGAGAGAACAAAAGTGAGAGCAATTGAATGGTAGTTTGTTGGCCAACTTTTATTGAAATAGGCTGGATGTGGACCTGTTTCCATGCTGTCGGGTAGATGCCAGTCGAATAGGATAGATTGCAGAGGCAATACAGGACAGATGTTAGTTTTGGCAACTTTTGAATACAATAGCTGGAATACCATTATAAACACAAACAAGATGCCTTGTTTGTGTTCATAATTTCATATTATTAAGGAGTCTTTGGATTTCTTTCTGGAAGAAGACTTTGGGTGACATGGGGGTGAGCAGTTCTTAGTAACGTGTGTGTCGAGGGGGTAACTTTTCCCTGGTCATGAGTGCAGGAATTGGAAAAGAAGAGTGATGCCAGTAAGTCAGCCTTGCTTTTGGGTGAGGTGGCTGTAGTACTATCTGTATGTGAATATTGGAAACATGGGTGGACAAAAGTCGCACCCAGTGGCCTTGGCAAGGAACCAGAAGGCACGACTGCCATTTGGAAATGAGGCAAGTTTGCAACACTTGGCCCTTTCAAAATGCGATGTGGATTTGTTGATTATTCTTTTACAGCTCTTGCAAGCTGCAATCCGGATGGAGGTAGCAACTCATTGTGTGCCGATTTTTTTTTCTTGTACTATGTTGGTGCACTTTTTTTGAGAATGAAGGCTTGGATGATGGCTGAGGATTCTGGGTGGAATGAGGGATGAAGGCCTTGATTCGTGTGAGGACGATTTCTGTTATTCAGTATGAGTGAGTGTTTGAATCAGGAGAAATGAAGTAGTAGTCACATATCGGATGACCAAATGGGATGATCACTGTGACTTCTACTCCTCCTTTCCATGGTCTGACTACCACTTTAAAGGACATGAGACTAAGAACCGTTGGGCAAAGGAGACGTGTGAGGTTGCTGCTTTTCCAAATACACTAATATCCACAGTGTATTTGGAAAAGGAGCTTGTTAACAAGAGATGTTAGCAGATTGGAGGAGGGGGGGGGGTTGTTGGGTATTCTGGTAGGGGGATTAACAATCTATGTTAGGTCATTACTAATGGCAAATACTTCAGCATCTCTATCTGCTTGGTTGGTGAAACTGGAGAAGGGAAGCCAATTTGAGTTTTTGTGAAGTCCCCAAGAAGAATGACCTCACCATCAGGATATTTTGATTCAGCTCTCTCTATCTAAAATCTAATTTATATGTTTATGATCCAATAAGCACAAATGACCTGTGCTTATGGTTGAAGATATTCAGAAATAAAGAAAACCACAGGAGGTTTTGAGTTATTAGAAATGATTGCAATAAAGAGAAAGAAAAAGAAACATTCTTAGTGAAGTCTTACAGAGTAGAAAAAGACTTTTAGAATTCATCCTTCTGTCAGTTACTGTGACCACTAACATGTATTAGCTCTATTACTGATTACTTTTAGTATGTTATTTTTATTGTCACCTATCGGCTGTTTCCTAAAATTTTTGTTTTCTTTTTGAAATTTTCAGAAATCATTAGTGCACCATAGTTTGATTTTTTCTTTCAAGAACTTTTATTATTTTTAATTTCTTACATTTTAGTTTTGCAATTACTGTAAATTCTGTAAATACTGAATGAAATAGTAAATATCTATTTACTTGCTTGATGGCAGAAAAAAGACTCCATTAGACAACCACAATCTATCTGGATTTATGCAGTCAGTTATGTCTCAGAAGACTGAAATGTTAGTTGTGACCATATTTGAAACTAAATAAATAAGATTAATTTGGATGAAAATTGTTGAGAGGAAGCTAATGCAAATGTAATCATGTGTTTGTTTTGCTGTTGTCCAGTTAATAATTCCTCTCTCATATGGAGTTTTACTTATGTAAAACCAACCAAGTAGTAATAATCAAGTAGTTCCATGTGTTCAGTATTCCTATCAATTACCTTTACTCATCTTTTAAACCTGATTCAAAATGAAGACATATAACATTTCACTCACAGCTGTTAAAAAAATAAACAGAATAAGATTGATTTCATTTGTAAACATTTTGATTTGTAGCATTTGTAAAATTGTTCATGCATATGCATATCGGGGGGGGGGGGGGGAAAGAAAATCAGTTCTTGTCTTTCATTAACTTTTTTTTTCTAAATAAAATAATTGTAGAATAGTATGCAAAATTTTGTATTCCCATTCAAGTGCCATCTCCTATCTAGGAGGTTGATTACTATGATGTGACTTATGGTTAACTGTGGGCTTTATGACATGTAGTGTGGACCCTATCTCTTCCACATATTGTTGTAAGTATTCATGGCTAAATCCATGTGTGTTCATGGGGCTAGTTTTCCTGTTCTGGGAGACAAAAAAACCTGAGATTCCAGGTGGGGAAAAAAACCCTACCACAGTAGAAGAGCGGCTGACTCACCTTTAGTTGAAAGAGACCAGATAAACTTCCTCACGTCATGGACGAGAATTGAACCACCCAGGTCTTTCCGATCAAAGGGTTTCGTCTATGCCGACTGAGCTACGTAGGCTCTCGATTTTGTATTAATCATATAAATTAATACAAAATCTCGGTTGTTATGGTACATTTTAAAAAATAAATATTTAATGACTTTAAACCAAGATAAAATATTAAGTTTTAATGAAAATGATACAACTAGTTTCAGCCTTTTACAGCCTTCATCAGGTATCCACTAAAGGTAGAACACAATAATAAAAATTGAAGTTACAAAAAACTGAGAATTACAGGCAAAAAATGCAATACATAATTGACACAAAAAAATTTGTATTTTTCAAGTTGTTCTATCTAACGTGCTATTGTTTGTTGCATGTGTGCTTGCAAGTTCTCGTGAACGCCAGTATTGAACAACTGCAGCATGGTTATCAGGGATGTTGTAACTCAAATTGCTGTTTTCTCTCTCTCTCTCTCTCTCTCTCTATATATATATATATATATATAGAGAGAGAGAGAGAGAGAGAGAGAGCTTTCATACACAAGAGGTCGACCTATAAACACATCATTGCCATGTGTTGAGGTACTGATGAAGACCAAGATAGAAGTTTATTGAGGTTTTTTTTTTTTGAAGAGCTGCAAGTTGTAGTTAGTTGGGAATACTTCATTAGGAGCACAGTATATTTCAATTATGAAATACCTTTTAAATATATTGTGAGTAATATATAATTTATTTATGTGTATACATTTTTCATATTTTTTAGGACATAAAAACACTCTCTCTTCTTTGTTCAATACATATTTTTCAAGCACCATCTTTAGGTGAGTATTATAGAATAATTACATTCTAGTTTTGTATTTGAATTGTTTGATTCCTGGTTGCAGAATTATAGATTTGATAAATCAGTTATTAAGTGTGTTAAATATAATCAACAGTTAACATTAACTGAATTGTTAATTAAAAATTATAAAGCAAATAAATTATAAAAAAAAAGATAAGAGTAATAATAATAAATTAATCATAACCAGTTTACTTGGAAATAATTTTGAATGATCCCACTTAGGAATTTAGTCCTGACATATATCTGCTTAATCAGTCCACTTTGATTATGCTCATTCAGTGAGATTAGGAATAGTGTTTGGAAATTTCAAAGACAAATGATTTCCAATTTATTTAAATTAAGGGGATATTAAATCCCACATTATTTCAAAGCTGAATAAGAAACTCAAAGATAGAAATCTAATCTAAGAGTTTCATGCCGAATATAGAAACTACATAAAGTTAGAGTCCAAGAGTAAGCCAACACCTGGTAGATTATGTTCATTCAGTGAGATTAGGAATAGTGTTTGGAAATTTCAAAGACAGATGATTTCCAATTTATTTAAATTAAGGGGATATTAAATCCCACATGATTTCAAAGCTGAATAAGAAACTCAAAGATAGAAATCTAATCTAAGAGTTTCATGCCGAATATTGAAACTATATAAAGTTCGGCGAGTCCAAGCGTATGCCAACATATGGTAGTGCGATGCCAATTAAACTCTTAGATAGATTAGATTTCTATCTTTGAGTTTCTTATTCAGCTTTGAAATAATGTGGGATTCAATATTTCCTTAATTTAAATAATTTTTACATCGCCGAATTGAAGCCTCTTGGGCTCTTTATTTTAAATAAATGATTTCCAGTTTTCATAAGGGTGGTGGTTCTTCACATGATTATATTAAAACAGCAAACAAACCCAAGGAAACTTGCAGACCAAATCTGGGAAAAGCATTGATGGATTCAACCAGGAAAGTATGTGATGAGGTTATTTACAAGGATTAAAATTCAGAACTTCATGGTGGATTCAGGAAGTTAGAAACAACCATGGAAAGGGAGAAAGCATATTGAAAAAAAGACTGGCAAATAAGTTGATGTGCTTTGAGAGAATGCAGAGAAAAAGGTAAGAAAGTGAAATAATGTGTAAAATAGCTTTTGATTAGACATTTGATTCCCTCTGTTCAGAAAGATTTTTGTAAAGCTACAGAAGATAAATACTAGCAAGTGGCAAACTGTTCTACATGCTATTGAAAAAAAAAAAGCCTAGAAATGGCAGAATGTTCTGAATGTGTGGAGTATTTTGAATACTCCACACATTCAGAAAGAATAAGAAACTTGGGAAAGAATAAGCTGGGTTCAATTTGAATATGAATTGCCAGGATTACAATTTCAAGTTAACACAAAAATACAAAATCATCGAAGACAAGAAAAATCAAGAATACAAATCATAAGAATATAACAATAATCTGTATTTAAATTTTGTAGATCTAAACAGGCAATGACAATCAAGGAAAAGAAGGAGTAGCCATGGTATTCAACACAAAATACGAGGCTAATCTTCTTGAATGGCAGGCAGTCAGTAATGTGGGCAGATATGAGAATGGGGAACTGGACAATGAGACTTATTTGTGCCTATGATCCCACAGAAGGTTCTACTAAGGTAGAAGTGGAGGAATTCTTTGAGGCTTTAGAAAAAGCAAATGACACAATGAAAAAGGAAAAGTTGGTCCTTGTTGGGGGATCTAAATAGCAGAGTAGGAAATGATTGTCAGACATACAAAAATATTTTGGGAAAATTTGGAGAAAACAACAAAGCTAATAATAATGGCAAATATCTGTTGGATTTCTGCTCAGGACATGGATTGGTTATTACTAACACCATGTTCCAACATAAAAATGTACACAAATTCACATGGAGAGAAGAGGCAAGGAATAAGAAAAGTCTCATTGACTATGTTATTGTTGATAGTGATGTTTTTCCACTGGTGGAGGATACCAGAGTGTACAGAGGATTTGAAATTGGAAGTGATCACTATTTAGTCATGAGCAGGATAAAATTGAATTTTATTTTGAAAAGAAAAACATGTAAGAAAGTTTTAAACGAATAAAAGTTGAGCAGCTCTCAGATGTGAACTGTAGACTAAAATACACAAAGATTATTGAAGAAAAAATGAAAGAGTTTGAGAACAGAACCAAACCTTGGAGATTCAGTGGCAAGCCTTGAAGAAAACCCTGATTGATTCAGCTAGAGAGGCATATGGTGAAGTTGTTAGAAAAATTAGAACTCCATGGTGTACACAGGAAGTTAAAGAGGCAGTGATGGAAAAGAAGAAAGCATATCAAAAGTTCCTGGCAAATAAGTCAGCTTGTGCTCTTAGAGAATACAGAGACAAATGTAAGAAAGCTAAACAGCGTGTAAAACTAGCTAAACAAAAGTCATGGGAGGACTTTGGCAAGAACATAGAAAATAAATATCAAGAAGGTGGCAAAATATTCTGGAGGTTGTTGAAGAAGCTTAGGAATGGAGGAAAGAGCGCTGTAAAATGAGTTAGAGATGATAAAGGTGACATGAAAACTGGAGAAAAAGATATCCTTGAAGTATGGAGTAATTACTTTGAAAAACTGCTAAATGAAACAAGCAGCGATGAGCACAGTGATATAAAACACTGACCAGGCATGCAGTCAGGAATACATATCCATACTTGAAGTAGAAAAAGCCATCAAAGGCTTGAAATGTGGAAAGGCAGCAGGAGTATTCGACCAGAAATGCTGAAGTATGGTGGTATAATGTAAAAGTCTTACAGTGGCTATATTGCATAGTTCAGAAAGCCTGGACAGAGGGACGAATTCCCGATGATTGGAGTAGAGCTCTCATAGTACCCATATATAAAAAGGGAAATAAAACTGAATGTAAGAATTACAGTGGTATATCCCTACTGAGTGTTCCTGGTAAGATATATGCAAGTATACTTAAGAAACGGTTTAGAAGAATTGTGGAAGAAAAGCTTGGTGAAGAACAAGCTACATTCAGGTCAAATAGAGGCTGTCAGGATCAGATCTTCACTTTACGACAAATAGTGGAGAAATCATGGGAATATAACAAAGTCTGTATTTAAGTTTTGTTGATTTGGAAAAGGCATATGACAAGGTGCTAAGCGAAAAGCTATTCAATATGCTCCAGTTATATGGTGTCAGTGAGGCATTATATCAAGCAATGCTTGGTCTTTATTTGAGTTGTAAATCAGCAGTTAGAATTGAAGGAAGCACAGGAAGATGCAATCAACCCTTTTGCAATATTTTCCAAAATCCGGTGAGGACAATTCCTGGCTTCTGAATCCATTTACAGTGACAGCTAAGCCTGCAGGCTTCAGCGCAAGTGACTATGAAAATCTAATTGATTTAATTAGTGACTCTGATTTAAAACAAAAATACAAGGAACTGCCAATAAATGATTTCTGCCGTGTCAAAACTAGCTATTTTTGTTTTACTTCCTTTTACAACGACATATTTATGCGAGGCAGGATTTTCATATTATGCTGCAACCAAATCAAAGTCCAGGAACAGGTTCGATACTACACGAAATATGAGAATTCACCTTTCTAATATTGTGCCTGATATCAAAAGAATTTGTAATTCAAAGACCTAAAAACATCGGAGTCATTAAGAACTTAATTTGCAATATACTTTTACTATTTTTATGTGTTTTGTTTTTACTAATTAACATTTGATAATAAATGATTGTTTATTCTTAACGCTTAGATTTACTCATTTATTTTATTTATATTTACCTAACCTACAAAACCAGCACACAGCAGAAAAAGTCTGCATTCACTAAATTTTTGGGGATCAGATGTGATATGTCAGTAAAACCAGCACAAATTAATTTAATGTTGGTTTAATTGATGTTCAATTAATTAATAACTAATAATTAATTATCAATCATTAATAATTATCAATTATTAATTAACAAAATAAGCTAAATTACCAATTAATAATTAACAAAATAAGCTAAATTACCAATTAATAATTAACAAAATAAGCTAAATTACCAATTAATAATTAATTAATACATTACAAACTAATCAAGTTGTTCCGTGAACATTTCGGGATTTGTGAAGTGTTCCGTCATAGAAAAAGTTTGAGAAACCCTGCTGTATGTACTTCTCCCCCACTCCATATGGTTATATATCAGAAATTTGATTTGATAATGATTATAAAGCATTTAGCCTTATTAGGATCACAGACAAGATAATGGAAAAATTAATTAGGAATTATCCAAGGTATCCTTGATATGGATCACTTTGTTGAGTTGGCGCAGCATGGTTTTCATTAAGGAGGGGGCAGAGATCAGTTACAACAATCTTACTTTTTATCCAGAAGTCATAAGGGAAATAGAATAAAATAGTGATTGTTATGTGATTTATTTGGGTAATAGGTAGCGATGTTACCTAGTGAGATGAATAGTAAATTGTTAATAAATAGATAAGTTGTAGTAGTGTTTAAAGGGGAGTCTTCTAGAGCCAGAATATCCCAATCTTTAGTGTTTCATATGTGTTTAAATGATTTAAGTTTAAATATTGGGAGCAAAATTTCCTTCTTTATTGATGATATGAAACTGAGTAGTGTTCTAATAACCTTTACATCTGAAATCTTAAAAATCAGAAAACCAAGGGAAGCAGAGTTTAAAATTTGATATGAACAGATGCAGATATGTGATTTGTTCATTTCAAATTTTAAACTCACTTGTATCCAACTCAAATTCATCTAAGAAAATGAATTTGTGTTGGATATAAGTTGAATACACAGATTTTAGAAACAGTTAGTGAATATAATGATTTGGGTATTTTGGTTGAAAAGAAATTTAAATTTTAGAAAAATATAACTAATAAAGCTGAGCAGATTCTCAGTTTAATTAAAAGAAGCGAGATGGTTCCTGAAACGAACATGCTCTATAGAACATCCATAATTTAAATAAATTTGGCGATTGCCTTTTTTTTTGCTAAAAGCAGCAAGAAAATTGGTCACTCTTAACTGCACCTATAGGGTGCACTTAGGATACTAACTTGCATATTTTACTTCCATATTTCTGAAAAAATAGGTGGGCCTTTGCAGTTGCACTGTTCTAACATTGAGAATGTCTCAGTAACTGAAGTTGATATATTAATAAATATTTCCTTTTACATTTTGCATTTATGCAGAAGGCTAAATATATATTTAAATTAAAAGAGGCAATTGAAGGAGGTTTATGCATCCTTGTCACACACCTGTGAAATCAGGTGTGTGACAAGGGTGCACATTATCTTTACTGTTATTCATTATCTATATGGATCACATTATGAAAGAAAGTGGTATTACATCTGATATCAAAATTGGCGAATGTTTATCTTAGCTCTTTATTTTATGCAGATGATGTTATAGTTATGAATAAATCCAAGACAAGTCTGAAGGATTCCCTGACCAAATTGAATAATTGCTGTAATAAATTTAGTATGAAAACAGCAGTAAAATGACAAGGATAATGAAACTAGCCAGAAACGTTGAAAACATTAACTGCATCCTGAATGTAAAACCTACAGACAAGTCTGAAGGATTCCCTGACCAAATTGAATAATTGCTGTAATAAATTTAGTATGAAAACAGCAGTAAAATGACAAGGATAATGAAACTAGCCAGAAACATTGAAAACATTAACTGCATCCTGAATGTAAAACCTACAGACAAGTAGAACATTTCAGCTATTTAGGCACAATTTTTTAGTGAAGATGGAAAATTAAATTTAGAAATAGACTAACAGAATGGGAGAAGAAAGATTAGCTAAACAAGTGTTCTTTGCCAGGATGATAGGAAAAAGACCCAGAGAAAGACCAAGGGGTAGGTGGATTGATACAGTAAAAAGTGCCTTAGAAGACAGAAATATAAGATCTGATAATGTTAGTCTTGACAGGTAACAGATTGATTTGAAGGAAAATTGTAGATAGAAAGTTAGTAATGATGTAAATTTTTCATGTAGTACTATCATATCCTGCACACCCCTTGAGGATACATGTCAGCAATTTGATGATGAGAAATTATATAGCCAGGTTTTTGCTCTTAGAGCTAAGATAGTAAAAAAATCTGGAAGGATGCTACCAGCACCAGGAGCTTTACCTGTTTTAGTTGTTTGAGGGCTGTAGCAATTTCATCTATAGTTACTGAATTGGAGTTTTCTGTAGATGTATAGATCTACAGAAAATTTTTTGTTCCAGATCAATTTTTTGTAACGATGATAGATCCCTTTTTTTTTGGTATCTGGGTAAATTTTGGGTTTAGCTTTTTGTGCTAAGATTTTTGCAATACTTCTTGGATTTACTTTTCCTTTAGTTTTCTTTGGAGAGGAAGTGCTACTCAGTTGATAGAGCAGTGACCAAGCTGGATGACTTGATCTGGTAAAGAGAATTAAAGGAAAAGTAAACCCAAGAAACTCGTTCACTGAGCTCTTTTACCACCATCCAAAGATCTTAAGAGGGTAGAAACAGTGTATGGATGGTTCTTTTGTTCATATTTGCCCAGAAGAATGCTACTTTTAGTTGATCAGCTTGATCAGATAAATTCCCTGAGGATGTATCTTTTTCCAGATACTATGAGGAGTTTAAAATCTTTCATAGTTATCAACTGTGGGTAGAATTATGTTAATATTATTTTCGATGAATTCAGTGAATTTGGTTAGTTTGCTTACCTGAGATTCCATTGGGTTATCGGGAACCTATTTATTCTGGCGGTTATAAGTCCTATAGTAATTAGGCAGGGTCTTTTGGGAAGTGAAGGCAGTACTTGATAGGTTGAGGTGAGAAAGGAGTTCCTTCTGTGTCAGTAGTGGTAAAGCAGAGGTCAGGGTTGTCTCTAATCCTTATCTTCCAGATTTCAATGTTCCATGTTGCTTGTTGTCCTAGAGAAGGTGGAGGCTATTTGTTAATATCTCGTCTGTCAGTTACAGGTCTAGATTGTCACCAGTATTGTAATTTTTATAATCAGGGCTCATCACATCAAATATGCTTGCCCACTCACCTGTGAGTACATTTTGCCAGCTGGTGAGTAACTGGACAAAATAGAGTATTTTTTATTTAATAAAAATTAACTTTCTAAATAAATGATTTTTTTTTTCATTATTATGTCCGCACGGTTAGCCTAGTGGGTGTGCGCTTCGCAACCATATACCTGGGAAAGGAGTGTCCTAGGTTCGATTCCCGTCTGAGATGTGAGGAGCTGAAGGATCTTCCTCAGCCATAGCCAGTTAGCATGGACAGTAGGGTTTTTCCCCCAGTTTATCCTGGAATTTTTCATCCCGCAAAGCAGGCAAACCAGCCTTGAGAATTCAACACTATAGGACCTAGGATACACCGGGGCATATGGCTGACCACCTTATCCTGTGAACGGTTTGAGGTCCGATGATTAATAAACCCTTGACTGCAAGGTAAAAGAGGATATAATGAAGATGAGATGAGATAATCATCATCAAATTCCTGATGAAATACCCTCTGTGTGTGGGGGGGTGGGGGCACATAAAGGGCTAATCAAGTAGCAAAAATTAATGTACCAAATTATGTTTTCCAAAATTTATTTGTTATTATTATTGTACAGATCTCCATTGTGTCTGAAGACTTATCGTGGAAGACCCAGACTAACTTTTTTACACACAAAACTATCATATCTCTCCTTAAAACTCATTGACTGTCATGACACTCACAACTAATTTTGGCAATCCATTCCACTCATTCATCATTCTCCACACACAAAAAATCTAGTCTACACACCCTTATTAACCACACTCTTACACAACTTCCATGGATGACCCCAAGTTTTTTCTCTCTCTCTCTCTATTTGTCACGAATTGAAAAATTTCTTTTCTGGCAATCTTATAAAATCTCTTGTATCTTATAAGTTTCTGTCATGTCCTCTCTTTTCTGCCTATCATCTAGAATTCAACCCACACACCTTCAACCCATCTTCATAGGGAGCATTCCACAGACCTGTCACCAGCTTGGTCCCTCATCCCTGAATCATCTCTACCACTTCCTTATCCCCAAGAAATCCAGGTAACCAATCTGTGCACAGTAGTCAAGATGCAGCGGAATCATAGCCTCATGAAAAGGGCCACAATCTTTACCTGTTAGTGTTTTTCAACATCCAAGTAATCCATACTTTGAGCTGTTCTACCAATATTTGCAATATATCATCTGAACTTCAACTGTCTATCCACCATTATTTCCAAATCTCTAGCCTTATCAATTTCCTGCAATCCAGTATCATTAGTATGTTACACAGTTTGTAATGTTTTCAACCCAAAGTGAATAATTATCACTTTCTTGGGGATAAGGAAGTGGTAGAGATGATTCGGGGATGAGGGACCAAGCTGGTGACAGGTCTGTGGAATGCTCCCTATGAGGATGTGTAGGTTATAGTTTGTTTAGGAGGGACAGAGAGAATAAAATGGGGGGGGGGGGAGTGTTATTGATGATAGCTGATGAGCTGCAGCCAAGGAGAATAGAAGTTAAACTGCAGGATAGAGAAAAAAGCACATTTGAGGCTATTTGGTGTGAGATTGTGACTAGCAGAACAAAATATACAGTTGGGTACTGCTATAGACCAGGTGATGGAATAGATGGTGGAGATAGTATGCATAAACAAATTGATGAAATGAGTGGAAGGAGGGAAATTATTATGGGGGATTTCAACTATGGTAACATTGATTGGAAGGAGGAGAGGACACACGTGAGGAAGGAACTGGATTTTATTCAATTATTAAGGGATAACTATCTGAGACAGCATGTAATAGAAAATACTAGGGGTTTGAGAGTGCTTGACCTGGTAATAGCATCTGAGAATTTGACTGTAATGAATATGACCATGTTGCCACTTATTGGTGAGAGTGATCATACTTGCCGTGCTGGCAAGTATGATAAGCTTAGGAGATTGCTTGGTTCAGTGCCATGGCATGTAAAACTGCAAGGGCTGGATGTCGATAGAGCATGGGAAGTGGTCAAGGAGCATTTACAGGAGGTTATGGCTGATTGTATACCTAGGGTCCGAATAGTAAAACAAGTAGGGGTTAAATGGATGAATAACGCCATTAAGCTTGAGCTGCTGCTCAGGACATGGACTGGTTATTATTAACACCATGTTCCAACATAAAAATGTGCACAAATTCACATGGAGAGAAGAGGCTAGGAATAAGAAAAGTCTCATTGACTATGTTATTGTTGATAGTGATGTTTTCTCCCTGGTGCAGGACACCAGAGTGTACAGAGGATTTGAAATTGGAAGTGATCACTATTTAGTCTTGAGCAGGATAAAATTGAATTTCATATTGAAAAGAATAACATGTAAGAAAGTTTTAAAGCGAATAAAAGTTGAGCAGCTCTCAGATGTAAACTGTAGACTAAAATACAGAAATATTATTGAAAAGAAAATGAAAGAGTTTGAGAACAGGAATCAAACCTTGGAGATTCAGTGGCAAACTCTGAAGGAAACATTGATTGATTCTGCCAGAGAGGCATGTGGTGAGGTTGTGTGCAAAGATAAAAAAATCAGAACTCCCTGGTGGACACAGGAAGTTAAAGAGGCAGTGAAGGAAAAGAAGAAAGCATATCAAAAGTTCCTGGCAAATAAGTCAGCTTTTACTCTTACAGAATACAGAGACAAATGTAAGAAAGCTAAACAGTGTGTAAAACTAGCTAAACAAAAGTCATGGGAGGACTTTGGCAAGAATATAGAAAATAAATATCAACAAGGTGGCAAAATATTCTGGAGGTTGTTGAAGAAGCTTAGGAATGGAGGAAAGAGTGCTGTAAAAGGAATTAGAGATGATAAAGGTGAAATGAAAACAGGAGAAAAAGATATCCTTGAAGTATGGAGTAATTACTTTGAAAAACTGCTAAATGAAACAAGCAGCGATGACAGCACAGTGATAAAAAACACTGACCAGGCATGCAGTCAGGAATACATATCCATACTTGAAGTAGAAAAAGCCATCAAAGGCTTGAAATGTGGAAAGGCAGCAGGAGTAGATGATATTCGACCAGAAATGCTGAAGTATGGTGGTATAAGAGTCTTACAGTGGCTGCACTGCATAGTTCAGAAAGCCTGTACAGAGGGACGAATTCCCGATGATTGGAGTAGAGCTCTCATAGTACCCATATATAAAAAGGGAAATAAAACTGAATGTGAGAATTACAGAGGTATTTCCCTACTGAGTGTTCCTGGCAAGATCTGTGCAAGTATACTTGAGAAACGGTTGAGAAGAATTGTGGAAGAAAAGCTTGGTGAAGAACAAGCTGGATTCAGGCCAAATAGAGGCTGTCAGGATCAGATCTTCACTTTACGACAAATAGTCGAGAAAGCATGGGAATATAATAGAGATCTGTATTTAAGTTTTGTCGATTTGGAAAAGGCATATGACAAGGTGCCAAGAGAGAAGCTATTCAATACGCTGCAGTTATATGGTGTCAATGGGACATTATATCAAGCAATACTTAGTCTTTATCTGAGTTGTGAGTCAGCAGTTAGAATTGAAGGAAGTACAGGAAGATGGTTTAATGTTAAATCTGGTGTGAGACAAGGATGTACATTATCCCCTCTGTTATTCATTATCTATATGGATCACATTATGAAGGAATGTGGTATTAAACCTGATATCAAAATTGGAGATGTTAATGTCAGCTCTTTGCTTTATGCGGATGATGTTATACTTGTAAATAAATCCGCTACAAGTCTGCAAGATTCTCTGACTAAATTGAATAGCTGTTGTAATAGATATGGTATGAAGGTCAGCAATAAAAAGACAAAGACAATGAAAATAGGCAGAATCATTGAAAATGTCAACTGTGTTGTGAATGGAGAACCTGTGGAACAAGTAAAACATTTCAGCTACTTAGGCACAATTTTTACTGAATATGGTAAACTAAATATAGAAATAGACAACAGAATCAGCAAAGCTGGTATCGTGGGAAGTCAATTGAATAAATTCATATGGAATAAGAAAGAAATTAGTCAGAACACTAAATTAGCTGTATACAAGACAGTGTTCAAACCAATTTTAACTTATGGATCTGAGAGCTGGGTCAGAAGTAAAACACTTGACCAAAGACTAGAGACCGCAGATATGAGAGTCCTGAGAAAGATTAGAGGCGTGAACAGATGGCATCAATGGCAATATCGTATTAAAAATGAGGATATTAGGAAAGAACTTGACATTGTCAGCATCCAGGAATGCGTTAGCAGAGCTAATCTCAGATGGTATGGTCACTTAAATAGAATGGGAGAGGAAAGATTAGCAAAACAAGTGTTCTCTGCCAGGTTGGCAGGAAAACGACCCAGAGGAAGACCAAGATATAGGTGGATTGATATGATACAAAGTGCCTTAGACGATAGAAATATAAGATCTGATAATGTTGGAGTCTTGACAAGTAACAGACTGATTTGGAGGAAAATTGTAGATAGGAAGTTAGTAATGATGTAATTTTTTCATGTAGTACTGTCATATCCTGTACACCCCTTGAGGGTACATGGCAGGAATTTGATGATGATGATGATGAGCTTGAGCTGCAAAAAAAGAAACAACTGTGGAGGGAATTTAAAGAGAACGGGGACCTGCAGGCACACGAATGGTATAAAGCGCAGGCCAGAAGGGTAATGAGTGTGGTAAGAAAAGCAAAAGTCGATTATGAAAGGAAACTGGCTATGCAAGCTAAAGAATCCCAAACAGTTCTTTAATTATGCTGTAAGCAAAAAAAAAAAAAAAAACTGTACACGGCAGAATGAATTTAAGGAATGCCGATGGTAAAGAAGTCACTGAATCAGTCGATATAGTGGAATTACTGAGTGAGCACTTTACAAGAGTATATTATCCAGGTGGTGACATTGAAAGAATGAAGGAACCATTAGTTTATGCGGGAATTGTGATGAATGAAGTGGAGGTGAATAGTCTATTACAGAACCTTAATGTGATTACATCTGTGGGATCGGATGGTATACTGGCACGGGTCTTACATGAAGCGGCTAAAGAATTATCAGTGCCCTTGACCATGTTGTTTAATCTGAGTCTCGGGTCTGGTTTAGTTCCGAGGTGTGGAAAGAGGGGACAATAGTTCCACTGCATAAAGGAGGATCCAAGACTACTGTTGCAAATTACTGACCAATCAGCATATCAGGAGTCGTTGTCAAGGTTTTGGAGAAAATAGTCAAGGGAAAAATACAGGAATGGATTGATGAAAATGAGATACTACGGGGGACAGCATAGTTTTGTGAAGGGTAAGTCATGCCTCAGTAACTTGCTCAAGTTTTTATAACACAGTGACGGCTGAACTGGATAAGGGTAATGGGTTTACAGTGATACTGCTGGACCTGGCTAAGGCCTTTGACAGGATACCACATGGAATATTAACCCGTAAACTGCAACATATGGGAATGGATATAGGGTTGGTGAGTGGGTGGTTGATGGAGAGATATCAGAGAGTAGTTTATTCAGGAGTAGAATCCAAAAAACGCCTGTGACTAGGTGTGCTGCAGGGTTCTGTTCTTGGACCACTGTTATTTAATTTGTTCATTAACGATACAGGGAAGGATCTAAGAGGAACGGTTCATTTGTTCGCTGATGATGCAAAGTTGGGTAGGGCAATAGTGAATGCAGATGTTAAAATCTTGCAGGATGATTTGGATAGATTGGAGTTCTGTGCTAAGGAGAATGGATGTCAGTTTAATGTGACAAAATGTAAGGTTATGCATTTTGGGGTGAAAAGATTAGCAGGAGTATACCACATTGGTGGAACTGTACTCCAGGAGATTGATGAGGCCAAGGACTTGGGAGTGTTGGTGAAGTTTAGGAGACACATTGCAAAAGTGGCTAAATCAACTCATCAAATCACTGTTGCTGAAAAATACTTTGACTAGCAGAAACAAGCAAGTTATTGTTCCTCTGTACCGAGCCTTGATAAGACCTCATCTTGACTACTGTGCCCAGATTTGGTCACCTAGGTTTCTTCTTGATGGATAGGAGGTGGAGAGGATCCAGAGGTGAGTGACCAAGATGATAGCAGGTCTATGGAATGAACCTTATGAGAACAGGTTGAAGATTTGTGGGTTGCAGAAATTGGTTGATAGGTGGAAAAGGGGAGATATGATTGAGACATTCAAATTGCTGAAGGATTAATTCAGAGGATATTTTTGAGATCAGGACTGGTGGTGGGAGAACCAGGGGACATCTATGGAAGCTGGACAAGAGTATGGTTAGCAAGGGTGTTAGAGCTGGGTTCTTTACTTTAGAGTGGTAAATGAGTGGAATAAGCTGCCAGGGTCTGTTGTGGGTGCTATGACAGTGAATGAGTTCAAGTCAAGGTATTATAGATACTGTGAGAATGTCGAATAGTTGTGTGGACATGATGTTTAGGGCTGCCCTCAATGAGTCTAAGGACCCCCTGGAGTTGCCCGTAATAATAATAATAATAACCTTACATTTTGTAGCATTAGATTGACAGTCATTATTCTTTATCCAAAATGCCAATTTATTTAAATCACCCTGCAGGATATCTACATCACCTTTACACCTATTGCCCTCCCCAGTTTTGCATCATAAGCAAACAACTGAATATCCCTCCTTAAATATTTCCCTGTATTATTAATCTAAAATTAAAAAGCATCCATTCCCACCATGTATTATTCTCTAGTGTTTCTGTCAGTCCCCCCCCCCACCTCAAATCCATGTTACCAGCAGAATATCCATCCCATCACTAGTTACTAGTTTTCCATCCATGCAGTATTCTGTCAAATGATTTTGCAAAAGTCCAGCAGTATTATCATGGTGTAACCATTTCCTATATCCAATTCTGCTTTCACATTTATTATAAAATTCGAGTAAATTACTAAGGTAGGACCTATCTTTTACAAAGCAATATTGCCCACTATACAGTATCATATTCCTAACTACCCACTGTTGGATTTTACCTTTAATCAGTGTCATTACTTTAATAACCACTCCTGAGATATTAATTGGCCTTTAATTTGCTACTTTTGCAGCCATTTCAGCTCTGGCAAGATTCCTTTGGAATTTTGCATTTTGGAAAATTCTCAACTTCTACCATCATTTGTGGTTCTGTACTCGTTCTGTTCTTGTGCTTTCTGCATATACATTTACTTAAAGAATATAAGGCTTATAATCTCCATGACCTATATAAGCTTTAACAAACTAATACAATGACACAAGAAATGAGTGACTAATATATTTAATAGCCAAATATTTCAACCCCAAAATTACAGGTCATCATCCGTGGTATCAGGCAGTTTGAATACTAAGAAGTAGTACATGAACATTGAGTTATTTATAATAGTAAGAGTCATGTGATGTTATACATAGAACACAAATGGATAACAAAAGAAACATTGTATTATTATTTTAAAAAATTGTCAAAGATGTTTGATTAGAATAAGACTCTCCCATATATTTGATAGTGAGAGGCAGTCATTCCGATTCAGGTTCGAATGATGGAGTAAGGCTTTAGTGTATTCTTTAAACAAATGTTCAAACTTATGATGGCAATGATGGAATAAGTGTGTTTCAGAACATAGGATATTGTGGTCAGTATCAATTCCATAATGGGCTAGGTCAGATTTATCAGATTTTTTTATTGGCAGTGTAGCATAAGCATTCTTGCACTCTTTCCTCTACTGAATGTCCAATTTGTCTGAATGTTTTGCTTTTAGTAGTATAACAGGACTTCCAGATGGAGTTGGGTGGTTCTCTCAGGATGTCCTTTAACTGAAAATGAAATGTTTGAAGAAAAGACCTTACTTCGATTTCCTCCATAACATTGCATGTAATGTATCCACTCTCTCCAGCAAAGACATCAACAAACTCCTTGTGGAAGTTTCTTTTATACTATTAAAAGACAAACTTCCTTTAATTTCTAGTTTTTAGCAGTTGGAAGTTTTTCTACTTGGTTATACTATAAATTAAATATACCAAGAAATTATATACTTAGTTTAATCCTTTATCCAAGTGTAAGCAAACAAAGTTTGCTCCTGAGATATAATCAGGACTGGAGCAACTCATATATATAAGCTAATGACTTCACATCACTTGCCTTATTATCCCGTAATGCTATGCTTTATGGAATGGGGCACTACCCAGACCGGTTTCGACTGTTATTGAGGTCTCATCAGTGGGAGCCAGACCCAGAGGTGATACCAAGGTTGAAGTAATATTTTCATATATGAGTAGCCAAAAGGTGTCACACCTTATATAGTCATCTCATTATTACAAAGCAGACAAAGGGAAAGCCACTGTTGTTATGGACTACAGAATATGGAAGAAAAATATCTCTCTTACTATGTGACAGATCTGCTTACCAGGAACTTGAGTACATTTCCTCTAACAGCAACTCAGAAAACTAATCTCACTATTAGATGAAGTTGCCAGTCTCGGAGATACTATAGACCAGTGGTGTTCAACCTTTTTTACTACTTTTCTATAAAATGTTATTCGGCGATCTACTCTCTTATATATAAGTTATTTGGCAATCTACTCTCTTATATAGATCACGTTCCCCCAACCTGATATCTGATTATGCACAAATAAACAACTAAAAAAAATACACAACTAAAAACTTTGTGTATTTAAAAATTTATTTATCAGTTTTAATTATTTTAATACAACAAATATTTTAATACAACAAATATATATATATAAAATAAGTTTAATGACTATTACCGAGAGAAAAGATGGCAAGATATATTTAACAAGATACTACTAGTTTACTAGTTCCGTTACACAAGAACATCATCAGGTATCATACTCAAAGAAATATATAAAAAATTACAGAGACTTAAATTGTATTAACAGAACAAGTGAAAAACAGTAGCATGTTTGAAAAAATGCAAGTATGAGTTCCATACAAACGAATACTACGCGCTGTCGCGAGTGCGCCAGTACTGAACAGAAGCAACGCACACGTTGCTTTTAAAAAAAAGTTTCGTTTAAAAAAAAATCTGTTTTTTTAAGTTTGATGTCCTTGATTTTAGAAACAAAATCTGCAGAGTTTTTAATATGTGAAGAAGAAATTCCAGAAAGATTTCTTAGAAAACTCGCTAGAAATTTGGAGAGATTATAAGTGGGAGAGTGTATGCCCTCAACTATAGGTCTGAGTGGGCATTATTAGTTCTATTATGTAGTTCCATCGTAGGGTCATTAGCAATTCCTGAGTAGGTATCACTATTTAAAAGTTCCAAGATTTTATTATGGCAAGTTTTGATATTGTTTCTCTCTTTACAAATGTTCCTGCTCAAGAAGTCCTCGATCTTCTCAAGAATAAATTATCAAAAAAACTGTTTGCTCTTCTCTCCCATTGCATAAAGTCAGGATACTTCAAATATGATAACAAGATCTACTTACAAAACGCAGGTCTGGCTATGGGCAGCCCACTCTCTCCGATTCTTGCGGATATATTTCTCAACGAATTTGAAGGAAAAGCTATTAACTCCTTTCACTTTAAACCAAAAGTCTGGTACCGATATACTGATGATATTTTCCTCATCTGGGAAGACCTCTATTTATTTTTAGACCACCTAAACAAGTGCCACGAAAAGATCTCTTTCACCCTCGAACTGGAATCGGATGACTGTCTTCCCTTTTTAGACCTCAAACTTACCAGATGTGCTGAGAACATTAAAATCTCAATTTTTAGAAAGCCTACTCATACTGACAGATACCTTCATGCTTCCTCCCATCATTATCCTCCACAAAAATGTGGTATTATTTCCACTTTAGCCCACCGAGCCAAATCATTACTTACCGAAGAAACAGAAATTATAAATGAACTCAGTTTTCTTAAAAAAACGTTTATTAACAATGGCTTCTCTCCAAAGAAGATTGACAAATTTCTTTCCCCCAGGCACTCAACTACTGCTGAAGATCCCCCTCCCCCAAGAGCCTTCATCTCCTTGCCTTACATCAGCTCTCTTTCACCAAAACTGGCAAAGATCCTCAGGAAATTTAACTTCAAAACGTGCTACACTACGCTTCCAAAACTTCGTTCATTACTTTGCAAACATAAACAGAAACATCTTCCTACTCAGTTTCCAGGAGTCTACAAGATTTTGTGTGATTGCGGAAAGCCTTATTATGGACAGACTGCCAAATCCATCCTTCTACGTTTGGATGAACACCGTAGAGATATCTCCTATAATAGGACTAGAGCTAGCACTCTCTCTAGCCACGTTCTCTTTTCTGCTAACTCAGACGAAGGCCGCCAGCACATTGTAAACTGGACTCAAACTGCTAATATCCATGTGTGCTACGATGAACTCGAAAGAAAGATTGTTGAATCAAGAGAAATTTCTCTAGATTCCTCTCATATCAACAACAGCCTGAGTTACAATCTCTCGGACGCACACGTTGCTTCTGTTCAGTACTGGCGCACTCGCGACAGCGCGTAGTATTCGTTTGTATGGAACTCATACTTGCATTTTTTCAAACATGCTACTGTTTTTCACTTGTTCTGTTAATACAATTTAAGTCTCTGTAATTTTTTATATATTTCTTTGAGTATGATACCTGATGATGTTCTTGTAACGAAACTAGTAAACTAGTAGTATCTTGTTAAATATATCTTGCCATCTTTTCTCTCGGTAATAGTCATTAAACTTATTTTATAATATTCCTACCGAGTAAAAATGAATTCTCCTAATATATATATATATATATATATATATATATATTGGAATAAAATATTTATTTCTCTATTTTGGAAAACCAAAGTTAGAAAAAACAACAGATTGATTACAAACTCACAAGTTACAGGAAATGCTGGCTGATTTAAAAAAAAAAGAAAAAAAGTTAATGTGAAATTTGGCATTGTTTGGACCTCGCAATATTTTCATAGTCAAGTTGATATGAAGAAGTAGCCAATCGCAGACAGTCATCCAAATGATCATTTGTAATTTGGTTTCTTAATTGATTTTTTATGACGGTCATATTTGAAAAAGCGGATTCTGACAAGTATGTCGATCCAAAACACGACAGGATTTTTCACGCAATATCAGTTAATATTGGGAATTTTTCATGTGCGTACTTCCAAATGACTTCATTGTTTATTGATTTTAAATGTAAAGTATTCTGAATGTTTATTATCTCAAGTTCTACTTCAGCTTGGTTTATATCAAAAAGCCCATTAATATTATTTGAAATTTCTGTGATGTTCAAGTTTTCTTGAAATGGATTACTGATAAAAGATACAATAATTTCAATTTTATTAAAATCTTTAAATCTGGAATTTATTTCTTCCTCAACTAATTCTATTTCATGAATAAATTCTTTTAAATCATAGCAAAGCATTTCTTGATTTTGTTCAAAAAATTTTAATTAATATGGGAGATGTCTAAATTCGCGGTCATTTATATTTTTCTTTAATAAAAGTAAGTATTGTTGGAAAGTTTTTATTGAACTTAACGTGTCAATTAAATTTTTATCTCTACCTTGTAACTCTAAATTTAAATTGCTTAATTTCGTACAGAAATCTACTAAAAATGATAAGTGTAGCAACCATCTTTTATCACTCAATTGTGGATAAATATCTCCTTTTTCGTGAAGAAAATTTTTTATATCATTAATTAATACAAGAAATCTTTCTAAAAATTGACTCCTGCTGAGCCAGTGAACATTATTGTACAACAGAAGTTCCCTATCATCATCTGCCTGTAATTTAAATAACTGCTGTTGCAGTACTTTTCCTTGAACAGAATTTACAATTTTAAATGTAATATCCAAAACATCTTTTGTGTTTAATCTTTTACTACACAGTACTTGTTGGTGAATAATACAGTGGTACGTTAAAAATTCTGGATATTTGTCATCGTTTTTACATAATGAAATGAAGCCTGATTTATTACCTGTCAGTAGTAATAGACACAAGTTTAAAAAGCGGAAGTTTGTGTTGTTTCACAAATTCATCAAATGTCGAAAAAATGTCTGCTCCCCTAGTCCTTCCCAATAATGGTATAATTTTCAAAAGAAGTTCTTTACTTGAATAATCTTGAAATACCATGTGAATAAATACCATTAACTGAGCAATATCTGTCAAGTCGTTTGATTCATCAAATTGTAATGAAAACGCAACACATTGGTGAATGTCTGACATTAACCTGGCCTGGAAACTTTTCTCCGGCAATTGGAACTCTTACTTTCGGCAATTTGAAACCTTGTCTGCAGCCTAAAAGTAGTCTCTCTCTCTAGCGATGTCTCGAACCGAGAAGCTCCTTTCTGGAAGTGGGAAACTCCTCTCTCAAGCAATGTGGATCCAGGCAGGCTCTCTGACAGTGACTCTGGACCAGGTGGCCTCCTCTCTGACAGCAATTCTGGAACCGGGACCACTTCTGCTTGCTTCAGTCCCTTTTTATTAGGCATCCTCTGAGACCTCGCATGAAGTTTGGCAACCCCCAAAGAATCAGTATGAGTCTTTCATTTTAAATTTCAAGTTCGGCACGCCTTTTGTTCTCCTCCGCTTTCCTTTGATTGTAAGTTGCCAGCCATTGAAAAGTTGTTTGAACTCTTTCTGACTGACTTCGGAGATGTTTACACTTAGAGCCTGGAAGCCTTTCTCATACATACAAGTTTCAATAATAATCTTTCTAATGCTGCCATGTACAGCTTCGGCGAAAAAACATTGCCTTTGTTTTTAACACTGTAACATATTCTTATTAAAGCAGTATATACAGTTAGCTTCAAAAGAGTTATTTACAAAAACATCTAATACAAACTATGCCGAGACAAAGAAAGTTTATTTTTTTACAATATTCATATGGGACTTAACCTAAGTAAAAAATCGATGTAATGTGCTTTGGAATATTTAATATTTAAGCTACTATCGAGTTTTTACACTTTGCTTATAATCGTATTCACTCGGCCCACTCTCTTGACTTCCAGTGATCCAAATTAATTCATTTACCCGGACTTATAAGAAAATTACCGATTTGACAATTTTAATGAAAAATAAATAAACAATAGCAATACACTTAAAGCGAATTAAAAGTAATACAAAATAACGATAAATAAAATATTGTTTTGTTTTCAGTTTTAATTAAATTTGTAAGTAAGGAGGAATACACAAGAGATCGACCAAAATTCGCTCCACGATCGACCAGTCAATCGCGATCGATGGGTTAACGTCGATCTTTAACCAAAATTCTTCCGCTTTCTTGGTTAAAGTGAGAAATTCTTCCCTTCAGCCTAACAACTGAATGGTCAGCTTTGATGTTGAATCCCTGTTTACTGATGTGCTTTCTGGAAGATTCCTTTAATCTGCTTTCACAAGCTTTCTGGTGGATATTGTCAATTATTTGACTTTATCATTCAGGTTATTTTGTTTGTCAGAACAGAATTTTTAGACAAGTTAAAGGGACCACTATGGGGAGTTGACTCTCTGTCACCCTTGCCCTTTTGTGTTTAAATTTATGAGGAAGAAAAGATTTGTAGAACAAATCTTTTCTCATCCATGCAACTTCAGCCTTCATTTTGGGCATGTTACATAGATGACATCTTTGCTGCCTGGCCCCACAATGAAGATATATTACCTGCCTTTCTAGCAAAAATAAACAATCTATAGCCAAAAAATTAATTTTATGACAGAAATAGAAAAGACAACAAACTAGCTTTCCTAGACATCTTATTCTATCTTCTCTTCAGGTGAATAATTATTTATCGAAAAGTTACCTTTAATTGATTCTATATTCTACAAGCAATCTGCTTGCCATCCTTCTCAGAAGACTGGAATCATAATAATTCTGTTACTTTATGCTCACATTATATGCTCTAAACCTCAACAGCTACAGCAAGAACTTCTGGATATCAAACATTATATGCATCTCAATGGCTTTTCAGAATGAACTGTACAACATATTTTCGATTCCTATAAGCTGAGCTCAACAACAAAACAGTATGAAGGGTTCCTATCTCATTATTATTATTATTGTGTGACACCTCCAGGTAGTCTAAAGACTCATCAAGGTAGGGCACCTATTCTACAGCTGTCTCCACCACTCAATCCATCAACTACAACAAACCTTAACTACACGAACGCCATCTACTGCCCACCCACCACCACCACAAGTATTTTCACAGAGAATCACGAACATCCATGCCCATGGCGGGATTCGAACCTGCAGCCTTTTGGCTGGAGAGTGGATATGCTAACCACTCGGCCTACGAGGCTGGCTCTCTAAAGTCCTTAAAGAGAGATTGGATTCAATCTCTTTAAGAATTCTAGAGATAGGTTCAAACATGCTAATCTCTAGAATCCTTAAAAAGTATTATCTAATGGCTAAATTCATTCCTTTCAATAAACTTTCATCATGGTTCACATCTTCTATAGATAAATAGTCCCCAGTGGCTCCTCTTGGCATTTACAACGTTTGCTGTGACTGTCACCTTTCATACTTTGGACAAACTGGATATTCAGTGGAGAAAAGAGTGCAAGAACACCTATCCTATTGCCAATAAAATAAAAAAAATCTGAGAAATCTGGCCTTGCACACCATGGAATTGATAAAAACCACAATATCTTATGGTATGAAACATGCTTACTTAATTGTTGCACCATAAGTTTGACTATTTGTTTAAAGAAAGCACTGAAATCTTGTTC
The DNA here is from genome assembly GCF_054136105.1 of Typopeltis vanoorti. NCBI lineage: Eukaryota > Metazoa > Arthropoda > Arachnida > Uropygi > Thelyphonidae > Typopeltis > Typopeltis vanoorti. Next base: position 46,397,747 of record NC_143571.1, read on the forward strand.
CACCATCTGAATCTGAATCAAAATGACTGCCACTCACTATCATAGATACAGGAGAATCTTATTCTATTCAAATCATTAACAATTTTTTTAATAATACAATGTTTCCTCTGTTACCAGTAGTATTGTTCTATGTAAAACATCATGCAGTTCTTACTGTTTTAAATAATCCAATGTTTTCATTCTACTTCAGGTGGACAGGGATGCAGAGGGGAGTTCATTTGAGGCTATCTGGCATTATATAGAGGCCAACTGGTTAAAATATAATTTGATGCTGCTATAATCCAGGCTAAGGGAGAATGTAGATGACATTCATTTTCAAATTAGCACAATGAGTGCTGCTTGATTTCAACTATGAGGACATAGAAGAAATAGGCACAGAAGGAAGGAAATGGGATTTATACAACTACTGAGAGAGAATTATATGAGGCAGCATGTAATGGGGGCAGGGGGGGCACACAAGGTTTGAGAGTGCTGTGGTTATAATATCAGAGAACTTAACAGTAACTGATGCTATGCTGCCTACAAGGCACAAGCAAGAAGGGTGACTTGTATGGTAAGAAAAAACCAAAGCAAATTACGAGAGAAAGCAAGTTGATGAGACCAGAAGAAATCCTAAAGCGTCCTTTCACTATGTGGTAAGTAAAAGGAAGAATGACTGTGGAAGGATGACTTTAAAAAGTGCTGATGGTGGGAGATAACAGAAACAAGCCAAATAGTCAAATTACTGAGTGATCATTTTCAAGGGTGTACCATCTAGGTTGTGATGTTGCAGTGTCGGATGCGACATTGCCTGATGGGAGAATAGCAGTTGAAGAAATGGTGGTGCTTTAGGATATTGCAGAACCTCACTGTGAATATCCCCATAAGTTGCCATATTGACCCTAGTATTATGAGAATGTGCAACGCAATTATCAGCTTCTCTAACCAACCTATTTAATTTAAGCCTTGGTACTGGGAAGATGTCAGTGGAGTGGAAACGAGGACAAAATAGTCTCACTGCATAATGGAGGTTCCAAGAGAGGCCAATCAGTATATCAGGAGTGGTGGATAAGATATTGAAGAAACTGGTAAAGACAGAATTTGAGACAAAGACTTATGGGTGATTGAGAACATGGAGTTGATGTTTAGAGGTCATATTGCAAAGATAGTCAAATCAGCACATCATTCACGGTTGTTGAAGAATGCATTAACATGCAGAGATAAAAGTTATCGTTCTCCTTTATAAGGCATTAATAAAGCCACACCTGGACTAAAAACACAGATCTGGTCACTTGAATTTCATGGGGTTAAAGAAGTAATGAAGAAGATCCAGAGGTGAGTGACAGAGATTTTGGAAGGTCTGTGGAATGCTCCCTATGAGAATACTCTGTGTGCTTCAAAACTAGCTGATGATATGCAAAAAAGAGAAGATATGAAAGAAGCATACAAGTTGTTAAAGAAGCAGGGCCGGCCCTACTATACAAGCAAACTAAGCATCGCTTGAGGTGGCAAAATATTGGGAGGTGTAGATTGATTCGAAAATATTTGGAATATCAACAATTTTACTGGCGAGGGAGCCTCAATGGCTCCCTTGCCAGGATGCAAAAATGCCTTGGGTCAGGCCTAAAGAGGTTTTATAGTATTCACACTGAAGACTTATTTCAGTATGTGACAGGAAGGGAGAGAATGAGAGTGTTAAATGGATGGAACGGGTTGCCAGAGGTGGCTGGAGTGTTTCATCAAGAATGAGTTTAAAGCAAGGTACGATAGGCATTGAATAATATGAATAATGGATCTTCTGCAGGATGTTTTCTGATTCCATGGAGATACCTGTACAATGATAATGGTACTTTGTATTCAAACTTCCTGATGTCACTGATGATGAGTTGTAATTTTTGGGTTAAAGTATTTGGTTATTGAATATATTATTCTCTCTTTTCCTTGTGTTATCATGTTATTAAACTTTATGGTACAAGTATTACTTCTTGGATAGATATTATTCATTGATCAGAATACCCCTATATGGAAAGAGGCCAAAACTATGAGAAGGTAGAATTGATGTAATTAAAAGGCTGTATTTTTCTAGTAGTCAGACATACCATTGGAAAAATGATGGTAGATTTTAGGTTATAGATGATTTTCATTGTCTCTTGATATGATGTTGATCCTGCTTCATGGAGGTCTAATGTGGCTTGGAAAAGACATGTTTCTTCTTAAGATTATCTATTCTTAGTTCATTGACAGTACTAATGTAATGTAGGTTCACATTGTTTTTGTGAAAACTGAAGTCAGCACATTTCAAACATTGTCTCGATTCTAATTATTTCAGATGAAATGGGAAAATTTACAAGCAGCTATCCAACCTTGCAGCAAGCAGTCCTCTGTCTCCTCCATGTGCTGATTTATTCATAGACTACTTGAAAAAGTGGTATTAAGTCTGATATCAAAATTGGCAATGTTAATCTTATCTCTTTACTTTATACAGATGATGTTATACTTCTGAATAAATCCAGCACAAGTCTGCAAGATTCCCTAATTAAATTGAATAACTGTTGTAATAAATTGATATGAAATTCAGCAATTAATAGAAAGTGAAAATAGGAAGAAACATTGAAGACGCCAACTGTATCCTGAATGGTGAATGTATAGAATGAGTAAAAATTTCAGCCATTTAGGCACAATTTTTAGTGAAGATGGCAAATTAAATTTGGAAATAGACAGCAAAATTAGCAAAGCTGGTATGGTTGGAAGTCAGCTGAATAAATTTATATAGAACAAGGAAGAAGTTAGTCAGAACACTAAATTATCTGTATACAAGACAGTGCTCAAACCAATTTAACCTATGGATTTGAGAGCTGGGTTAGAAATAAAATACTTGATCAAAGACTAGAGACCACAAATATGAGAGTTGTAAGAAAGATTAGTGTAGTGAACAGATGACGTCAGTGGCAGTATCATTAAAAATGGGGACATTAGGAAAGAACTTGCTATTGTTAGCATTCAGGAATGTGTTAGCAGAGCTAATCTTAGGTGGTATGGTCACTTAACAGAATTGGAGAGGAAATATTAGGAAAACAAATGTTCTCTGCTAGTTTGGCAGGAAAAAAGACCCAGAGAAGATCAAGATGTAGATGGATTGATACAGTAAAAAATGCCTTAAAAGACAGAAATATACAATCTGATAATATTAGTTTTGACTGATAGCAGATTAATTTGGAGCAAAATTGTGGATTGCAGAAGTTAGTAATGGTGTATTTTTTTCATGTAGTATTATCATAATTATGTTGTACATGACCTGTGGGTACATAATAGGAATTTGATGATGATGATACTTGGATAAACATTTCCTCATGTCTATAAACAGTAAATCTTTAACTTGGTGGAGGCATATAGATGATATCTTTATCATCTAGAAATAAAGTATTTGCTGAATTCTATTTTCATTTTTAGTGGAAAATATAAAATTTTCCACTAAAAAAAAAAAAAAATTATTCTGGAACTGGAAAATGAAGGAAAACTACATTTCCTAGTTGTTTTAATTACCAATTAAAAGTTTTTTTAATTAAAAAGATGAAGGAGGCTTCTCACTTGGTGTATATTGTAAACCAGGGATGCACAAACTTGTTAAGGCCAAGGTCCACATAGTTCCACTGTTACTTATTGGAGGGCCGCCAAAAAAAAAACTTGAAAGTTAACTACCATATATTGTTTATTTTATTTATACCTATCATAATTGTTACAAAAAAGGTAATAAAAAGTTAGTGAATTTAATTTGATGTGTGACATTGCATTGATTTGACAATTGTTTTGATATTTGGTTCGAGTTTTGTAGTAGCCAACCGCAAAATTGATTCTAAATTTTCATCAGTCAAGCGGTTCCTATTTTTCGATTTGTTAATATTTATGACTGAAAAAGTTTGTTCACAAATATATGTTGAGCCAAAGAGGCATGCACATTTTAATGCATTATCTAGCAACCATTTATAATTGTTTTTATCGACACAATGATAGAAGTTTAATAAATTGCCATCGTTAAATTTATTTCGCAGGCTTTCGTCATTTTGAATGTCGATGAGTTCAAGCTGTGCTGATTCGGGTGCATTTTCGGGCAAAATGGCAAAAGGATTGCTAAATAAATCTAGCAACGGTTTGACTTTTTTAAAACCAGAAAACCGATCCTTGAAGGCTGATATCAAGTTATCAATCTTTTCAACATACACAGTTTTGAAGTTGACATTGAATGTTTCAGAAACTTTCTTATAATTAGGAAAATGGATGTAATTCCCTTACTTCAGTTGGATTTGAAATAGATTTAACTTGCACTGAAAAGACAAAACATGGCAGAAAATAAAGTTGAGTAACCAATTGATCTTTGCCCTGAAGTCGCGTATTTAAATGATTAGTAATGTCAACCAGAAAGGCTAAGTCACATAACCAATCCGGATTTTTTATGTCAGGGATGTTTTTGTTTTTTTCAGTCATGAAGATTTCAATTTCATCAATTAAATTTAGGAACTGCTCCAATGTTTGTCCACGACTTAGCCACCTCACTTCTGTGTAAAAAATTAAGTCACCATATTCACTTTCAATGTCTTCAAGAAACTTTTTAAATTGTTGGTGATTAAGGCCACGGAATTTTATAAAATTAATCGTTGAAACCACAACTTTCATGACATGTTCAAATCCAAGTTTCTTAGGGCACAAGCTTTCCTGGTGGATTATACAGTGGAATTGTATCAACTCATTGTCATGCTGTCCCAAATGCTGTTTCAATAATGTTACCAATCCAGAATTAGCTCCTATCATGGAAGGAGCTCCATCAGTCGTGATACCTGATAATTTTGTCAGATCTAAATCAATTTTGGAACACTGTTCCAAAACCCAGTGAACATGTCATTACCTTTTGTTTGATCTGACAATGAACTCATTCCAATCAGCTCTCCTCACTTACCTCAAACTCTTGCGTTATTCCACGTGCAAATATTAACAACTGGGCTGTGGAAGTAATGTCAGTTGATTCATCAATAGCTAATGAAAAATAGGCAAATTTCTTTGAATAAGATGTTAATTGGTCCTTTACATTTTCCGACATTGCAGTAATTCTTCTTTGCACGGTCATCCTGTTTAACTGAATTTTCTCAACATTTTTGGCTGATGCTGTCCTGTGATTCAGGACAAAAAAATTTGTCTGAATTGCTATAAGGCGAGACATCTCAAAACTTATTTCTGTTGCGATTTCCGAATCTTGAATAGGGTTTGTAAATATCACTTGCTGACCTGTCAATTCTCTTTTCAAAAATGAAATCTTTTGTTTACGTAGTTCTTCGGGTAGATTTGAAAATGTAGAATGCAGACTTTCATAGTCTCACCTTATATTGTATTCTTTTGGTATGGCTACTGCACTTTTGCAAATCAAGCACACGATATTATTAAACGACTGCACAAAACCATATTTTTTGGTCCAGCTATCCTGAAACTGCCGTTTTTCATCCTGAATAGTGCGTTCTACTTGGTCCTGCTTTATCCATTGTAGAATTTATTTTTTACCGTTTCCTAGGGGTGATAATTAATTGTAGCAACTGCACCTACGAAAACAAAATACTCATATGACAAATAGACAAATTATAAAATTTGTTAACATTATTACTAACCGATTATCATAAGTAGACAGGCAATCATGACGTCACAGCTACTTTGCTTTGTGCATGTACCATTTTTAAAAATTACCTATCGTGTAACTCATTAAAGTTAAAATAATACACGGTGAGGTGGGCGGCCAGCAAATCAACGGAGGGCCGCGGTCTGTGCATCCCTACTGTAAACCCACTCAGAGAAGTCGTTACCTCATTTGTACTCATTGCACCATATATCACTAAAACAGTAGGTATTATACATACAATGTATAATACCTACTGTAAGTAGGTAAAGGATAGTCAAAAAAGGATAGTCTCTCTCACAGGAGATGAAGACAAACTGAGAGAAAAATTACCATCTATACTCCAGCTGCTTGTTTGCATGAATATTCGAAGAAACTCATACAAAAATTGCTGTTCTCTACTCCTGCTCCACATCAACTCCTGACATTCACTACAGGACATCAGTTTCCATCTCTTACATTGGTAGACTTTCACTTAAGATCGCATTAAATCTCATGACATAAGAGTGGCTTTCAAGACTGTTTTGACTATAGGTTTACTGCATACACCTAAACACCATAAACCTTTCTACAAACTGGCTGGGATCTATAATATTTGATGTTCTTGCAGCCTTTCTTACATAAGGCAGAAGAAGAAGAAGAAGCCTTTCTTGTGGCCTTTCTTACATAGGGCATCTAGAAGTTTGAAAATAAGATAGAACATATTGGAGACATTAGTAACAATAGAGAAGAGAACTTGTCCCTGGTATTTCCTTTTCCCCCCCAAACAGTACCATTGAATTGAATAAGAGCTCCATGCCTTACATAGAGGACAACTTCACTTCTCATAACATAAAGGAATCCACTATGGTCATCCATTCACAAATCACACCAATAGGAATCAAGGATTGATCTTATGTGATATTTGGAAATAACTTATCAGATCTTTCCACATGTCAGTCTTCCGCTTTTCAGACAACTATCTGCACACAGTGTTGAAAAATAGATTACTTGTACCAACTTCCATGTTACACATGGTTTCATTTCATCTTACATTGTAACGGTTTCTACGTGGCTTATATATTTGTATAATGTTATAGTTCATGTTAGCCTCTTAATGTATTTTTTATTCATTCTAACCCAGAAGAAGCCACAAGTATTAGTGGTGAAACTCAGTTTTCATTATATATTGTTTATGACCAAATAAAGTCTGTATTTTTTTTTTATAACTTGATTATATTATAAACTTTGAGAAAATGATTTTAAGTAAGATATGGGCACAAACACTAGTCCATGTATATGTTTGAGCAATGGAATTGTAGAAATAGTGCAGAATTGTGAAAGGCACAAAGATGTACTGGTATGCAGCACTGAGAATGAGGTGATGTACTTGTATGATTGTAACTGGGGGGGGGGGACGTCCCTAAGTAAGCATAATTCAATGTAAACTTGATGCATTGGTTAGTGACAAAGCAAATGAAATCACCACTCAATTACAGTTCATAGTTAGTGTTAAAGATGGGATTGAAGAAAAGTTTTCTGTGACTTCAGAAGAAAGCAGCCTATTTTGTACAGATAATTCTCACAAAAATCTTTGTTGAATTTATTATAACAGACTATCCCAGTCAAACTGTATATATGGTCCCTATGAGTTCACTCTATTGAAAGTTGAACTGTACTTCAAAAATGGTGCTTGAAATAAATGTATATGTTTGAAACTTTTTTTTTTAAGCCTTAGATTCAAGAAGTTATATAAAATTTGTTCCAAGTTTGCTTCTACAATCATCCATACCTTGTGCACCTGTTGTAAAAAAAAAAACAGTAGATTTCCCAGGTGATCTCCTGAGGCAGTATATATTATTATCTAAGTGGAATATTTCAATAACATTTGTGATTTCTATCTCAAACCTATCCCAGTGCCTAAGTTATCTTTCATTGTGTTTTTTTTTTTTTTAAATTTAAAAATGAAAGTTATGGACAGTAATAATAATAAAGTAAGCTGTTCACTGTTTTATTTTATTATACATTCTGATATTTTTGTTTCAAGACATAGAAACATTTATTTTTAGTATTTATTTTGATTATGATTTATGACAGTTATATTTTCAATTTCATTATTCTTTTCTAACAGGCATTGAAGCAAATTGCATGGTCTGTGATATTCCAGGAAATGTATCAGAATTATTATTTTGCACTAGTTGTGGCCATCATTATCATGGAATGTGCTTAGATCCTCCTGTTGCTATTAGTCCCGTGGTTCGAGCAGGATGGCAGTGTGGAGATTGCAAAATCTGTCAGACGTGTCGGTTAGTACCTCCCTTTCCCTCCTCATTTAATTCTTTCAATGGAGCCTGACTCGTGTTTTTGATGGAATGCAACAGATTTTAAAATAGTTTTCCAAAAATTGAGTATGCCTAATGTTAAAATTTATAATTGTCATTTTTGGAAGCAATATGCTCATAGAATGAATTATTGCATTCAAACTAATAGTTGATTTTTGAACTCTTTAGCTTTACAAATGTTAGGTAAACATTTGTAAAGCTAAAGAGTTTACATTTGTAAGTAATTAATTTTTAGAAACAGGTTCTGGAGTAAAACAGAAATGTCAACATAAAATCAGTTCTAGTGTCCTATGTGCAGCTAATATGATGTGTTTTTACATGCACACAACAAAGGATTCATTCATTGGTTGGTTGGTTTATGGTTTATTAGTTCAAGGACAGCAAAGGTTACAGCACTACACAAGATATTTAAAAATAGTCATAAAGAGATAAATTAGTAAATAATATATATATATATATATATATATATATATATATGTACAAAAATATACTTAAGCAATGCAGTATCTATATATGAATTGAATTTATAATCAAATGTGTTGTATAAATTAATTCTTTGCAAAAAGTTAAAAATGTCATGCAGTTTGTCCAAGTCAGATAAATCTGTCTGAGTGTATATGCCAGATAAGTAGGTGGGGGGGGGGGACAAAGTTCAGTTCATTTCATTTTGTTAGACCACCATAGAGGCCTGAAGTGGCTTGAAAAAGTTCCATGTTTGGTCTCTAGAGCAGGGTTTTCAGACTATGTAAAATAAATTTTTAAAAAATTACAAAAAATATATAAAATTGATAAAAATGGGAAGAAAAAAAAATCAATCCTTAGCCCACCCATGGTACCCATGCACTATAGGTTTACTAATAACCTTTTGTGGATGAGAACTACATTAAAAATAAAGTAATAATTTCATTTCTTTCTCACATTTTTCACACACAGGTGGGTCATGAGCTGTCAGTAAATAAGAATGTGTAAGATGACTGTGACCTATGTGGAGCCTAGTGAGAACAACTTGCTCTCTTCTGTTTATACATTGACTAGGCTGCCTATACTTAATTTCAGGATTAATATCATGCAATTTGTTTGGCAGTGTTTCCTGCCATGATCACTGCCATTAGGCACTGTTATAAACTTATATTCTGTATATGGTACTGTAGAGCCTCCATAGCTCAGTCACTATAGATGAAGCCCTTTGGTGGAAAGACCTGGGTTTGATTCCTATCCAAGATGTGAGGAACCTTTATGTGGTCTCTTTCGTCTAAAGATGAGTTAGCTGGTCTCATAATGAGGTAGGGGGTTTTTCACCCAGAAACTTGAGCCCGCCCCCTCCCCAGAACAGGCAAACTGGCTCCACGAACACGCATGCCTAAAGTCATAAATAAAAAATCCCCCCCCCCCCCTTCAACTGCACCAGGCAAGCAGGATAAAAGCGCTGTAAACAGGAAGAAGTCTGTTTATTGTACTGTCAAACAGTACATCGAAAAAGTATGAGCTGATCTAGCAGCTGCATCCGCACTTTTTTCCCTTAATTCTCATCTGTTTGGGAATCCAGCACAACCCGAACAGCAAAATTAAGGGTATTCGTTTTGAATAACAGTTGTAAAATTCACAAAGCACTGGATGTTGATTATAAACAGGAGACAAGTTAGCTAAAGAATTCAGTGAGTCTGTATAAATTACAGACTCTTTGGTAGTGGCTTTCTTTTATATGCACAAGTGCAAGCTGCATGGCATGCACCTTTGCTATATAATCACATCACTGCAATCGAGTGGGAACTGGTTAGAGATATGTAATGTCTCAGGAAACACAGCAGCACAGCCAATGTAAATGTCTGATCTTGAACCATTAGTATAGATAGACAAAAATCAGAGTGGGCTGTGAACATGAAACAGTTGCAGGTAGACAGATTATGGCATATGAGATTTCTGCAGTTGACAGAGTGAGAGGTTGCAGGATTGTGTACAAACCTGTCATTGAGGAATGCTATTATGTTTGGTGCAGGTAATGTTGTCAACATTCATACCAGTAGCTTTCAAAAGGACATATGGTAGCCACCTGACGTGTGATATTGAGCCTCCCAACATAGGTAAAAGAGACTAGTCCACATACAGTGCACTGGGATAGACTTTATTTTTAAGGCATTAGTTAACGGTTTCTGAGTGATAGAGCCTGGTTCATTTGCTTCAACATAAAGACTTTAAGTGGGCGACATGCAAAATCCAATCTACCTTGATGATGGATGGGATCAAACCATTGTAGGTTATTATACCCATAACCCAGTTTTGAACATATAAGTGCATGATAAAGATGAAGCAATGAAGATCGGTCCACACCCCCATTCTATATAGGATAGAAGAAATTCAGAATGATGTATTCTGTATTTACCATTCATTTTTCAGATTTTATGCCCTTCAATTTTAACACTGGTTGTTTGATTAATCAAAGAAGTATTTTGATCCAAGATTGATTTTGACTCTGACATCTCACATAACATGCATTGACCCAAGCACTTTTAAAAGCTATTACATTTGTTTGGTGGGGTATCTATGAAACTTACCCCATGCTCTGTGTTGTTCTTTTTTTGGCTACCTAGTTCTCTGTGTCCCACCGACACTTTGAATAGAGTGTAAATTGAGATGTTTTTGGAATAGAGGCTATTGCTGCATGGATATTGCTATCTGTTACATACTTTTCTGCTTCATTGCTAAGTGTTTGATGACTGTATCAGCATTAAGTTTTGCAAGGCAGGAAAAGGTGTTCCTGTCAGCCAAGTCCATTTTCCATATGGGCATCGGTGTAGGAGGACATAGTTTGTACAAAGACGTCAAATAATTGGAAAATAATTGCTTCCATGTATGTTGTCTTTTAGATCCCCCATGAGCAGTGGAAAAATGGTAAGGGAGTAGATTGTGAAATTGATTGCATAATATGAGAGGGTAGGTATATGGAAGAACATATTGAGCCCATTATTCAAAAAGGATTGGTCCTTTTTGTCAAGAATTTGTTTAGTGATTTTACTTTGTCCATTTGTGTTGGCATTACCCTACAGAGCACCTGTTAAAGTCACCAATATGAAGTATGATTTTAGGCAGCTGCATGATAAGGTTATCAAAATCAGCATTTAACGCAGCACCTGTTGGTAAATAAACTGAACATATTGTAATAAGAAATCCCATGGATAACTGAATTGCTGCTTTCCAGAGCAGCATTAAGCTGGACATGATGGAAAGCAGAATGACTGACCACAAGAATAGCTACTCCATCATGCAGAACCACCTCTAGTTCTTTCCTTGTACAATAATGAAAATCTGAGAGCTACAGTTTCTCCAAATCAATCTGTTATCTGTCAAGATTCCAACATTAAACAGATTGTATATTTCTATCTTTTAAGGCAATTTTTACTGTATCAATCCATCTACCTCTGGGTCTTCCTCTGGGTCTTTTTTCCTGCCAAACTGGGAGAACACTTGCTTCCAATCTTTCCTCTCCCATTCTGTTTAAGTGACCTTACCATCTGAGATTAGCTCTGCTAACACATTCCTGAATGCTAATAGTAACAAGTTTTTTCTTAACATCCTCATTTTTATCTTCATCTATACTAACTGAGCTATGGAGGCTGCAGCATTGCAGTCTCCATAGCTCAGTTGGTATAGATGAAGCCCTTTGGCCAGGAAACACCTGGGTTTGATTCCCATCCACGACATGAGGAAAGAGACCTGTATCTGGTCTCTTTCGACTAAAGGTGAGTTAGCCAGTCTCATATGGAGGTAGAGGGTTTTTTCCACCCAGAAACTAAGGTTTTTTGTCCCACAGAATTAGGCAAACCGGCCCTGTGAACACACACGGATCTACAATCATAAAATATATTTAATCTCTCATTAACAGGGCTCATCCCATCCTAAGGGATTGTGCAGGATAGGGGAAAACTCCATATGAAATTATAATAATGCAATTCTGCCATTGATACTATTTGTTCACTCCACAAATCTGTCTTAAATTCTCTATCTGTGGTCTCTAGTCTTTCATCAAGTCTTTTATTTCTAACCCACCTCTCAGATCCATACGTTAAAATTGGTTTGAACACTGTCTTGTATACACCTAAAAGTGTTTTGACTAATTTCTTTCTTATTCCGTATAAATTTATTCAGCTGACTTCCCACCATACTAGCTTTACTAATTCTGTTGTCTATTTCCTTATTTAATTTGCCATCTTCATTAAAAATTGCACCTAAATAGCTGAAATATTTTCCTTGTTCTGTAGGTTCTCCATTAAGAATACAGTTGATTTCAATGTTTCTTCCCATTTTCATCATCATCAAATTCCTGACATATACCCTCAAGGGTATTACATGTCAGGAATTTGACTTCTCCATTACTTTGACTCATCAGTATGAGCCAAACCACTAGGTCTGGCTCATACTGATGAGACCTCAATAAACGTCAAAACCTGTCTGGGTAGTGGCCCTTTCCTTAATGCATAACATTATACATGTCTACAAGGATATGTGTTTTGCATTGTGGGAGATACTAAGGCAAGTGATGAGAACTTATACCACCTTTATCGCAAGTTGCCCCAGTCCTGAAGATACTTCAGGTGCAAACTTTGTTTGCTTACACTTGGATAAAGGATTAAACTAAATATATAATTTATACCCTAGGGCTGTGCAGGATATGATAGTACCACATAAAAAATTTACACCATTACTAACTTCTATTTATAATTATCTGAAATTGGAAGTGATCACTATTTAGTCTTGAGCAGGATAAAACTGAATTTCATATTGAAAAGAATAACATGTAAGAAAGTTTTAAAGCGAATAAAAGTTGAGCAGCTCTCAGATGTGAATTGTAGACTAAAATACACAAAGATTATTGAAGGAAAAAAATGAAAGAGTTTGAGAACAGCAATCAAACCTTGGAGATTCAGTGGCAAGCCTTGAAGAAAACACTGGTTGATTCAGCCAGAGAGGCATGTGGTAGGTTGTCTGCAAGGATAGAAAAATCAGAACTCCATGGTGGACACAGGAAGTTAAAGACACGGTGAAGAAAAAGAAGAAAGCATATCAAAAGTTCCTGACAAATAAGTCAGCTTGTGCTCTTAGAGAATACAGAGACAAATGTAAGAAAGCTAAACACTGTGTAAAACTAGCTAAACAAAAGTCATTGGGGAACTTTGGCAAGAACAGAAAATAAATATCAAGAAGGTGACAAAATATTCTGGAGGTTGTTGAAGAAGTTTAGGAATGGAGGAAAGAGTGCTGTAAAAGGAATTAGAGATGATAAAGGTGACATGAAAATGTGAGAAAAAGATATCCTTAAACTATGGAGTAATTACTTCGAAAAATTGCTAAATGAAACAAGCAGTGATAGCTCAGTGGCAAAAAACACTCCACAGGCATACAGTCAGGAATACATATCCATACTCGAAGTAGAAAAAGCCATCAAAGGCTTGAAATGCAGAAAGGCAGCAGGAGTAGATGATATTCGACCAGAAATGCTGATGTATGGTGGTATAAAAGTCTTACAGTGCATAGTTCAAAAAGCCTGGAAAGAGGGACGAATTCCTGATGATTGGAGTAGAGCTCTCATAGTACCCATATTTTAAAAGGGAAATAAAACGTAATGTGAGAATTACAGAGGTATTTCCCTACTGAGTGGGTAAGATATATGCAAGTATACTTGAGAAACAGTTGAGAAGGATTGTGGAAGAAAAGGTTGGTGAAGAACAAGCTGGATTCAGGCCAAATAGAGGCTGTCAGGATCAGATCTTCACTTTACGACAAGTAGTTGAGAAAGCATGGGAATATAACAAAGATCTATATTTAAGTTTTGTCAATCTGGAAAAGGCATATGACAAGGTGCCAGGAGAGAAGCTATTCAATATGCTACAGTTATATGGTGTCAATGGTGCATTATATCAAGCAATACTTAGTTTTTATTTGAGTTGTAAGTCAGCAATTAGAATTGAAGGAAGTACAGGAAGATGGTTTAATATTAAATATGGTGTGAGACAAGGATGTACATTATCCTCTCTGTTATTCATTATATATATATGGATCACATTATGAAGGAAAGTGATATTAAACATGATATCAAAATTAGAGATGTTAATGTCAGCTCTTTGCTTTATTCAGATGATGTTACACTTCTAAATAAATCCGCTACAAGTCTGCAAGATTCCCTGACTAAATTGAATAACTGCTGTAATAGATATCTTATGAAAGTCAGCAATAAAAAGACAAAGACAATGAAAATAGGCAGAATCGTTGAAAATGTCATCTGCGTTGTGAATGGAGAACCTGTGGAACAAGTAAAACATTTCAGCTACTTAGGCACGATTTTTAGTGAAGATGGTAAATTAAATAGGGAAATAGACAACAGAATCAACAAAGCTGGTATGGTAGGAAGTCAATTGAATAAATTCATATGGAATAAGAGAGAAATTAGTCTGAACACTAAATTAGCTGTATTCGAGACAGTGTTCAAACCAGTTTTAACTTGTGGATCTGAGAGCTGGGTCAGAATTAAAACACTTGACCAAAGACTAGATACCACAGATATGAGAGTCCTGAGAAAGATTAGAGGCGTGAGCAGATAGCATCAGTGGCAATATCATATTAAAAACAAGGATATTAGGAAAGAACTTGACGTTGTCAGCATCCAGGAATGCATTAGCAGAGCTAATATCAGGTGGTATGGTCACTTAAATAGAAGGGCAAGGAAAGATTAGCAAAACAAGTGTTCTCTGCCAGGTTGGCAGGCAATCCACCTATATCTTGGTCTTCCTCTGGGTCTCTTTTCCTGCCAAACTGCCAGAGAACACTTGTTTTGCTAATCTTTCCTCTCCCATTCTGTTGAAGTGATCATATCATCTGAGATTAGCTCTGCTAACTCATTCTTGGATCCTAACAATGTCAAGTTCATTCCTAATATCCTTTTTTTAATATGATATTGCCATTCATGCCATCTGTTCACACCCGTAATCTTTCTTAAATTCTCATGTCTGTGGTGTAGTTTAGTCTACAGTTCAAATCTGAGAGCTGCTCATCTTTAATTTGCTTTAAAACTTTCTTACACGTTCTTCTTTCCAATATGAAATTCAATTTTATCCTGCTCAGGACTTAATGGTGATCAATTTCAAATCCTCTGTACACTCCAGAGTCTTGCACCAGTCTTTGGTCAAGTGTTTTATTTCTAACCCAGCTCTTAGATCCATAAGTTAAAATTGGTTTGAACACTGTCTTCTATACAGCTAATTTAGTGTTTTTTGACTAATTTCTCTCTTATTCCTTGTAAATTTATTCAGTTGACTTCTTATCATACCAGCTTGTTGATTCTGTTGTTTATTTCCACATTTAATTTACCATCTTCCACATTTAATCTACCATAGGTTCTCCATTAACAATGTAGTTGATATTTTCAGTGCGCCTGCCTATTTTCATTGTCTTTGTCTTGTTATTGCTGACCTTCATGCCATTTCTATTACAACAGTTATTCAATTTAATCAGGGAATCTTAGACTTGTAGTGGATTTATTTAGAAGTGTAACATCATTTGTCTCTGTATTCTCTAAGAGCACAAGCTGAACTTATTTGCCAGGAAATGCTTTCTTTTTTCTTTCACTACCTCTTTAACTTCCTGTGTCCACCATTTAGTTCTGATTTTTCTATCCTTGCAGACAACTTCACCACATGCCTCTCTAGCTGAATCAATCAGTGTTTTCTTTAGGGCTTGTCACCGAATCTTCAAGGTTTGATTCCTGTTCTCATACTCTTTCATTTTTTCTTGAATAATGTTTGTGTAGTTTAGTCTACAGTTCACAACTGAGAGCTGCTCATCTTTAATTTGCTTTAAAAGTCTCTTACATGTTCTTCTTTCCAATATGAAATTCAATTTTATCCTGCTCAAGACTAAATAGTGATCAGTTTCAAATCCTCTGTACACTCCAGAGTCCTGCACCACGAAGAACACATCTCTATCAACAATAACATAGTGAATGAGACTTTTCTTATTCCTTGCCTCTTCTCTCTATGTGAATTTGTGCACGTTTTTATGTTGGAACATGGTGTTAGTAATAACCAGTCCATGCCCTGAGCAGTAATCCAACAGGTATTTGCCATTTTCCCAGAATATTTTTGTATGTCTGACAATCATTTCCTACTCTGCTATTTAGATCCCCAAGAAGGTTTTGGGGATCTATGATACCCAACTTTTGTCTTTTTGTCTTTTTATTGCTGATTTTTATCAAATTTATTACAACAGTTACTCAGTTTACTCAGAGTCTTGCATATTTGTGCTGGATTTATTCAGAATTCAGATGATGTTATACACATCATCTGCATAAAGTGAAGAGTTAAAATTAGAGGCACCAATATCAAGTTTAATATCATTTTCCTTCATAATGTGGTCCATATATATAATGAATAACATTAGAGATAATTTGCAACCTTGTCAATCATGTACCTCTTTCAAATCTAACTGCTGACTTAGAGCTTCAATAGAGACTATGTATTACTCTGTATAATGTTCCATTTACACAATGTAGCTGTAGCATTTTTGAAGATTGCTCCTCTTTGCACCTTGTCTCTTCCAGATCTATGAAACTTTAATCCTTGTTATATTCCCAAAATTTATCAGCTGTTTGGCTTAAAGTGAAAATCGGATCCTGATAACCTCTTTTTGGATTGAATCAAGCTTATTTTTTGCCAAGCTTCCTTTCCACAATTTTCTTAACCTTTTCTCAAGATTTATACAAGTTCCTGGTGTAGGAAAATTTCATTGCAATTCTCACATTCAATTTTATTTCCCTTTTTAGTGGGAAATACATGGTCACTGTGAGAGTTCTTCTGCAATCATTTGGGAATTTGATTCTCTGACCAGGCCTCCTGAATTATGCAGGCTAGCCACTATAAAACTTTTATACTTCCATACTTGAGGTTTTCTGGGTTGAATTTCATCTACTCCCGCTGCCTTTCCACATTTCATATTTTTGATGGCTATTTTATACTTCAAATATGGATATATATTCCTGATTGCATTACTGTTTGGTGTTTTCTACAACCATGCTGATGCTGCTTGTTTCCTTTAGCAGTATTTCAAAGTATTTACTCCACACATCTAGAAAATCTTTATCTTCATAAATTAAAGATGCTAAAGGTTGAAGTCCTATAATGATCCCTTCCCATAATGCGTAACATGTCCATAAGGATACGTGCTCTGCATTATGGGATACTAAGGCAAGTGATGTGAAGTCGTTAGCTTCTATATACGAGTTGCGCAGTCCTGAAATTACTTTAAGCACAAACTTTGTTTGCTTACATTTCAATAAACATTTCAGATGAACATTTGCCATGGAGATATTTATAGAATATATATATTGCAGAAACCTGCAGTGTCTGTGCGAAAGTGGGAGGAGTGAGTTGGTAAAAGATGGGTCATTAATAAGTCTAATTGCTTTCCTCTGTATTCAGTCAAGCATTTTGAGGGAGCTCTTAGGGGCCCCCACTCCAAATGTGAGAGCAGTATTCCATAGCCAGATGGAATTGTGATTTATATAAGGTTAACAGCTGTTCGGAGGTGAAGTCGCATCTAGAGCGAATCCTAGTTTTTTAGAAGCTGAGGATGCAATGGTTGTAATGTGTTTATGCCAGGAGAGGCTTGATGTCAGGGTAATTTCAAGAAGGCTTGCACATGTAACAAAAAATACATAGAATTTTATTCAAAAACCAATATATTTCATCCAGCATTACAAAGACATCATCAGGGAGACAGACCATTAACTACATTCAAAACATGAATCGCAATAACGAATCGAAGAGTATAATCATAAAACTAATATTTTATTAGCAAATAGGTCAACCTACAATGTGATCAGCAGGGATTCAACAAAAAGTCTAATCAATAAATTAAATTATTAGACAATGTTTAACCTTGGGATGCCACTGCTGTTGAGAGGCGACGAATTCATCATGCCATGTCTTGTTTCTATGGTCTTCCTGAAATACATAAGGATGGCAAACCTACTATGTCCTATATTGAACGGCATTGTCTCTAACACTTACTACCTTGCAAAACATCTTTGTTGACATCTTCAGAATCCCACAGGCCACACAAGTTCTTATATCAAAAACAGTCTTGACTTTAAAGAGAAAATAAGTGATCTATATCTATCTAATAAAAAGATTATGATTTCTTTTTGATGCAGTCTGCCTATTCATCAGTACTACAAGAGACTCTTATGGTTTTTACAATCTGATTTCCCTCTAGAAGATACTGTTGACTATTTAAATTCACCATCAATGCAGCCTATTTTTTTACATATTGAATGAACACCAATGGACAGTCCTATCTCACGAGCCTTAGATGATTATATTATGGAGTATCTAAACAAAATTCTAAAGTTTATGAATGTTCCATTCAGAAAAGGTTACATGCCGAACTATAAAGCAGGAAATTATGACCAAT
Source organism: Typopeltis vanoorti (assembly GCF_054136105.1). Lineage (NCBI taxonomy): Eukaryota > Metazoa > Arthropoda > Arachnida > Uropygi > Thelyphonidae > Typopeltis > Typopeltis vanoorti. The sequence continues at coordinate 46,416,161 of NC_143571.1, forward strand.
TGAGGAGTATACTGAGTTCAGTGAAATTGGATCGGTTGATAGATGGGAAGAATATCAACAGTGCATGGAAAGCATTTAAACAACGCTTGAATGCTGCGATGTCAGAACATGTCACGAGAGTTCAAAGAATAAATAGAGTCTAATGGATGTGTAATCTTATTAAGCAAGAGATTCGTAAGAAAAGGATGAAGAATAAATAGAGTAGGAGTCTAATGGATGTGTAATCTTATTAAGCAAGAGATTCGTAAGAAAAGGATGATGTGGAATGAATACTGTGTGCATAAGGATGATGTCTGTCATAAAAATTATAAGCAGTAGTCTTGAATAGTCACAACTGTTGTACGGAAAGCAAAGTCTGAGTATGAAATGAAACTAGCTCTGTGCTAAATACAACCCACAAGAATTCTATCAATATGCTGCAAGTAAAAGAAAGAATGAATCTGAAAGAATAACTTTTCTAAATACAGATGGCATGAGGGTTACAGATGCAGAAGGAGTTGTTCAACTAATGAGTGACCATTTTGTTAAAAGCTATCAACCTGGTGTACAAGACATTGAGCTCACTGCTACCTCTTCACTGGATGAAAAAATTCAGGTGTATGAGGACGAGGTATTAGAGATGTTGCACAAACTGAATAAGAATTAAGCAATAGGGACTGATGGGATATCAGCATGCTAAAAGAGTATTCAGCTGAACCTGGCTGTTCCTTTGACCAGGCTGTTTAATATGAGTCTCAGAACAGGGATGGATTCTGCAGGAATGGAAAGACCAGGAAACCATTTGTTGGAAGATTGTTGGACCATTGTTCTCTCCACATGTCAGGTGTTGATGGTAAGGCAGCTGAAGAGAGTTTGTCCATGGACCAGAAAGGGTTTCGTGATTTTAGGCAAATACTAGGTGGATTTATGAGGGACTGGTGCAGGGGGAGGAGTGGGTTGCTCATTACTTTATGAAATTCTTTAATCGAGGCTTGTCTTTTTTTATTTTTATTTTTTTATTATTATTATTTGAGACCTCCAGGGAGGCTCTAAATTACCCAACCCAGCTATCATACCTTGAATTCATTCACACTAGATGCACTCACTACCTGTAAGGGCAAATTATTCGGCTCACTCTCTGGGAGAAAAACCTAACTCTTACCCCATTCTTGACTGCAAGTAAATTTAACTTCCATGGATGCCCCCGTGTTCTCTCCTCACCTATCATATAACGAAAAATTTCATCAGTTGAAAAAGTTTATTCAAAAACATTCAAAAGTTTATAGACCTCTATCATATCACCCATCTGTCTCCTGTTAACCAGAGTCTGTAATCCACATACTCTCAATCTGTCCTCATAATCTAAATCTCATAATCTGGATATAATCTTTGTAACTCTTCTTTGCATCCTTTCCACAGCTTCTTTATCCCCTTGGAACCCGGGAGATCAAATCTGCACACAGTAATCCAGGTGTGGCCGTATCGGAGCCTTATAAAGAGGCAAAATTACTTCCTTATCCTTACATGTCAAGGTTCGCTTCAACATAACAATTATCCTCTGAGTTGTATTTGCAAATTTTGCTATGTGACTTTTGAACTTTAAATTCTTATCCACCAATATATCAAGATCCCTTGCCTCTTCAGTTTCTTGTAGCATAACCCTGCTAATATAATATGCCGCTGGAACTCTAATCATGCCAAAGTGCATAACTTTATACTTGCTAACATTAAACTGACAGCCATTTTCGTTTACCCAGATTTCCCGTCTATTCATATCATTTTGTAATTGCTGAATATCAGTAGCATCCCTGATTGCCCTGCCTATCTTTGCATCATCAGCAAACAATTGCAAATCTGATGATAGACCCTGCTTGATGTCATTAATGTATAGATTGAACAATAATGGGCCAAGGACTGAACCCTGAGGTACACCACTGGTTACCTTAAATCTGGCAGATTCACACCCACTGTATACCACTTTTTGATATCTGTCTGTCAACCATCTCCTGTCAATAGATTATGTTCCAATCCCATATTCTCTAATTTACACAACAGCCTATTGTGTGGTATCCTATCAAATGCCTTAGAAAAATCCAACATTATCATAGTGTATCCATTCCCTTTATCCAACTCGGCTGTAACATTGTTATAAAATGTGAGCAAATTGCTAAAACATGACCTTCCTTTAGTAAACCTATGCTGTTCCCTGCAGAGTATAGAATGCTTGTCTACCCATTTCTGTATGCAAGTTCTTACCAGCTTCTCTAAAATATTCACTATCACACCAAAGATACTAATAGGTCTGTAGTTAGACACATCAGTTTTTGCACCAACCTTGTACAATGGAACTATCATACATTCCTTCCATTCCTGTGGTATCATTCCTGAGCTGAGATAACATAACTTGTTTCTCTGTATATAAAATATATATATATATATATATACTGTTTTTTTTTTTATAGACTGTTTTTTTTTTTTTTTTTTGTTATCAGTATGGCTTCTGGTCAACTGTAGGCTATTAGTAGTTACATTTTTGGGAAGTTATATGTGGATTTTCGGGAGTCGGCACCCTTAACTGTTCAAGGGTCAACTGTACAAACACATGTTAATAGAAACCAATATTATTATTCATAATTTTACTCGGTAGAAAATGTATGTAAAAAATAATTTAAATGACTCTATACCGAGAAAGAAAAGTTTAATGTTAAGATACGACTAGTTTTGTTGAAAATTCAACTTCTTCAGGTATCACAGGGAAAGAATTAAATAAAAAATAACAGAGACATGATAAAATACATTAACAGATCTAGCATAAAACACACACGTACATTTAAAAACAGGAATGCATGCTTGAATTCCAAATGAAGTTGACTACGTGCGTGAGCTGACACGAGTGCGCCATATTGGACAGTGGCAATGTGTGCATCAGAAATATTGTAGCTAAGGCTGTTATTAATATGAAATGAATCAAGCGATATTTCTCTAGATTCAACTATTCTTCTTTCAAGTTCATTATAGCACACATGGATATTAGAAGTTTGTGGCCAGTCTACGAGGTGTTGGCGGCCTTCATCCGAGTTGATAGACAAGAGAACGTGACTAGAGAGAGCGCTGGCCCTAGTTCTGTTGTAGGAAATGTCTCTTTGCTGTTCTTCCATGCATAAAAGGATGGATTTAGTTCTGACTGTAGTATGGTTTGCCACAATCACACGAAATCTTATAGTCTCCTGGATACTGAGTAGGAAGATGTTTCATTTTAGGTCTACTTAGTATGGATCGAAGTTTAGGAAACGTAGTGGAGCAAGTTCTAATGTTGAATTTCTGAAGCATTTTGGCTAGTTTTGGGGAGAGAGAGAGCTGATATATGGTAACGAAATAAAAGCTCTTGGTGGAGAAGAATCTTCAAAAGCAGTTGAGCGGTGGACAGAGAGAAATTTATTAATCTTTTTAAGAGAGAATCCATTGTTAACGAAAGACCTTTTGAGAAAATTCAGTTCGTAATCAATTTCTGTTTCATCTGTAAGTAACGATCTGGCTCGATGTGCCAGGGTTGAAATGATATCAAACTTTTGTGGAGGGTAGTGATGGGAAGAAGCATGATGGTATCTGTCTGTGTGAGTGGGTTTTCTAAAAATGGAGATTTTGATATTTTCAGAGCATCTCGTAAGTTTTAAGTCCAGAAAGGGGAGAGACAGTCGTCGGATTCAAGTTCACATGTGAAATTGATTTTCTGATGAAACTTGTTGAGGTGGTCCAGAAAAAAGTTGAGGTTGTCAACACCATGTTCCCAGATGAGAAATACATCGTCAATATAACGGTACCATACCTCGAATGTAAACAGATTCCCCCTTTCTTCTATTCTTCTTGCACACAGATGGCACTAATGTGCTATAGATCATGTGGCTTTTTTGTGTGTGGATCAAATATTTCAAAAAAAAAAAAAGAAAAACAGTAGATGAATATGAGCATACTAACCCTGATTTACATTTGGCATAAAATGATGTGTCGACCCTAGGTTTAATATGACTTTTCAGTAAAACACCATTATAATTATTTTTATTGGGAAAACAATTTGAAATTATCATCGCTTATTTATTTATTTATTTTTCACATTATAATCAGATTGTTTTCAGAATTTAAAAAAAAAATTGAAATGATAGTGCAAGTTACTGTTCTGTACAGTTCCATTGAGTACAGTACATCCCATTGCACCAGTCCTACATTCAAGGCTGGCTGATGAATTATATATATATATATATATATATATATATATATATATCATTACCATCAATAAATTCTTTATGTGTACTCTCAATGGGTGTACAGGATATTGTGATAGTACTTCATGAAAATTTATACGATTACCAACTTATGTAGATAATTTTCTTACAAATTATTCTTATCTGTTATGACTCTGGTTTCTTCAGATCTGATATTTCAGTCTTCCAAGTTAGTCATCCTGTTCTTGAGAATAAGTTAGCCTCTAGAACAGGATGTCATGACAACTAGTGCACTATAACCACTGAAAAAAAAATCCTTAATACCCCCCCCCTCCTCTCCATTAGTTGTTATTTAAATGTTGACTTAACCTATTTTACTAATCCTTAGAAAGAATTTTGATAATCCTAGATTTTTCTTTCATTTTTTTTTCTTTTTTCTTTTTTTTTTTTTTTTGTTATACTTGCAAGTAGGCAACCCGGAGATGATAATAAGATGCTTGTGTGTGACACTTGTGATAAAGGTTACCATACGTTTTGTCTTAAACCAATGATAGTTACCATTCCCAAAAGTGGCTGGAAATGTAAGGTATGTGTTATGTCGTTGTTTTTCTTATTTTATAACTTCCCTTTCTATCTTTCAATCGCTATTTTACTTCTTCAGATATCGGGCCTAATATACTTACATCTAGGATTGTTTCCTCTTCGGATACTGGCAAATTTATATTATGCTGCACCAGCCAGCCAGTATCCTATAGCAGAAAAGATCCTTACTCAGGGAGACAGTACTAGATTCTGAGGCGTTCTTACACTATATTTTACTTTAATATGGCTGTATAGATTCAGACTGCAGTCGTGACCTAAATCTATGATTATATACATTTTCTAATTCCTTCCCGCCAAAAGAGGTTCTATTTTTATAAGTGGTAATTTGGAATCGTAGTCAGGCATGACTTAGGTATAGGCAAATAAATCATGTTTATTGGAATATCAAAGCAAAATACACTAAAGAAATTCAGGCATTCAATTTATCTCAATATTAAATAAGGAAACTCGAGTTAAAAGATCAACACACTTAAAATTTAAATCAAAGGTAATAAAGCATGTAAGACACAGTCACTGATAATTGGGATAGATAGCAAATGATATGGTGTTAAGCTAGAATTCCTTTCTGCAAGCTATTCATAAGATAATATAACTAACATTCTAATGTTCAGTTACTATAAGTCTACAATCGTAATCTCGTTATGTCAAATCAATTGCATACAACACAAAAGACCTCTTCCAAACAATTCTTCTTATTCTCAAAAGGAGGCTAACTATCTAATTAGTCTGTCCACAAAGTTCTTTAGAATAATGTTCATAATTTACATTCACGAGTAATTTTCTCTCTTCTAAGGAATTCTAAATGCAAAATAGAGTAATTCTACTTTACGAACTTTTTCCGACGTCTTTCAGCACCACGTGTACGTCTGGTTACCTCTTATCTATTGGCTGTCCTTATGCCAACGTAGGCGCTACGCTATTGTCATAATTACTGCCAATCATGGACTCGATTCTTTGCGTCTCAGGAAGCATCTCTATTCCTCTCGATGGGACTCTTCAGCGAGGGCTCGATTCTGCTAGAGCTGGAAAATTTCACCTTCAGCTCTGCATGGAATCCTACAACATTCTTAGGAAAGCTCGCCATCTGACATCGTAACACTGATGCTTCATCCCCCCCTACTCGAACCACTGGCCAACTTCCGAACCAGGAAAAACGATAAGACAAGATAGAGAGAGCCAATACGGCACTCATTTCCTTATATTCTTCGTTCGAGCTCCCTTTTTTGGCGTCCCCTTTGCACACGACCTATATCTTTTCTCCCCTTGGGTTCATCCCCTTGCTCTCCCCTTTGCTGTTATACTCTTGTATTCACGGAATTTGCGTCGACGTACTTTCCGCATAACCTGCTGCCTCCTGCTTGACGCTGGACACATGTAGTTGTATACCTTCTATGAATTGTTACTTAATATCTATCTGGTAACTCACAATCATTCTATATAGCTAAAGTGAGGCTTAAATAATATTAACAAATTTCTTTTTTAAGACCTCTAATTCGATCTTAATATGATCACAATGGATTAAAATACATGGTACATAAAGTAAAATTGCAATTTTATACATATGTGAAGAAATTTCACTTTAATTTCAGCTGATGTGCAGGTATTTCTCTTTGTCTGTGAAGTTTAGTATGTTAGACCCTGAATGAATGATTTCTTTGCAAGATTCTTCATTCAGGATCTAACATATATAAACATAGTTTCAAAAATATGTTGAAATATCAAGTCTAGTTAATTTGCTAATTTAAAAAAAAAGTATTGGGGGTGGAAGAAGGCTTGCAGTTTTTTCTATTATTATTATTATTATTATTTATTTATTTTTTTTTCATTTATATATTTTTATGGTAATCTCGCATATGCGAGTCCTATTCACATGTGTTGTTTCAAAAATACATTTGAATACAGACTGTTCCAAAGGACACAAGCAATATACAAAAAAAGCAAAATTTGTTATCTTAATTTGGAATTCACCTGAAGGAGTTGGAAACTTGCCACTGTATATGTCTTAACAGAGTCAGAGATTTATCACTGTCAGTGCTGATGAATAGCAACCACAGAAACATCTGCAAAAGATACACAGTAGCAACTAAATGTTTCTGAAAGAGAGTGCAGTGAATGGGTTAGACATGGGGTATTATTGATCAGTCTGATTTCTCTTCTGTACTGAGTTAAGAATTTTTTAGGTTTCAGATGCATCTGAAATGTTAAAATAGTACACAATGTTTAGTGTTGGATTTATGATTTATACAGAATAACATTTGTTTGGAGGCAAAATAATGCCTGTACCAAAAGGCAGATATTCGATTTCTTGGATGGTGATGTGACAATACTTGTCCTCCATTTATGCCAAGAAAGACCATGAGATTAAGAGTTACATTTTATTGAGAGATTTGAATATTGCTTAATGTTCAATGGAAGGATATTTTATGAGAACTAAGACTTTTTGCTAGCATTGAACTTAACACAATTATCAGAATCCTAATGACTAATGGCTTGGAAATCAAAATTTACAGTTCCAAAAAAGTAGATATTCTAATTTTGTTAATTTGTGTAGTGCAAGGTTCATCAGATAACAATGCAGTGCACTGTCATCTGCAAAACCATGTTAAATCTATATTTGACTGAAGAAGATTGAAGAAAGTTGCTGCTATATAGAAAGTAGGCAGATATTCAAAAAGAAAATAGGTGGAAGAATGTAGTGGTACACTAGCATCAGTTTCAGGATTTGAGATTAAATATCCAGTATAATATAATATGAAAATCAGAGAAAGCAGTGGAATTGAATTTTAGTTGGAATTTCTACTAAAGTAAATGTACATGAAAACATTTAATTCATTCTTTATTACAGAGAATCCAAGAGTATGAGTGAAGTACTTAACTTGTTTAGACATCACGTTTACTAGTTTAGTCATTTGTGTTTTAATGTTTTATAAAAGAAACAGAAATTTAGCAATAATAGTTAATGTTTTATAAAAGTTTCATTTATTATTTAGCCAGTATTTGCTTTGATCACACCGAGGCATTTTCACAGCATAAAGGCCCAGGCATAGTACTAATTACAGTCATCTCTCACCATATCAAACCTAATTATAATAAACACACTATAGAAACTACCAAAATTCATCGGAAGCTCAATAAAGCAGATTCTAAAGGTTTCTATGAGCCTACTATAGTGAGCATTGACTGAATGTCACAATCCTGAACTTCTTAATTGAAGGCCTCCTCTATAGTAAGGAGATCTTGAGATTGTTGGACTAATGATCACATGATAGTCTCCATGATATGTTGTACATTAAGTCAATCATATTTTGTTATTTGCATATTTAGTCCATAAATGAAAACTGTACCTAGCCTCTTCATTTCAGTTTTGTGTCTAGTGAAAAAGAAAAGGGTCTCTTCAAAGCCAGTGGATCCAAAGAATATTTGCTTCCCTTTTGTATTTATTTATTTTATGCTTAATAAAAATTTTTCTTAACAGTTAACAAAAGTGAATATTTATTATAAATAAACTTCTATCATCAATAAGCAATCTGAATGTGTCAGCAGAGTCGAAGGACAGACAGAATGGGAATGAAATAGATATGCAATCTCATTAAACAAGAGATTCGTAAAAAGATAATGTGGAAGGGATATCATGAGAATAAGAGTGAGAGAAGTCATGAAATATATAAAGCTCAGGCCTGGAAAGTTACGAGTATTGTATGGAAGGCTAAGGGGTGCTTAAGGGTCAAAGCTGTATAACTGAGAGGAGACCTTCACATAGCCTTTAAAAGAATGCGGAGAACCGACCAGGGCTTCTGACCTAATGGCTAATTCTCACCTTCTCATGGTGCACCCTGTTGGGTATCTACCTGGATACTGAACGAATGAGGATGGGCTGGCAATTTGGGATTTAGCCGACTAAATTGTATTCCTATTGGTTAAACCAAAATACAAAATGATGGTACAACATGACAAAATTTCATGCCAGCTGGGGTGTCGCCCGGTTAAACAAGGCCCCATTGTTTTTGCCAGGGAACCAGGGCAAACAGTGAAAAGTCAGCTACTGGAACAAAAAGCCAGCCTGGCTGGCCGAGTGGTTAGTGTCCGCTCTCCCCTGCCATGGGCATGGATGTTTGTGATTGTCTGTGGAAACACTAGTGGTGGTGGTCAGTGGTAGATGACGTTGGTGTAGTTGCGGTCAGTTGGTGGATTGTCAGTGGTGGAAGCAGAGTTGTAGAGTAGATGTCCTCTCTCGATGAGTCTTTGGACTCCCTGGAGGTGACAAATAATAATAATAATAATAAAAAAATTAAAAAAATCTGAAAATACACCCCAACTTAACATCACCAGAGTTAAAGATCGGTAATATCAACATAAGAAGCCTGAATTGCAAAGAAATGGAGCTAACTGAGGAATTAGATAAGTACCAGATCGACATAATAGGGGTGACTGAAACAAAAAAGACAAAAACTGGTGAGATCTTTCTGAGCAATAAATATACGGTACAAAGTGCCTTAGACAATAAAATATAAGATCTGATAATGTTGGAGGCTTGACAAGTAACAGACTGATTTGGAGATAGGAAGTTAGTAATGATGTAGATTTTTCATGTAGTACTATCATATCCTGTACACCCCTTGAGGGTACATGGCAGGAATTTGACGATGATGCAATCTGTTGAATGATGACTACTTTGAAAGTAACATACTTTGAATTATCTGCAATTGGAGAGCTTGAATATTTTTCCAGTTTTTTTTTAAAATAGAATGCTGATTCTGACTTCAGACTGAAAATGTGTAAGAGATCGAACAGATTCTTGCCTAAAAGCAATGAGACTCAAAAGTATGCCTCTAAAAATGCACTGGCATTATTCTCACATGGATTTCTTCCAAGCCAGCCTTGGAGATATGTGTAGTGAACACTTTGAAAGATCCCCCACAAAATATTACAGTAGTTGGTCAAGTATGTTAGTAGATATTGATAAGATCTGTTAGATTTTGATTTGCAAATGAAAATTAGTAGAGAAAAATTAAGCTAGTTTTCACTAAAATGCATCTTTTGTGTATGCACCACTGTATAGGTTTCTCAGTTTCTGAACGTTATGGAGAGAGAGAGAGAGAGACATAAAGTCATCATCTGATCAAGCATTTAAAATAACAGATCACACTAATTCTTTCAAGAAAGAAAATCAATTTGTAATTTTGCCTATTGTTTTTGCTGACAAGTTTCAAATATTCTTTTATGTGAAAGCAACATTAATTTTGCATTTTTTTAAATATTCCCCTGTTTTTATGGAATTGAAATGAGAAATTATCATTCGGTATATTTGTCATCTATGACTTATTTACAGTTAATAAAACTGGGTTGCAGATTAATAGATGTGTAGGGTTTTAAGTCTTTTGATAAAAAAATCTTTATGAAAATATGCAATTTCTTTAGAATTGTCGTGTGTGTGGTGACTGCGGCGCCAGAACCCCAGGCAATGGACCAAGTTCTCGATGGCATATGAATTATACTGTATGTGATAGTTGTTACCAGCAGAGAAATAAAGGAGTTGCTTGTCCTCTTTGTGGTAAAGCATATAGACAATTTAGTCAAAGAGGAGAAATGGCTCACTGTGGAGTTTGCAGGAAGTAAGTTTACCATGTTTTTTTAAGCAGTTTTTCATTGATTGAGCTCTTATTTTAAAACTTATGTTTTTAAAGCAAATAAATAAATGAATATATATATATTATAGTAAAGCAATAATAGTTAGTAATAATGTCCTAGCATTTTGAGGTTTGAGGCTATCTGGTGTTGAGGCTAAGAGGATGAAATATATGGTTGGTGTTGCTACAAACTGTGGTTCAGCTGCTGGAAATGATGAAATGCATCACCAAATTACCCTGACTGATGCTAAGTGAGTAATCATTTTGGATAACTTAATATAATAGTACTTCCATCTACATTGATTATTTAGCTGAGAAAACTTGATAACAATGAAAGAGAATTTATTGAGCTGTTGTGTGACAACTTTCTCAAGAAGCAACTCAAGGACAAAGAGTATTAGATTTGATCATAGCATCAGAAGGTAGCAAAACAGTTGAGGATGTGACTGTTTTGCCACTTGCTGATGAAAGTGATCATGCCATACTGATCTGAGCAGTATTAAATTATATTAATGTTCCAATCAGGACAGGCTATATGCCGAATAACAAATGTGGCAAATATGACCAATTCAGGAGAGTGACATGCTATATGCTGAACTACAAATCTGGCAATTATGACATACTCAGGAGAATGATATTTTTGGTTTCAAGGTATCATATTTTGAATGAGAAGGATATCAACAGTGCATGGAAAGCTTTGAAAAGATGTTTAAATGATGCAGTATCTGAATGTGTCAGCAGAGTCGAAGGACAAACAGAATGGGAATGAAATGGATATGCAATCTTATTAAACAAGGGATTCGTAAGAAGATAATGTGGAAGGGATATCATGAGAATAAGAGTGAGAGAAGTCATGAAATATATAAAGTTCAGGCCAGGAAAGTTACGAGTATTGTATAGAAGGCTAAGTTGGAGTAGAAAGAAATTGGCTGCACAGGCTAAAAGCAACACAAAAGAATTTTACTGTTATGCTAAAAGTAAAAGAAAGAATGAGTGAATGCCCAAAGAATAGTGAGATCTTGAATGGGGACTCTTTCAACAAAAAGTCATTCATTCAAGATTTAACAAGAAACAAAAAATTCTGAGCTAGAAATGTTTGCACTATTAGTTAAGTAAGAAAAATATAAAAGAAAACCTGTTACAATTACCTTAGAAAGAAGTAAAGTTGAGAAGAAAATTGTATGTCTAAATAGAATTGTATTGTTAAAATTATTGATGTCTAAATTATACTGTATAAGAATGTAAATTTAAGTGCAAACAAAGGTTCAAAGGTTGCTAGCTAACTGCCGACGATGACGTCACGGCACAACGGAAGCGTTCGTGGAAGGCGAGCCGAACTCGCGTTCGGCGAAATGAGCACTCTTCAAGGAGCAGAAGTGTGATGCAATCATGTAGGGGCGAATAGGAGAGCACAGTGAGAGATCCTCCATTACGAAAAGAGGGCGCTAAAAAAGAGGAATAAAAAGCGAGTTCACTCAGGTTTGACCCCCCCCCCCCCCCCGTTTTTTCTGTTCCTGTTTTCTCGTGTGGACAAGCGGAGTGCTAACCGATCGACGGCGGCGGAAGTATTTTCCTTCCCAGTTGCTAGCTGAAGGAGTCGGGCATGCTATACGTGAGCTGGCGGCAGACACCAACTAGGGCCATCGGTAAAAGTTTACCGATGTGAATCAGCGGAATAAGTTCCTCAAAAAGGACAGCCGAGATGATGATATTGATCCAGTAGACGAGCGTATATACGGCAAAGTTCAAGGACTGGCGATTTGCGTCGATCAGCATAATCTCCACGTGGACGCGACTCGATAAAGCAGAAAGACATCTGAATACAAAGGATGGACGAAAAGAAGCACGATATCCTCTCAGGACATTGGTAACGTACAATAAATTCCTTATTCTTGTAACAATTAGTATTGGAGCAAAAAGAGAAGAACAGATTTCTAATTGAGAAGAAAGAGAACTTTTAAGTGACTTTTGTGCTCAGTAACGTGTTAATCATATTGGACTAGTAGTCTGAGAGCCTTAGAGTATGCAACACTTAGTTGAATGTGAATTGACCTTTGTTAGCAAGTTTTACTTAGAATTTTGAATTACTATTTCATGATAAATATGTGTTTACTTAATCTATAGATGAAAAATTAGAGTTTTGATAATTAATGTGTTCCTTATAGCTCAACTAATGAATTAGAATTCTGATATGACATACCTTGATATGTAAAAGTTTAATATGTGAAATTTTGATAATTAATAAACATGTTTTTTCTATGTAAGTCTGAGTTTGTCTGAGCATGAGATTGAAATTACCTCTCACTAAAGTTCGTACCTGTGAATAAAGGGAAATTAAAGAAAGTTTAGAAAGTTTAGGCGATGACTGCAATGTTGAAGTTTCTATAGGCACTTAATTCTTTAATAAGATTACGTAATACTTAAACTCTGGGAAAGTTTCTTTGTACAAGAATTCTTCTGTACTAGGACTCTGGCTGGCGCAGCTAAAATAAATAAATTTTGTCAGAGTTCCGATTAGAGAAGCAGCCCCTGAGAGATAAGTTAGAGATTTCAGGCTAAGTTAGTACGACAAGGATTTAAGATAGAACATAAAGAACTAAAGACACAATTATAACAAAGGTGCAGCCGGGAACGAAATATAACAATAGCTTTAGTGAATGCAGATGGTACTATATTATCAGAGGCAAATGAGTTAGTTCAAATAATGAGTTCTCACTTCACCAGTATCTTTCAAACTGGTGTATGTAACATTGGACAGTGCCACCGCTACATTTGATGAAGCGATAGACATGCATGAGCAGGAAGTTCTAGAGCTGTTGTATAAGCTAAATAAGTATTTGATAATTGGGACCGATGGGATATCAGCACGTGTATTAAAGGAATGTTTAGCTGAACTGACTAGGCCCTTGATATGTTTGTATAATCTGATTCTTAGTTCAGGAAAGATCCTATCCAGATGGAAAGAATGTATGATAATCCCATTGCACAATGGTGATGCAGAAACTGATGTCTAACTATCAACCAGTCATTGTCACAGTAATTTTAAAGATTTTAAAGTTGATAAGAACTCACATATAGAAATGGGTAGACAAACAAGATATTCTTTGCAAAGAACAGCATGGGTTGACTAAAATAAGGTCTTCCTTGAGGCAGTCTGCTCATATTTTATGATAGTGTTATGGCTCAGCTGAATAAATGGAGTGAATACATAATGATACTGTTAGACTTCGCCAAGGCATTTGATAGGATACTACATGAAAGGCTGATGTATAAACTAGAGAATATGGGAGGGAGATATAAACTATTGGCTTGGACAAATGGATTACTGACTGACAGGTGTCAGAACGTGATATATGGAAGATGTGAATCTGTCAGATTTAAGGTGACTAGTGATGCGCCCTGGGGATCAGTCCATGCACCATTGTTGTTTAATCTCTACATTAAGATATCAGAAAGGGGAGGTGGTGACAGGTGATCTTCAGTTGTTTGCTGATGATGCAAAGAAATCAGAGATACTACTGATATATATATATATATAGCATTTACAGCATGATTTGAATAGGCTGGAAGTGTGGGCATAGGATAAGGGCTGTCAGTTCAATGTTAATAAGTGTAAAGTTCTGAACTTCGGTATGATTTGATATCTAAAAGCATATTATATCTGCGATTCTGCATGGTGTAACTGACAAGGCTAGAGTTCTTGGATGATAGAAGGTTGAAGTTCAAAGGTCACAACAAAAATTTCAAATACAATTCAGAGGATAGTGTTTATATAATTTGAAACAAACATTGACATGTTAGGATATAAAAGTCATTTTGTCTCTTTACAAGGCTTTAATACGACTGCCCCTAGACTACTGCACACAGATTTGGGTCTCCTAGGTTTGAAAAAGATAAGGATGCTGTGGTAAGGCTGCAAAGAAAATTATAAAAATGATATTGGAATTATGGAATGTAGATTACAAGGATGAATTGAGCGTTTCATTTCTCATTATATGGAAGATTGGAGATGCCAGGAAGCATCTGTGGAAGTTAAGTTTGTGTGCAGTTAAGAAAGGGCTACATGCTAAATTTTGCTTTCGAAGAACCATTAATGAGTGAGTGGAACAGTTTACCTGTTGAAGTAGTGAATGAATCTAGTGTGAAAGAGTTTAAGAGAAGTTATTGGAAGTTTTTCTACTTGGTTATACTATAAATTAAAGATACCAAGAAATTATATACTTGGTTTAATCCTTTATCCAAGTGTAAGCAAATAAGTTTGCACCTGAATTATTTTCAGGACTGGAGCAACTTTGTGTGTGTGTGTGTGTGTGTGTGTGTGTGTGTGTGTGTGTGTGTGTGTGTGTGTGTGTGTGTGTGTGTGTAGAAGCTAGTGACTTCACATCACTTGACTTAGTATCCTATAATGCAAAGCACAGTCTCCCACCTGCTGTGTTTCCCAAGGAATACAATTTAAAGTCATTCAAATCAAATGTAAACAGATTCCTCCTTTCCCAACCAACTACCCATACACGGTACTAATGTACTATAGGTTGACCAACGAACCTCCTGTGTGTTGGAGGGATCACTACCCAGACTGATTTCAACCTTTATTGAGGTGAAAAAGTAAAAGATTCTCATCATAGGCCTAGAGTAGTTAGTATAGGAGTGCAAGAGAGCCTGATAGTATTAGGAGAAAAAAAGACAGATATATAGCACGAGAGAGAGAGAGAGAAAAGGCCTCAGCTCTTTTATATCATCATATAGTCAAAGGCCATCAGTTTTTCTCTTTCACCAATCTCATATAGATGAACAACCAGAAAACTAATCGAAACTAAAGTGCAAAGATGACTGTTACCAGGTGGTTAGCCCCATCTTGGTTAACTGCCTTGAGTTGGTCTTCTCTGCCTGGGATTGCTCTCTCCAGTCATCCCTGCAATTGACTGTAAGACTACATTGAATTAAAGAGGATGGAACTATTTAAAAAACCTCTCATAGCAAGAATCGACAGAATTTTATCTCACCCTGGTGAATATTGCATAATGTGGGTGGTCTACACCATCTAGTGATAAATTTGATATCTCTTAGAATGCTTCTTTCTAAATGCAAAAAAACGTTTGACTGAACAATAAAATTTCTACAATACAATATTATAAAGCATTTGGATGTCATATTGCTGGTTTTCAAATCCATGTTTTTTTCTAACCTTCCATAAATGGTAATTTAATTCATTAATTATAAAAATCAAAATTCTCTTCCCATTGCTGACAGGTGGTGAGTATTGTAAAATAATAACCTGTTCTGTTGTAAATAGTGGCATGCCCAACACATTACATAATCTGTTCCAAATGCGCAGAGCAAGAGGGCAGTTGTTGAATGCATGTTCTACTGTTTCCAGTTGGTAACAGATATCACAAATTGATCTCTGATGTTAAAGTATCTCCATTTGATGACATGGAAGGCGACCATATGCAATTCTCCAAGCAAGATCCTTCCTGTTAGGGTACTCTTGGAACTTCATCAAGTTATGAAACAAAATATTCTTGTCAGTATCCAACTGTGGAATCGCAGCACAAGAGATTAAAGATTTCTTTATACCAAATTTTACTTTTTTTAATGGAAAGAATGTCAATTCCGGAGTGTTTTAGCAGTCTTAGAGTTAAGCACAGAGTGTTGTAGTATTCAGGAGCAATCTCAGCTTTTGGACCTTTATAATCATTAACTTCAAACAGGGGAAGATGAAAACCCAAGTAGTACTGGAACAGGTCTACATATGTCTGATTAGTTTGCAATATTTTATGGATTTTTGAAGCTGTACTGCTTAAATAATAGAATTTTAAGATCGGAAGTCCAAATCCTCCATGCTTCGTTGATAGTTGAAGAAATTCCTTTTTAATTTCTTGGTATTGGCTAGACCAAAAAAATTGAACAGGTTTACTATATAATTGCTTTTCTTCAGCTTCTGTGATGTCTGTAATATTTATTATGTACAACTGAGCAGGAAAGATTATGGTTTTGAGTACTATGGCTTTAGAAGAAAAGGAGAGTGGCCCTATTTTCCAGTCTTCTATCATTTCCAAGTTCTTGTGTATAAGTTCTTATACTGGTAATATTGGGTAAGTGGAGAAGAGAATTCCAAGTATATATTCTCTCTTAGGGATTAGTCCAAAAGGAATGCCTCCAAGATCTCACTTTCCATAAACTTTTAATTTTGTCTTGTCTGCATTAATAATTAATCCTTTGCTTTTGCTGAATTTTTCCAAAATACCAAAAAATATATATATGGAATCATTATCCTTCAAAGTTCTGACTACATCATCGGCATATGCTAATACCTTATTTTCCTTTTTAGTTGACGGAACTGTTATTCTTTGCACAGCATGTGTATTGTTGACTTGTTGTAAAAAAGGTTCAAGAACCAATGCAAAGAGCAGTGGACTGACTCTTTTTTGAATTTTTATTGGGTCTGATAGGAACCCATTAACTAGGAGGTGGGTTGAATTGGCATAGGCTCTTTTGATAACAGATAGCAGTTTTTTACCTACACCAATTTGCTGGAGGATGTGGAATAGAAAGGGATGCTGGCATTATCGAATGCGTGAGTAAGATCTACTGATAGCATTGCCATCGACTGCTTTTTCGTGTTAACTAAGTGGATTAGATCACGTAGCAGGAATAGATTAAATTCTACTGCTCGATCTGGTACTCCATACACCTGTGTGCTTTTAATTATATATTTCATTCCCACTTTGAGCCTGTTATTGATAATGTGGAAAAATATCATGTAGTCAGTATTATATAGAGAAATAGGTCTCCAGCTGCTGATTAAGGTGTGATCTCTATTAGGTTCAGGAATGAGGACAGTATGGCTTGCTACAAATTCACTTGGTATGTGTCCTGATGAGAGAAAGGAATTAAATAGTGTAATTAGAATGGGAAGAATAAAATCCCAGGTCTCGCAGTAAAGTTCTATCCCTAGACCATCAGGCCCTGGGGATTTTCTTGTCTGGCATTCTTTATAGGCTGTGGTAACTTCAGATGCTGTAATGGGGCTGTCAAGCCCATCTTGAATATGACCAGGAAAGCCATTAATGTTCCAAGAGTTATAATTTCCAACAGTACTGTCTTCAAACAGATTTTTGTAATGTTTTTGAAAGGAATCAAGGATGTCTTTAGTGGTGGGCATGTCTTCTCCATTAACACAGATTTGAGTGATAGTCCTTACTTTGCGAAATTTTGTAAATTGTCAATTGAAGAATGCAGCTGAAGGGCTATCTACTAAGTGCTGTTGTATTCTTATCTTAAAATTTCTTTCTTCTACTTGTTTCTGTCATTCCAGTTCTATCTCTTTGTTAATTTTTCTAGTGATGTTGCTACATTCTATACCATTGTGTTGCTTTGTTACAAACCAGCTTCTCTCTTTATATCGATCTTTCAACTTTTTCCTTTTGAGGAAAGCATGTTCCTTTCCCCATTCCATCGTATTCTGCTTTCCTGCTTGTTTGAATTTTAACAACATATCCCAATTCCAGGTAAAATTATTCCAATTCAAACAGAGGGTTTGGAATTTAGTTGAAAAAATCATTGGAAAATTTGGTGGAAATCTCCATGGTCCAGAAGAGATCTCTACATTTTCCATACAGTGGAACTTAAGTATAACTGGATTATGATCTGACATGTTGATGTCAAGATGCTTTATCTGAATTATCCTATTTATAAGGGAAGAAGAGATATAAATTCGATCAATACGAGTACCAATACCTTGATTCATGTATGTGTATGCCCGGAGATTAGGATTGCGAATCCTCCATATGTCTACTAGTTGAGCATTGTCAAGACATGTTTTAAACTGTGCATATCCCACTTTTCCACTCCTCAGGTGTCCTCCTATTTTGTCTAATGTGGAGTTTTCAATACAATTCAGTCATCCAACCGCTATGATGTAGTGGACACCATATAAATATGGCTCCAATTCCTGGCAGAATTTTCATCTAACTGTTCCATTGGATGAAGCATAAACATTTATAAACCTCATTACACATCCACAGTATTTCCAATCTATTGTCTCCCTTTTGCATCCCGTTAGATATTACAGAATAACCTGGGGGGGGGGGGGGGGCAAGAATAAGAACTCCTACTGCAGCCCTGTTAAATCTTCCAAAGCTCCAATAAGAAAGAAGTGGCTATCTATTTGTTAAACTTTTTATATCTTTATATCTCCATTTTATTTTATTGAGGTCTCGTCAGCGGGAGCGAGACCCAGAGGTGATACTAAGGATGAAGTGATGCTGAAGTCATATTATGAGTAGACAGAAGGTGTCACACCTTATTATTAAAATACTCTGGATTAGAGATAGTTGTTGAAAGTTTTTCTACTTGGTTATACTATAAATTAAAGGTACCAAGAAATTATATACTTGGTTTAATCCTTTATCCAAGTGTAAGCAAATAAAGTTTGCACCTGAAATGGCTCCCACCGATGAGACCTCAATAAAGGTCGAAACCAGTCTGGTAGTGACTCTTCCCATAATGCATAGCATTATACATACCTGTAAGGATGTGTGCTTTGTATTATGGGATACCAAAGCAAGTGATGTGAAGTCACCAGCTTGTATATACAAGTTGTCCTGTCCTGAAGTTACTTCAGGTGTAAACTATGTTTGCTTGCACTTGGATAAAGGATTAAACCAGTAATTTAATTTCTTGACATTTGTAATTTATAATATAACCAAGTGGAAAAACTTCCTTGCTCATCACTTGTTGTGGGTGTTTTTTCTGATATCAGTTATAATCACTCCTTGGTGATTATAATTTTTTTTTTCAGTATGTTTGTTATGCAGCTAATAATGTCAGGAATTTTAATAAGTCTACTGTTCTGTCTAATGCACCGCACACAAGCTGAAAAGACGCCATTTCTCCAGGTTTAACCAAGCTACTAACGGGACACAGAAAACTAAGGCACTACTCACGCAGATTCCATATCCTGGAATCACCATCGTGCATTTGCAGTCCACACCTTCAAACAGACTGTTGACCACATACTTTACAACTGTCAGCTATTGGACTCCATCCAGATGCCCCTAATGCAGCATGCCATCACTTCCGGAGACAAGTGGCCAGTGTAATTAAATTTGCTAATAAAATCTATTTCCAGTCCCTGTGATCTAACATAAATACTGTTATGTGAATTAAAAAAAAAAAAAAACACAGAGAGAGAGAGTGAGAGTGTTTCAAAATTGAGTGTATAACTTTGAATGACAATGTTGTTTATTATTTTAACGGTATAATAGAACACAGAAACTAAGTAAATAATTAATTTATTAACTAGATGCTGATATTTCGCTGGTATTATAACCAGCATCTTCAGAGCACAAAAACACTGTTTGTCACAATACGCGAGACTAAAACAACATGGTGTACTTCAACAAAACTGTAGCAGCAACACAAAGACTAGAGTCCTGATTTTGGCGCCCTCTATCTGAAAAAAAAAAAAAAAAAAAAAACGCTATCATATATTACTAGAGTCCTAGAAAAGTGCAAGCTCAGAGAGATTGTTCTTAGAGGCGACAGAAGCCCTAAAACACACTCCAAATCTCAACAAATATGGCTGTATTAACTTGCCGAAGATCTGGGAGACAGTCATATTAAGAAAAAACTAGCACTTTTCTAGGACTCTAGTAATATATGATAGCGTTTTTTTTTTTTTTTTTTTTTTTTTTTTTTCAGATAGAGGGCGCCAAAATCAGGACTCTAGTCTTTGTGTTGCTGCTACAGTTTTGTTGAAGTACACCATGTTGTTTTAGTCTCGCGTATTGTGACAAACAGTGTTTTTGTGCTCTGAAGATGCTGGTTATAATACCAGCGAAATATCAGCATCTAGTTAATAAATTAATTATTTACTTAGTTTCTGTGTTCTATTATACCGTTAAAATAATAAACAACATGTTCGACGAACACATAAGTCTGTCCACACGTTTAAGGATTCTTCACGGAGACGATATCGTACGCAAGACACGACGATATGGTAAGTGGAAGTTGAAATTGGCGCGGCAACTAAACAGGTTAGCCTTCTTAAAGAGGTGCCGAGACACCAAATTAATACCGAACTGTTTTAAAATCAAAAACAAGTTCCACTCGGCCAAAGCCCAACGCATCTATAAACGAGCGAGTGTAGCGCTTTTACGCGAACAAATTAACACCACTCGCCGGGAATTAGCACAAGCAAATACAACCATCAGCGCATTACGAGAATCACTGCATAATATTCTAAATACCGAACTTTGGCAGATCTTAGAGAACATCACCGACGCAACGGCAAAAAAAGAATTCGACAGAGTCAAAAACCGGCACCAAAAGAAGTTCGAAAATCTACAACAACGGAACACCATACAATGACCGCAATTACAACAAGACCTCGTCGTCGTGAATCTATCATCACTCACATTAAGCAAAGAAGCCACGACTGTTTGTCGTGGGGGGCACAACTTTGCCATAACTCCCAAGCAAGTTCCAAAAGCCGAAATAATGGCGTCCATCGAACGAGGAATTTACGACCTGCCTCCAACAATAGCTAACAACATACGTTTAGATGTGGCCAACATCCTAATCAAGTCCAAGCCTCCAAAAAATAATATCCCACATAAGGAATTCATTGCTATAAAAGAGCTACACAACAACAGCCAGATTACCATAACAAAAGCAGACAAAGGAAATGCAACCGTGGTGATGGACACAACTGAATAGGAAAACAAAATGCACACACTATTACAAGATCAGTCAACATACAAAATTATAGATCACAATCCCACCAACACACAAAAGAATAAGGCACGAAAATTATTAAAAAAAGTCACTTCCTGGCCCAAAGACACAGTTAACAAACTCAAACCCTTCCATGTTAAAACACCTAGGATCTATGGATCACCAAAAATTCACAAACCTGGCACACCCCTACGCCCAATTGTGGACAGTATAAATAGTCCCACATACAAACTAGCTAGACATTTAGCGAAGCTACTAGCCACTCTCACTAACAATTCTCCCTCCTTTATCAAAAATTCAGCACACCCAAAAAGCATCTTACAACACCTCACCCTAAAAAGCTCAGACTTAATAGTAAGCTTTGACATCACTTCACTATTCACAAATGTACCACTAATAGAAACCCTCAATCTACTGAAGTCACACTTCCCCCCTGATATATTTGAACTATTCAAATTCACAATACATGCAGGATATTTCACATGGAAAGGGAAAATATACAAACAAATTGATGGGACAGCCATGGGCTCCCCCCTTTCTCCCACCCCTAGCCAACTTTTACATAGAACACCTGGAAAAACAAGCAATCAATACAGCCACTCTCAAACCAACACTTTGGCTACGCTATGTTGATGATGTGCTTGCTATTTGGCCACATGGCCCTGAGACATTGAAAACATTCTTAGCACATTTAAATAGCCAACATCCAAAAATCCACTTTACTATGGAACTGGAAGCCAACAACTGTCTGCCCTTCCTGGATACGCTCATCACACGTCTCCCAGATGGTTCCTTATCATTTTCAGTTTTCAGAAAACCCACACATACAGGCAGATACTTATACAAACAATCACACCATCATCCTTCTCAACAATATGGCATATTAAAAACGTTAACCCATAGAGCGAGAGCAATCTGTTCAAATGACAAGGCTCTTACTGCTGAACTGACTCACTTACGCCACACCTTCTTGGCCAACGGCTACAATCCACAAAAAATAAACAAAATACTAAACACTCCTAAGAAACCCCTCCCACCATCCACCATAGAGAACTACAACAAAACAGTCACCATCCCTTACATTAAAGGCACATCCGAAAAGATCTCAAGAATTCTCAATAAACATAAACTACGCACTACATTCAAACCATGTAGCAAATTAGCCACCCTCATCCGCTCACCCAAGGACAGCATTCCTCCTTTATCACATCCAGGAGTCTACCAAGTACCCTGCTCATGCAATCAAGCCTACTACGGTCAAACAGGAAGAACTGTGAATATCCGCATCAGCGAACATAAACGATACGTCCGGAAATATCATTATGGGAAGTCGGGCCTAGCAGACCATGCTCTGGATACCCCTGCACACAGGATCAACTGGAAGGACACAAAAGTACTACTCAGAAACCCATATAAATCAGAGAGATTGTTCTTAGAGGTGACAGAAGCCCTAAAACACACTCCAAATCTCAACAAATATGGCTGTATTAACTTGCCGAAGATCTGGGAGACAGTCATATTAAGAAAAAACTAGCACTTTTCTAGGACTCTAGTAATATATGATAGCGTTTTTTTTTTTTTTTTTTTTCAGATAGAGGGCGCCAAAATCAGGACTCTAGTCTTTGTGTTGCTACTACAGTTTTGTTGAAGTACACCATGTTGTTTTAGTCTCGCGTATTGTGACAAACAGTGTTTTTGTGCTCTGAAGATGCTGGTTATAATACCAGCGAAATATCAGCATCTAGTTAATAAATTAATTATTTACTTAGTTTCTGTGTTCTATTATACCGTTAAAATAATAAACAACATGTTTGATGAACACATAAGTCTGTCCACACGTTGAATGACAATAGATGAACAATTTTTGTTACCGTGCAAATGTAGCATAACACTTTAAGTTTCAGACAGGCAGTTAAAGTTCGATATGATGGCTTCTAGTTATTCTGTTCCATCTGTATGCATTATGGGATACCAAAGTAAGCGATGTGAAGTCATCAGCTTGTATATACAAGTTGCCCCAGTCCAAGTTATATTTCAGGCACAAACTTGGTTTGCTTACACTTGGATAAATGATTAAACAAAGTATATAATTTCATGGTATCTTTAATTTATAGTATAGCCAAGTGGAAAAACTTTCAAGAACCTCTAATCCAGAGTATTTTAATATGGTTGACACCTGTCTACTCATATATGAAAATATGACTTTGGCATCACTTCAACCTTAGTATCACCTCTGGGTCTGGCTCCCACTGACAAGACCTCAATAAAGGTTGAAATGGGTCTGGGTAGTGATCTTCCCATAATGCACAGCATTATACATATCTTAAGGATATGTGCTTTGCATTATGGGATACTGTTGGATCCCACTTCTTAATTTATACTTTGGATCCGACATGTTAGTCAATATGATGTTCTTAAACAAAATTATAAGTTGCTAGTTGATTTCTAATTCAATATAGAGAAAATTTATATTTATAGACTGTGCCACTCTATATCTGAATTAGCTCAAGAATTGAAGAAAAACCAACTCACAACTATCCTCTTTTATATGATGTTATTATATATACTGGCCGAGTATATTTAACTTACTTAATTTTTCCGCTTTGGTTCAAATATTTTATGAATGGTGCAGTAAAAGAGATTCAGGCAAAATACAACCTTTCATTAACAAAAACAAACATTTAATTTTAAAATCATAAATTTTAAACTTAACTTCAAATCAGTAATTAAGATATCACAATCACCTCAGCTTCTCCGATAAGTACACTTAAACTCTGACAAGATAAAACTGTTATCCCTGTATCACAGTCTTTTCATAGTTCCTTAAGTTCCAAATACAATAAAAATTGCAGTAATACCTCTTCATAAACAGACACTTTTAATTTTACGCTTCTTTTAATTCTCCGCAATAGTTACTGTTAACATCAGGGAATTCTAAGATGAAACTCACACACTTCTCTGAACAGAAATATTAAAGTTGGAATAATCTTACCGTTAATCTTCTTCCTTCATCAACATACACACAAACACTTTTTATAACTGTAAACACTTTTAACAATAAACAGCACTCATTAAAATAAATCTTCTATTTATTTAGAAGCATTAACTGAATTAATTTACGGGCACAATACATATAATCAGATGTTCTTGTATGAAGCACTACTGATTACTCTTGAATTAGGGCAATACACAATAATTCTTTAGGCACTATAATTCTAAACACCGCTATCATTAAACACAACCCTGTTGCCTCTATTTATTCTCTAGTTACTTCTTACTATGCTTCACGTTTCAGTGTGTCCTTGAAAGGTCGGCCCTGAAAATAAATCTCAACTAATATATCGCTAGTCATTCAGTAGTCACTCAGCTATCTTCCGTTGCTTTATTTGTTATTCAGAAACTTATTAGCTAACTGCTTCTCAACTTGTAGACTTTATTTAGTTGCTTGAGTGACTTGCCGACTCACTATTATCGCACCGTGATTGCCGAATGCCCGATTCCAACCTAATGCCAATCCTTCTCTCTCTCTAATAAATCTCTAATGCTCTAATCTCCTAATGCTTTTTTTTCCCAGCGTTCCTCCTTTTTATATCCATTTTTCCCGCCTAAATTCTTCTCGAGATCTCTTTAACTTTCCAGTAAACTTTCAGCATTTTCAATAAACCTCCTCTTCACGTTCTGTTCCAATTCTCGCGCTCGCTTACTTACATGTGTCTCCATGACAACAAAACAAAACATAAATAAAATTGAGCTATTACATAACGTTAAACTTTCACAAACAGGAATAAATAGAGAATATTTACATTTCAAATAATGCGCAGTTAAATTATCAAATACAATTTCTTATAATATTAACATAGTAATAATTAAAATAGCTTAATAATATTTTATCACAGAGTTTTTCTACTATTAATACATACATTCTTGATTAAATAATTAAATATTAGATAAAATTAAAGGTAGTTATATGAATATTAAATTATAAACAAGTGATTTACATTAAATAATATTTACAAATGTAGCCTTTGCCATGATGGATTATGTTGGATTCTGAGGAGAGTATTAATAATTTAAATTTCTCTTCATTCAGAATCCAACAATACTAAGGCAAGTGATGTGAAGTCATTAGCTTATATATATATACACACACACATGAGTTGCTCCAGTTCTGAAAATACTTCAGACGCAAACTTTGTTTGCTTACACTTGGATAAAGGATTAAACCAAGTATATAATTTCTTGGTATCTTTAAAATACAATCCTTATCTGCCATCCTAAAAGATTGGCTACATTTCTTAAGTCTGCCAAATACCTAACAAGGTACTTTGGTAGCTTTATGCGATCATCCCCTTTATGCGACATTTTCCAGTACATCACTGTTAACTATGCAAGAGGGTGGTTATCAAGCTACATTCTGGAGTACATTTGTTACTACTGCTATGCTTATTCAGGACTTGCAAACCATGCCTTGGATGCCTGCCACAAGATCTCCTTGAATCTGCCTCCACCCTAATAAACTATCCTAACTTTAACAGATATGGATACATTAAACCGCTTCTCATTTGGGAAACACTAATCCTTAAACCATCAGCTGAACAGTCTGAACATCACTGTAGGTAGAGCAGGAGTTCAGTTTAGGACTTCAGGCTTTCGTTTGCACACCTAGTTCGATTTCACTTATAGTGCTTGTGTTAATGTGTATGTATGAATGATGTTCCCTGAAGATGCGAGTTTGACTTGGCAAAATATTGGAAATAATAATTAAACCAGTTCAGTTATTATCTATGTTTTTATTTCCACCCTCAAACATCAAGGTGAAAACAATTGACATATATACTCTTGAATACCAGGCTCAAACATGAAATGAAAGAGAATGCAGGTGCTATAGGGCTATGTACTTTGCCAGAGGGGATCCCTACGTTAGCTGCTGCTTTTCTAGTTGCAGTATCATTGTACATCAGTGATATTGGGAATAATTTGATGGGGAATATTCAGTCGTTCGCCATTGATGCTGAGTGGAGTAGTAATTATTTAAGGTGATGTGGAGCTCTTTCAGGATGATCTAAATTGAATAGCAAAAGATAATGGCTGTTCCTCAATTGTTGGAGTGTAACGTTATGCACTTTGGGATGAAAAAAAATATTACAGCTGTGCATCAGATGGATGAACTGCATTGCAAGATATCGATGATACTAATAATATAAGGTTAAGGACAGAGGTGAAGTTCAGAGGACATATTGCAGAAGTGAGAAAAATAGCTCAAAGGGTCACTCGAATGTTGGGATATACCAGCAAGAGGGGATAAAGATGTTATCACTGTTTATAAGGGTTTGATATTATACAT
Organism: Typopeltis vanoorti; assembly: GCF_054136105.1. NCBI lineage: Eukaryota > Metazoa > Arthropoda > Arachnida > Uropygi > Thelyphonidae > Typopeltis > Typopeltis vanoorti. The sequence goes on from NC_143571.1 coordinate 46,442,674, forward strand.
CTGGACTATTATGTACTGGTTTTTGTCACCTGAGTTTCTTGGGAATGCAGAAATACTGGAGTGGATTTAGATGAGAGTGATTAAAATGGTTACTGATTTGTGGAATGTTCCTTGTGAGGATAGGCTGAAGATATGTGAGTTTATATAGTTTAGGTAATAGGCAGATGAGAGGGAATATGATAGAAACATGTAAGTTATTGAAGGGATTTTATAGAGGAAATGATAATGACATTTTCCAGTACATCACTGTTAACTATGCAAGAGGGTGGTTATCAATGCTGTAGGGACTAGATTTTTTGTTTGGAGATTGGTAAATGAGTGGAATAGGTTGCCAGAGGAAGTTGAGCTCCTTTCCAGTGAATAGTTCTAAAGATATATATACTGGTAACCCTCTTATAACGCGGTACTTATACAGTGCAGTTTCGATATAACGTGATCTAAAATTGTAGTAACCCTTGTTGAACGTGGTACTTATACAACATGGTTCCAATAAAAACACAGTCTACAAATTGGATAACCCTTTATCTTTTCATATGTTTTTCACTGTGCAACTTAAAAATCAAATTTTATCTTCATTAAATTTGTGTCTGCCTGTATCCTGCATATAATTATAAGTAGTGAATCTATATTAGGGGAAATACCCTTTAGCACGCATGTACCTCAATTGTTTACCATATAAAATGTTTATTGTTGAAAATTGTCCTCGTTTCTGCCAAGAAAGTGCATTAAAAATCATAAGTGTGTTAATCTCAAGCTGAGCACTATATTTTCTGGTGAGTTACATACAATATGTAATGCTTGCTTTTTTGTGTAAAAAATTATTTTTATAGTAATGGCCACAAACTGCAATGAAAGGGAAAACCAACATTGAAAACAAAATTAATTTCTCTCGAAGAAAAATATTCAAAATCTTGGATCGGTTGAAAAATGGAGAAAAACCAGGAGTTTTTGGGGACTTTGAATTTAAATGAATCAACAATTCTAACAATCAAACAAAATGAACATAAAATCTGAGAAAGTGTTTATTGCTGGGTCAATGATAAGTGCAAAGCGCATTGCTCGTGTACGCAATATTCTAATGGAAAAATGGAGAAATCTCTAATGATTTCGATAGAACATTTCACCTCAAAAGAAAATTCCTATGGATGGAAAACAAAAAACTCTCAAAGTTTATAAACATTTATAGTGCAGACCAGGTGTTCAATGCGGATGAATCCGGGTTATATTGGAAAAAAGTGCAAAAACGCACCTATATTTCGAAAAATGAAAGATCAGCTCCTGGATTCAAAGTTTCCAAAGATAGAATTACTCTTTTGTTTTGTAGTAATGCATCAGGTGATTACATGACAAAACCAGTGTTTATTAACCAATCCTCAAATCCTTGTGCTATGAAAGATTAAAATATGCACTATTTTATTTTGCCTAAAACAGTTATGCATTATGTGCAATGAAGTTTAAGTACAATTTGTAATTTTTATACTTTTATACTATGTATTTGTTTCATAGTTTACATGTTTTTTTAACTTACATGAATTACCTGAATTAAATAAAAATATATTTTTTGTTGGATATGTCATTGTTGTTTAGATAATTAAAAAAAAAAAAAAAGAAAGAAAGAATGATTTCGATTTTCTTTTCAGAACTTTTTCTTTGTGATCTTAGACTTGCATAACACGATTTATATAATGCAGCATTTCTGCAGAACCTAACATCCGCATTATATGAGGGTTACCTGTATATATATATATATTTATTACAATTCCTATTAGAATTAGAAATCAGCCTGAAAGAAACAAGAAACGGAAAATCACCTGGAGAAGATAAGCTAGGTTCAGAACTATATAAATACGCAGGAACAAGATTCAAAGGAAGACTCTTATTATTTTTAAATAAAATTTACTCAACTGGTATCCCCCCAATAGAATGGAAAAAAGCAATTGTGATTCCTGTCTTTAAGAAAGGTAATACAGATGACCCTAAAAACTATAGAGGTATCAGTATACTAAATTCATGTTACAAAATATACAGCAGAATCTTAAATAACAAACTAATGAAATATTCCGAAAACTTTTTTCTAGAGGTACAAAATGGATTTAGAAAAGGACGATCATGTATAGACCCAGCCTTCTGCCTAAAATTAATAATAGAGAAAAGAAGAGAATATAATTTAGAAACACATATTGCATTTATTGACTTTGAAAAAGCATTTGACAAAGTTAAAAGAAACATATTATTTAACATATTAAAAGAAAGACAAATACCAAATAATATCCTAAAAGCTGTCACAAGTATATATGAAAATAATCAAATACAAATAAGATTAAATCATGAGCTATCATATACAAGAGAGAGAAACCAAGGGGTCCGACAGGGATGTCCCCTCTCAGCAACTCTTTTTAATATCTACTTAAATGAAATAATAATAAAATGGAGTAAAAATTTACATCAAGGAATTAAACTTTCACCTACAGTTAACTTAAACACTCTCCTCTTTGCAGACGACCAAATAATAATTACAAATTCTGAAGATAACTTACAGAAAGCTATTTTAAATCTAAATGAGATATCCAAAGATTATGGTATGATAATATCAACGGAAAAATCAAAAACTATGGCCTTTAAAGGACAAGATCCAGCAAGAACTAAAATAGTATTAGATAACAAGATCTTAGAACAGGTGAATTCATTTAACTACCTAGGATGTATGATCACTTATGAAAATGAAAAAGATATAAACATAAAAATTGCAAAATATTTAAAAATAACAGGAGTAATTAACTCTATATTTAAATCAAACCTAGTTCAAAAACAAACCAGGCTAAAAGTATACAATACATTAGCCCTACCTGTTTTAATGTATGGAAGCGAAATCTGGACAATAAAACAAAAAGACAAACAAAGATCAACAACAGCAGAAATGAAGTTTATGAGAAAAACTGCAAAGTATACCCTATTTGATCACAAAAGAAACGAAGATATTATGAAAGAACTAAACCAAGAACCAGTAATTGAAAAAATTAAAAAATATAAACATAGATGGATGGAACACATTCAAAGAATGAAAACAGAAAGATTACCAAAACAAGCCTTAAAGTACAAGCCATCAGGAAAAAGAAAACCAGGATGTCCTCTTAAAAAATAATGAAATAACTTTTAATATTTTGTTAGTAGAATTCCATAAATTTTGCATAAGGAGTTATAGGATAAAATGCTAAAATTTTCATTTCAAGGTGACTATATACTAAGGTTATGTTTCTTATATATACAAATTTGAATATAAATTTGTATTATCTGTTATAATGCATCAACTGTTACAAATATACATTTTAGGTTTATTCATGTGGACTGTGATCCTAGAATCATGCAGCAGAAAGAACCAGTACCATATATATGTCCAGTGTGCAGCAGTCCTAATCAGGTAAAATATTCATATTTATATATTTGACTTCTATTTATTTAAAAAAAAAGTTGCATAGCGGCTTTTTTTGAGCCCATTGTATTCCCATGTATTATGTACTGTTTTGTTATCCTTATAGTAAGAATTATAAATTGGATTATAAAGATCCTTTTATGTTTAAAAATTTGTACTATACAGTTAAGATTGAAGATAGTGATACTGTTGAAATAGCACAATACAGTGGACTCTCATTGTAGTACACTTGTAAGGTAGTAAAGAAATAGTTTGTTATAAACCTTCTGCTGTAAGTGGAAGGTTAGCTGTAGGTTTTTTTTAATAAATTTCAAAAATAGTTTTAATATTATTTATTAATATATTAATTTCGAACTCAAGGCAACTGTTTTTAATTGGTAAACTGGTTGTTGTATGTACCCTGTATTCCTGTTCTTTGATTTTCTTGTTTCTACACACTGATGATGTACTGTTATTTTCAGTATGAAATATCTGTACTTTCATTAAAGTTAATTACTGTGGTTATCATGTAAGTTTATTATTGTTATTATTATTTGTATATTTAGTTAACAGAGTTCACAGTCAAGGAGTAACAAAAAACACAAAACAGCATAATGAAATCTTGATTTGCAAATTGTCCAATTCGGGCCTTATCCAAATGCCTAGGAATTGACTAGATATTGTCATAAAATGTGAGATGGTGTTATATCTGGAAGACTCAACTTTTCCTGATGTTTCATAAATGTTCTTGGTATTGCTCCTAATGCTTTGGGACTGTTGTTGCTTTCTTGCTCCAAAGTCATTGAATTTCAATCTCCAGATCCTTTTACTTGGTCAGTTTTTCATGAACTTTTTCTTCTACTCTACTATCCTCTGGTATTGCCACATGTTGTTGTTAACTACAATGATGTCTGGCATATTATGTTCAAGATGTCTATCTGTCTGAATTTTAAAATCCCTTGGCATTTTCAATAACTTTTTCAACTGTGTATTGTCAAGGGATTTTGCAAGTTGGTAAACCATATTTCCTGCACAAGCTCCAGTGTACAGCTTTTGCAATCATGCCTTTGTTTATAGTCTGTATGGGCAATCTTGCTGCAAGAACTAATTAGATGGTCTACTGTCTCTTCTTTATCTCTACACAGTCAGCATTTGCTATCATTACAGATGTTTTCAATTTTTGCCTATATTGCATTCATTTGTAGTGTGTGTTCTTGAACAGCAAATATTAGATCCTTGCTGTTCTATGCTGTCTTTCTTGATGTTGCCTTGGTGAAGCTATTGCCAAGTTAAGCGACTAACTTTCTTCAATATCTTCAAATATTGACCATGGAGTGTTTTATTTTTCCAACCTTCTGATCTTTTTGCTATTTAATTCTCCTTGTACTGTTTTTTTTTTTTTTTAAATTATTGCGTTCACTACTTTTTTCCCATAAGCTTCAGTTAGCATATTTTCTGTCCTTTCTTTGTTATAATCATTCAACACTCAATTTTTCTTCTTCTACTATTTCCTTGACTTGTAAAAGACTATGTCCTTCACTTTTCCTGGCTATGTATAACTGATCCACATCACTGCATGCATGTAATGTATAATTCACTGTCATTAATTTTTATGTTTTATGATCAGGTGCATCCAAATTGGCTTGTGTGAAGTCAGTTATCCTTATTGTGTATCTGATTACAGGGACGGCCCTTGTATTGATTACTGTTACAGTTTTGTCTTGAACTTTTCTGTTATTATTATTATTATTATTATTATTATTAATTTATATCCTTAATTATTGCATAATCTGCCACCAATTATTCCCCAAGTATAAATGATATCATTCCAAAGAAACACATCAAAGAACTTGGGACTTTTAAGAGCACAGTAGTTAAAACATGGGCTAGACAAATTATGCAAAACCCTGCTTGTTATGAAAAAAATGTTTTTGCCCACGATCCATTGTTCATTTTCTTTAATGATATGATCCAGTATAGTCAATAGGAATTTAGTGGTGCTGTCTGTGTTTTCGTAAAAAAATTTTATTTGAAAATTTTATATTTATTTATTTTATTTTATTTTTAATAAAAGTATTATATATATATATAGTTAATAAAAAACATAATTTTGCATATTCTTGTTTAATCTTTTATGCATATAAATTTAATTTCATACTAAATGTTTTATGCCAGTGAACTTGTGAAATCTGCTGTAATAGATAGCAATCATTCACTACACAATGTTTTTTTTTTTTTTGCTCTTTTTGTGTTATAACCATATGTCATAAATTCAATGAATAATTATATATATATATATATATATATATATATGTGATGTTATTTTTTTTTATGTTATAGAGTTCAGTTAACAAAATATGTCAAGGTGAATCTCTTCTAAAAGGTATGATTAAGCACCCTTAGAAAACTGCTGCACTTGCATCATTTAACATTGCTTTATACAGTTGACTCTCACTCTTGCAAATGCCACTATTACAAACTACTGAAAAATCCTGACAGAATCACTACAGGTAGAGTGCTATGCTAAAAGAAATTCACTATAGTAAACTCCACTATAACAAACCATTTCTTTGGTCCATATGAGTTTGCTGTAGTGAGAATCGACTGTATATGCACTATTAGCAAATTCCTTAATTTTTATATATAAATATGTGTTTTTGATGTGATGGTGTTTACTTTGAATCCATGTTTAATAATTCTCAATAGCATTTATTTTACCCCCCCCCCCCCCATCCTATGCTTCATATTTTGGGAAATGATGTGAACCACACGTATACAAAAATGAAATATATATTAAAGTACTTCAGGAAATACGAGGTATCAGTAACTCAGTATAGGATGAAATGTAGTGTTTCTATATTTGACAAAGGCAGCCCCCCTCAAAGGATTCAAAAAGGTGGTTCATTGCATAATGGAGATTACAGACTAGTTAGTCTTATTAGAAATACAGACAAGGCAATAAAAAAAAAGGATTGAGGAATATACAGAATATCCTTGATAATGATCACTTTCATGGTAGGATCAAGTGAGTCATGAAGGAAGTAGACAAAGGTAATAACTATGATGTGATTTATTAGGATTTCAACAAAATGCCTGAAAATATTCCACATAAGAACCTGAAGATTAAAATGTGGTAGTAATGACAATGGTGATCTGATTAGGGTTGGTTGACAGATCATAGATGACAAGAACTATTTAGAGGAGCCTTCTAAGAGCAGTTTAGTTAGGCAAGCAGAACAGTAGGATTCACTGTTACAACCTTTGTTGTTTAAAGTATTTTAAATTATTTAGGTTCAAATATTACAAGTAAAACTACCCTTGTAAACTGTTTGGATAACAGTTCTTTACGGTATGATCTTAAAAGATTAAAAGTGTGGATAGGGAAGTGAGATTTAAAGGTTATTGTGAACAATCTAACATGTGATTTGGTAAGGAAGTAGTGTTTGATAATATGTTGAATTGGCAGATTTTACAGAGTTAACGAATACAGTAATTTGAATATTTTGTTGATAGGTAATTTCAGTTCAGCCTGCAATATACATCTTATCATGTATATTGCAGGCTGAACTTGATAAGATATCTAGTGTAATTCAATAGATCATTAATTTAATTAAAAGAGGAAAAGGATATTATGATGCCATAGCATCCTTTTCCTATAATTAAAACGCACAGGTTTTTAATGGATGTCAAGACAATCAGAGGTATTCATACAGGCATTCAGCAAAGGATCTGTCAATTTTATCTAACAGGAGATGGAAAGTATATTTAATTCCAGCAAAGAAATGTATTAATATATGAAATTTTAAGTGTATTTGGCCTGTCTATCAGGTATAAAAATAAATAAATTCTAATATTTAAAAAAAAAAAAAAATAAAAAAAAAAATCAGCTAACGCCTTTTTATTCCCGTATATGGGGAGTAGGTGAGGCCATTTAGCCCTATCTAACTTTTGGAGATTGAGTGGGCAGTTCAGTCTCCACTGGTACCAATCAGAGATAGATGGCCCAAGGCTATCACTAATTAAGCGGTACACAGTGAAGAGAGACGGCACAAATGTGCCGCCATCTCGTCCCTAATGTCCCTAACCCTAACACAATATATTTAATGTCTGAAATAATGTGGGTTCTACGGTCAATTTTCTTGAGTTTACAGGACGAAAAACCCGAGTTTCCGGGAGGAAAAACCCGCTTGCCCATGCCAGAGATCGACTAACTCGGGAACCGGTCGAAAAAAGGCTTAGAAAAATTTCCTCTAGTCGCAGACTAGACTCGAAACGAAGTCTTCCTTCGTGCGGCTAAGCGCCTTGGTGTGCAAATGCCATATCCACTGAGCTATACAGGGCTCTTTGTAATTCTATTTTCTAATATATTTCTAATAAATATAAATAATAAATATAAAAATTCTAATATATATTTTTAAAAAGTATTTCATGAAATGGAAGGCAACTGCTTTTCTCCAGGACCCCCTATACCCATATTTGAATTTAATTGTATTAGACTCTACTAACATAATGAAAATTTATTATTATAGTTAACAATAGCTACACATACCAGCCACTGAATTGCAAACTTTTATTTACACATAGGCATGTGACTGCCAATACTGATCCTCTTCAATTCCCTGCACATAATTAGGTGAGATATGGGTCAGGAACAGCCTTCATTAAATGCTTCTGTACATTGCTGCCCACAAGAAGTTCTGTTTGTTCGTACAAGCCTTCTCAGACCATGATCTCATTCCTGACAGACTGTCTTAGGACCACAGTTACAACTCATAGAGAAGTAATGTGGGTTTTTTTCCCACTGATTAAACATGCAGGATATCTCACCTTTTGAGAAACCAGCAAGCTTTGCTTTTTTCAAAATCGTGACCCCAACACCCACAATAAGCCCTTTATTGAACTCCTAAAGATCCTTTGTTTTTCCCATTGTGATCAACACTGTTGATGATTACTGACCAGCAGCATTCTTAAATAGTTGCCTACAACACATGGTGATGCATGTGACAGTATTTTACATATACACCGCAGAAGTAATCTTTATGTACTTACGCATAATGGTTGCTAATTCTGTGGCTAATATGTGTATAATAGTTATATTGAATAAAGAGTTCATTTTACAATTAGTTTGAAAATCTGTGGATTAGGCTTCACCCACAGGTTAAAGGAACAGTTGAATTAGTATAAACTTTAAGAGAGAGATTACTTGTTATAATTATTTAATTGAGAAGCAGTGAACTGCTCATTAGCATGGTATGTATTTGTATAAATATGTGTGGAAATAATGAAACAAAAAATCGTAAAATTAGATGTGAGAATAAAGAGGAAGAAGATGAGTCATGACTGAATATACTTGTTCCACTCTATATGCAAAGGTGATAAACCGTGTGTCACACATGTTGTATTGTCACATACTAGATTTTCAATAATGATTTTATGGCTCACCTGTTCCCACCCTTTCCCCAGACAGTTTTGCATTATCTGGCTTTTGATTCTTGCCACTGAATTTCCCATTCTCTATATGCTCTACTTTAAACCCTCATAAGCATAAAAACTAAAACTGACCTTTACCACATTTGGTAGAAGTAACATGCACCACAAGATAAGGAATTAAGTAGAATCCTATGTCACACATGGAAGATCTAGATTATGCAGACATGGTCTTGATATCATCCAGATACACTGATATACAATCAAAATTTAGAAGCCTTGTATAAAGCAGCTGAAAAAGTTGGTCTAAAAATAAATATGACTAAAAAATGTTCTTAATCAATATACTCAATAATCAATAAGCATTGTATGCTTATTTTGTTTAAGAGCTCCTTAAGTTTTGCTTGCTGCTTTAGACCTGTGACTTAGGGATTAAAACTATTATAAATAAGATAATGCATTTTGAAAGACATACCTTGAAATTTTATTTTGGGTAGAACCTCAGTACTTCATGTTTCTAGCTATCTTCATAAACCTGATAATTTCACTGAGACAGTACTATATGAATAAGTTATTTTAATGACTTAAGACAAAAATGCTACAGTTTCTTGTAGCATAACCCTGCTAATATAATATGCCACTGGAACTCTAATCACGCTGAAGTGCATAACTTTACTCTTACTAACATTAAACTGATAGCCATTTTTGTTTGCCCAAATTTCCAGTCTATTCAAATCATTTTGTAATTGTTGAATATCACTAGCATCCCTGATTGCTCTGCCTATCTTCATATCATCAGCAAACACTTGCACATTTGATGTTAGATCTTGTCTGATGTCATTAATATGTAGATTGAGCAATAATGGCCCAAGGATTAAACTTCGAGGTACACCACTGGTCACCTTAAATCTGGCAGATTCACACCCACTCTATACCACTTTTTGATATCTATCTGTCAACAATCCCCTGATCCAAGTCATCATCATCATCAAATTCCTGCCATGTACCCTCAAGGGGTGTACAGGATATGATAGTACTACATGAAAAATTTACATCATTACTAACTTCCTATCTATAATTTTCCTCCCAAGCAGTCTCTTACTTTGTCAAGACTCCAACATTATCAGATATTATATTTCTATCATCCAAGGCACTTTTCACCTTATCAATCCAACTATATCATGGTCGTTCTCTGGGTCATTTTTTCTGCCAACTTGGCAGAGAATACTTGTTTTGCTTATCTTTCCTCGCCCATTCTGTTTAAGTGACCATACCACCTGAGATTAGCTCTGCTAACAATGGATGCTAACAATGTCAAGTTCTTTCCAAATATTCTTGTTTTTAATATGATATTGTCATTGATGCCATCTGTTCATGCCCCTAATCTTTCTCAGGACTCTCATATTTGCTGTCTCTAGGCTTTGGTCAAGTGTTTTACTTTGACCCAGCTCTCAGATCCATAAGTTAAAACTGGTTTGAACACCGTCTTGTATACAGCTAATTTAGTGTTCCGACTAATTTCTCTCTTATTCCATATGAATTTATTCAGTTGACTTCCTACCATACCAGCTTTGTTGATTCTGTTGTCCATTTCCATATTTAATTTACTATCTTCACTAAAAATCATGCCTAAGTAGCTGAAATGTTTTACATGTTCCACTGGTTCTCCATTCACAATGCAGTTCACATTTTCAATGCTTCTGCCTATTTTTTTATCTTTGCCTTGTTATTGCTGACCTTCATACCATATCTATTACAACTGTTATTCAATTTAGTCAGGGAATCTTGCCGACTTCTAGTGGATTTATTTAGTAGTATGACATCGTCTGCATAAAACAAAGAGCTGAAATTAACATCTCCAATTTTGATGTCACGTTTAATACCACTTTCCTTCATAATGTGATCCATATATATATATATAATGAATAAGAGAGGGGATAATGTACATCCTTGTCTCACACCAGATTTAACATTAAACCACCTTCCTGTACTTCCTTCAATTCTAACTGCTGACTTACAACTCAAATACAAACTAAGTATTGTTTGATATAATGCCCCATTGACACCATATAACTGTAGCGTATTGAATAGCTTCTCTCTCTCTCTCTCTCTTGGCACTTTGTCATATGCCTTTTCCAGATTTATAAAACTCAAATACAGATCTTCATTATATTCTCATGATTTCTCAACTATTTGTCGTAAAGGAAAATCTGATCCTGACAGCCTCTATTTGGCCTAAATCCAGCTTGTTCTTCACCAACTTTTCTTCCGCACTTTTTCTCAACTGTTTCTCAAGTATACTTGAATAAATCTTATCAGGAACACTCGGTAGGGAAATACCCTACTGAGTGTTCCTATGGGTACTATGAAAGTTCTACTCTAATCATCGGGAATTTGTCCCTCTGTCCAGGCCTTCTGAACTATGCAGTGCAGCCACTATAAGACTTTTATACCTCCATATGTCAGCATTTCTGGTCGAATATCATCTACTCCTGCTGCCTTTCCACATTTCAAGCCTTTGATGGCTTTTTCTACTTCAAGTATGGATATGTATACCGAACTGTATGTCTGTTGAGTGTTCTTTACCACACTGCTATCGCTGCTTGTTTCATTTAACTATTTTTCGGTAATTACGCCATACTTCAAGGATATTTTTTTTTTTTTTTTCAATTTTCATGTCACCTTTATCATCTCTAATTCCTTTTACAACACTCTTTCCTCCATTTCTGAACTTCTTCAACAACCTCCAGAATATCTTGCCACAGTGCTATCACTGCTTGTTTCATTGAGCTATTTATCGGTAATTACTCCATACTTCAAATATATTTTTTCTCCAGTTTTCATGTCACCTTTTAATCTCTAATTCCTTTAACAACACTCTTTCCTCCATTTCTAAGCTTCTTCAATAACCTCCAGAATATCTTGTTCTTACCAAAGTCTTATCATGACTTTTGTTTAGCTAGTTTTACACAGTGTTTGGCTTTCTTACATTTGTCTCTGTATTCTCTAAGAGCACGAGCTGACTTATTTGCCAGGAACTTTTGATATGCTTTCTTCTTTTCCTTCACTGCCACTTTAACTTCCTGTGTCCACCATGGAGTTCTGATTTTTGTATCCTTGCAGACAACCTACCGCATGCCCCTCTGGCTTAATCAATCAGGGTTTTCTACAAGGCTTGCCACTGAATGTCCAAGGTTTGGTTCCTGTTCTCAAACTCTTTTATTTTTTCTTCAATAATCTTTGTGTATTTTAGTCTACAGGTCACATCTGAGAGATGCTCAACTTTTATTCGCTTTAAAACTTTCTTACATGTTATTCTTTTCAATATGAAATTCAATTTTATCCTGCTCAAGACTAAATAGTGATCACTTCCAATTTCAAATACTCTGTACACTCTGGTGTCCTGCACTAGGGAGAAAACATCACTATCAACAATAACATAGTCAATGAGACTTTTCTTATTCCTAGCCTCTTCTCTCCACCTGAATTTGTGCACATTTTTATGGTGGAACACGGTGTTAATAATAACCAGTCCATGCCCTGAGCAGAAGTCCAACAGGTATTTGCCATTATTATTAGCTTTGCTCTTTTCTCCAAATTTTCCCACAATATTTTAGTATGTCTGACAATCGTTTCCTACTCTGCTATTAAGATCCCCAACAAGGACCGACTTTTCCTTTTTCATTGTGTCAGTTGCTTTTTCTAAAGCCTCAAAAAAATTCCTCCACTTCTACTTTTGTAGAACCTTCTGTGGACCATAGGCACAAATAAGTCTCATTGTTCATTTCCCCATTCTGATATTTGCCCACTTCCCTCTACTTGAGATTGTCTGCCATTCAAGAAGATTAGCCTTGTATTTAGTGTTGAATACTATGACTACTCCTTCTTTTCCTTGATTGTCATTGCCTGAATATAACATTTTGTATTTATTGCTCAGAAAGATCTCACCAGTTTTTGTCTTTTTTGTTTCTGTCATCCCTATTATGTCGATCTGGTACTTATCTAATTCCTCAGCTAGCTCCATTTCTTTGCCATTCAGGCTTCTTTTGTTGATAGTACCGATCTTTAACTCTGGTGATGTTGAGTTGGGGTGCGTTTTCAGATTTGTTTCAGTAGCTGACTTTTCACTGTTTGCCCTGGTTCCAACCAGCATGGAATTCTGTCATGTTGTACCATCATTTTTTATTTTTGTTTAAGCCAATAAGAATACAATTTGGTCAGCTAAATCCCAAATTGCCAGCCCATCCTCGTTCGTTCAGTATCCAGATACCTAACAGGTACACCACGAGAAGGTGTACCCAAATTGCCAGCTCATCCTCGTTCGTTCAGTATCCAGGTAGATACCTAACAGGGTACTCTACGAGAAGGTGAGGATTGAACATTAGGTCAGAAGTCCTGGTCGTTTCTCCCCTGATCCAAGTCAAGAGTTTATATTCCAATCCCATATCCTCCAATTTATGCAACAGTCTTTCATGTAGTATCCTATCAAATGCCTTAGAAAAATCCAACATCATCATAGTGTATCCATTCCCTTTGTCCAACTCGGCCTTAACATTGTTATAAAATGTGAGCAAATTGCGAAAACATGACCTTCCTTTAGTAAACCGGTGCTGTGCCTTGCAGACTATAGCATGTTTTTGTACCCATTTCTGTATGCGAGTTCTTACCAACTTCTCTAAAATCTTCACTACCACACACCGAAGATACTGATAGGTTGGTAGTTAGACACATCAGTTTTTGCACTACCCTTGTACAATGGAACTATCATACATTCCTTCCATTCCTGTGGTATCATTCCTGAGCTGAGACTCAAGTTATGCAAACATGTAAAAAGCGTAGCCAATTCCGCTGAACATTCTGTTAGCAAATGGGCTGATATTCCATCTATCCCTATAGACAAATTCTTATCCAGGTTATGCAACAGCTCTTCAACCTCATTCATATTCACCTCAAACTCTTCATCCAGCACTGTGCACCATGTTACATACACCTGGTTGATATATCTTATTATTGTATAATTAAAGTGAGCACGCATTAACTGAACAATCTCATTAGCTTCTGATGCTCAAGTACCATCTTCATTCAATAAAGTTGTTCTTCCACATTCATTCTTTCTTTCTTTCTTTTGCCTGTGGCATAATTATAAAATTCTTTTGAATTGCCTTTAGCTGGCATGGCCAGTTTCTTTTCTTACTCCGATTTAGCTTTCCTCACAATACTCTTTACTTTTCTGGCCCGAGCTTTAATATATTTCATAACTCCTCTCGCTCTTATTCTCACGATATTCTTTCGACATCATCTTCTTCTTGTGGAACTCTTGCTTAATAAGGTTGCACATCCATTTCACTTCCAACCTATTTATTCTTGGAACACTAGGGATTCATTCAGATAATGTCTCATTTAAGCACTTTTTCAAAGATTCTCATGCATTGCTGACATTTTTACCATTCAGTAACTGATACCATTGGACCAAAGATAGTATTCTCCTAAGTTGATCATAATTTCCAGCTTTGTAGTTCAGTATTTAACTTGCTTTAATCATTGTATCAATACAATTAGATACTTCCCAAGAAAGTACAGCACGATCACTGTCAGCCACATTAAAAACACGTAAAAAAGCCACATTCTTGACAGAGACCCCTTCTGATGCTATGAGCAAATCCAACACTCTTTGACTTCGTTCCTTCTTTCACATGTTGCTTGAGAAAGTTATGTCAGCTATTCACTCTGATAAGAAAAGAAATCTTCTTTCTTATCAGATTTCTAATCTACCCAATCAGTGTTTGGAAAATTAAAGTCATCCATAATGGTTATTCGTATGGTACCCATGAAGCTAAATTGGCAATGCATTTCTTCATCCCCTGCCACCAGATCTCTAGCAATACTCCACCATACATTTCATTCTGTTAACCTCCACTTCACACCAGATAGACTCATACTCTCTGCTACATGAGACATTGTTACTATCATTGTTTTCTTGTGTTTCTACCCTAATTGAATTTAAGTTGATATCATTAGTAGCACTTCTCCTCTTTCTGTCATTCCTCAAAATAGTATACCCTTTACACTTGATCCCACTTATCATATCTGATTCTGATATCCAGGTTTCACTAATGCCAACAATCTTAGGCCACATTATATTCAATAAAGCAATGAACTCAACCCATTTGATTCTAATGCTGTTGGCATTTGTGTATAGACATAATAAATTACCACCTAGCCTATTCTTATAATTCGATATGCTATCTATTTGGTCTTGTTTTAGAATTTTCTCTTTTTCCTCCCCAGATATACTTAAAAGGTCCGAACTCAAAGCATATTTTCCCACCTCTTCGCCATGTTCAAAGACATTCACATCTTTATCACGTCTGCATACCATAGCTGAACTTTCACATGCATTTTTCCCATTCCTTCCTTGATGATCTAGTTTCCCTGACTCTCTGCATTAGAACTCATTCCAAGAAGTAATTTCTCCAGGTTATGTAGTTTATCAGCTGCATAACTTTATAAGCTAATGCATCTTATCTATTAAAGGCATGAAAGCCAATGAGTTCAAAACTTAGGGGTGGTGCTAAACAGAATAAATTTGCTATGTTATACTGATTTGAAAGTAGAGTAGCTTCATGAAAAACTTCAGCAATAATATATTGTACTAAACAGTTCTTAAACTGAACAGCAAATGGCACAAAGAAATTAAAATCAGTCAACATGCAGTAAAAGAATTTTACATACATGGGAGGAAATATGAACACTGAAGGTGGAGCTGACAGGGATGTAATGCAGAGATTGAAAAGTGAATTCTGCTTTCAGAAAATTAAATAATATATGGAAATCATTCAAATATCTTAATAAAACCAAAATAAAGATCTTCAGTAGTAATGTTAATGCTGTGTTGATATTATACAGATGAGAGACATGGAAACTGACCAGAAAACAGGAAACTAAATTAAATAGTTTTCAAACAAAATGCCTGCATAAAATATTAATATTTTTGCCCCAACATATAACAAATGATGACTTATATAAACTGAATAATCAAAAAAGCATCACCAATTTAAAGAAATAAAAAATGCAGGTGAAAATAGATGGATTTTGTATTAGAATGGACAGCAGAGAGAGAGAGATTTAAAAAGTAGCTATGACATGGATTACAGAAGAAAAATGGGAAGTCCTAAATTAACTAGGCAGAGAAAAATGACTGAAAAAGAAAGAGGAATGGCTGGTTGAGATAGCTGGAGAGAAGCTTTGGTAGTACAAAAAAAGCTATCTAGAAGAAATGGGTCTCGATCTTGCCATGATGCAAGAAGAGGATAAGTTAAAGTAACTAAAATGTACTGTCATGTTACAAATACAAGATTGGGTAATTTGTTGAGTAATGCTACTGCCACCCTTCTTCTTCTTCAGTGGCTCAACAGCCCTGTGTGGGCCCTGGCCTTCTCAAGGAGCTTTTTCCATTCTGTCCTTTGTTTGGCAATCATTGTCCAATTTTTGGTTTTCAAAAATGCAAAATCTCTATCAGTATTGTCAATCCATCGTAGTTTGGGCCTTCCTTGAGGTAGAATTCCCGTTGGTTTATGTAAGAATATTTTTTTGGAATTTCTTTCATCACATATTCTCAGTATGTAGCTTGCCCATTTCATTCATTGAATTTTGATAAACTTCACAATGTCTATTTCTTTATAGGCACAATATAGTTCAAGATTTGACCTCCTTCGCCATTTTCCATCAATTTGAATACCACCAAAAATACTTCTTAGGACTTTTCTTTCAAAAATTCCGAGGGCCTCATCCCTTAGATTGTCCATGTTTCGGATGCACATGTGAGTATAGGCCTTATCAGAGTCTTATAAAGTAACAGTTTAGTACTTATTCTAATCAAACTTGATTTTAGGTATTTTTTTAAGCCATAGAAGCTATGACTAGCAGCAGTGGTTCTTTTTTTAATTTCTATACCTATATCATTCTTGGTATTAACTTCTGATCCTAAGTAGCTACTCACTTTTTTTCAAATTGGTAAGGTCCAATTTTTAAAGAATTAGTGGGGTTTATTTTTTTGCTGCATTCCATATATTTAGTTTTACTTTGATTGATCATGAGGTGCCTTTTCTTTGCTTCACTTTCTAATACCAAAAAAGTCTGTTTTAGGACTATGGGTATTCTTGCTGTGATATCAATGTCATTAGCAAAGGCAAGGATTTGTATAGATTTGTTGAAAATGGTTCCTGTAGTATTGATGTTTGAATCTCTGATTATTTTCTCCAAAATGATATTAAAGAGAAGACAAACCAGGGCATCTCCCTGTCTTACTCCATTTTAAAATTCCATAGGTTCTGAGACACTTCCTTGGATTCGAATTTTCAGTGTTGTTTCTTTGAGAGTAACAAAGAAAATCTCAAAGAAAGCTTACTGCACAAAATCTCAAAAGATTTTGTGCAGTGAGCTTTACTAATTTTTCTGGGAAGTTAGAATCTCTCATGAACTCTTGTGAGTAGTATTCTGTTTTTACTGTCATAGGCAGTTTAAAGTCTATGAAAATATGATGTGTTTCAATACCATATTCATTACATTTCTCAAGAATCTGATGAAGATTGAATATTTGTTCTTAAGTGGACCTTCTTTTTCTGAATCCACATTCAGAAAGGGAAGGTCCACCCCCGATAATTCCTTCAACAGAAGGAAATAGCCTGTTAAATAAGATGTTTGAGAATATTTTTTAGCAGTACAGAGTAGATTTATCCCTCTAATTTGAGCATTTCAAGAATATCTCCTTTTTTATGTATGAGACATATTATACTGTTTCCATTCTGAGAGAAGCATTTCATTAATCCAGATTGAGTGTGCAAAATATTATGAATTGCTTCTGTAACAGCTGGCCCTGCATTCTTCAGGAGTTCAGATATGGTATTGAGTCTGGTCCAGCCACTTTATTATTTTTCAGTTTCTTAAGCTTCTCCTCGGTTTCAATTAGTGGTGGAGGTTCAATCACTTCTTGGTTGCTACTTGAAGTGACATCTTCTGCCTGTATTTTCATGTTTCAGCAATTCATCAAAATGTTCATTCTATATTTGCAGTTTATCAGTTTTGGTACTTAGCAGGGTTCCATTTCTACTTTTACATAGAGTGGTTCTAGGTTTAAAGTCTTTACAACTTATATTTATTTTTCTAAAGAAAGCTCCACTTTCGTTGGATCCCCTTAAGATGTTCAACATCTCTAAGTTGATCTTTCAAGAACCTCTTTTTCTTTTTATATATCTTTTTCTCTTCCTTCCTTGCAATTTTATATTCTTCAACAGTGTTTCTTGTGTACCTTTTTTTTGTAGAATTTTTTTGTAAGTTTCATTCTTTTTTAATGTGGTTGCCACACATACTCAGCATCAAACCAGTCATTTTGTTTTATTTTCTGGGCTTTCCCCAGAATGACACTGCCTGAATTTAGAATAATTTTTTTTAAAGTGTTCCATTTTGTATTAATATCTTCAATAGTTTCGATATTCTTGTGCTTTAGTTGGTTTTCACATTCGTTTAGAAACATTTGTTTTCTTTTCGAGTCTTTAAGCTTATCATAGTCTGTAGGCATTTTCCATGAGTCTTACGTGCATTTGAGATTCTTGTTCTTAATTTACTTATCACTAAATAGTAGTCTGAATCAAAGTTTGCACCACGATAGGACCTAACATCTAACACATCCAATAGATGTCTTGCATCAATAATAACATGATCGATTTGATTGAAGGTATTTCCATCGGGAGATTTCCATGTTATTTTATGGATGTTCTTATGGTCGATCAATGTACTTGCAATAGCCATGTTGTACTCAGCTGTAAAGAGATGAGATTTTGTCCATTATCATTAGTTTCATCATGTAGTCCTTGTTTTCCAATTATTGGTCTATATCTATTTTTTCTACCAATCTTGGCATTCATATCTCCCAATATTATTTTGATGTCATTCACTTGACATCATCAAGTTCTTCATAAAAGGTCTCTTTCTCATTCTCATCTCCTTTTTCTCAATTGGTGCACGAGTGCTAATTACACAGTAGTTAAAAAAGGCTCCTGTTAACTCAGACTACAAAGTCTTTAAAACCGATAACTAATTGTTTTATCTGATTATTCAGGTCTGTTCCAAAAATGTGCTGTGATTTGTGACAACTATAAAAGACTCTGTGATTCTTTTTCTCAATAATTCCCTCTCCAAACCATCTAATCTCCTAGATGACGAGCAGGTCAACTTTATAGTTATTCATCTGTTCTGTTAACAAATGGAGTCCTTTACTTCGATATATAGAACGAATATTCCCCGATCCAAGTTTCAAGTCCTTTAATTCTTTGCCAGTCCATTTCCTAAAGGACAGTTCAGAGTTATTATTTCTTGAGATTCTGCGACAAGAGATTTTTTAGGAGGTGGGGTCGTTAACCCAATCTCCAACCTGGAGGACCAGGTCCCATATTTATATCCCCTGGGAATGGGTGACCTACCTATATCCTCCACACACTAGGTGCCCATTTTAGTCACCTTCTATGACATGCATAAGCCACAGTGGGACAATTCTTTAATCCCGGTCACTACATGGGAGCCCACTGCCACCCTAGATGGACTAAAGTGTCCTAGTGGAAGGTAGATGATAATGAAATTGTAACAAAAAACAACAGTTAAGGTCCTAGGAGCATCCTCTTGGGGATCAATCATTATCATCATCATTTTCTGGTGTATACCCTAAAAGGATGTATTAGACATGTTAGCCAACTAAATTAAAATTTATAAAACTGGATTTCAACAACTTTATACCAAACTGATTTTTTAATTATCAGGTTTGACTTGATCAGCTCTTATGTTTCCATCTTACAAATCATTCTTAATGCACTGCACTGCACTGCATCAACTTGGTTCACTCTTGGATTTTTTGACTAATTATTCAATTTAGTAAGTCCTGAATTATTAAATTATTTTATAAATTAATAAGATATAGAATACCTACAGTATGATATGTTGTTTAGTGCTAGTTTTCTTCATAAGGTCTTCCTACTGACAGTGGATAACAGAAGAGATAGTGTTTACACTTTTATGCCTAATTTTGCCTCACACTTTCTATATGTCTTTAAGTTCTAACTGCCAAACATCAACTAAAGAATAGGCTTGAAGAACTTTCTTTTGGCACTCTATCAATCATATTCCTTTTCCAGATGTTAAAGTAAAATACAGATTCTTGTTATAAACAGATATTGTTAATGTTTAAGATAGTCAGGCAAGATTTCTTGCCTAGTCATCTTAAAATAAAAATCTGATCCTGAACTTGACCCTCTATTTGGTCTGAACTCAGCTCTTTTTTCCCCAAATTTTTCTTAGTCTCTTCTCAAGTAACACTCAGTAGGAAAATTTGTCTAATTCTCACATTCAGTTTTATTTTTCCTTTTGGTAGATGAATACTATGAAAGCTCTATTTCATTCAATCAGAATTCAACTTTCTGTATTATGTAGTGTAGCCACTGTAAGCATTTCTTGTCAAATATCTGATAATGTTGTTGTCTTGACAAGTAACAGACTGATTTGGAGGAAAATTGTAGATAGGAAGTTAGTAATGATGTAATTTTTTTCATGTAGTACTATCATATCCTGTACACCCCTTGAGCATGGCAGGAATTTGATGATGATGACATTTTGAGCAACATACTCTAGATTCCTCTCCTTTAAAACCCAAAGTTTGGCTTCGATCCGTTGACTATGTTTTCGCGATCTGGTCCCATGGCCGCTAGACACTTTCCTTTGCCACCTTAACAAACAACACAAATGCATACTGTTCACAATTGAGATTGAAAAACAGAACACACTTCCATTTCTAGATACACTTGTCACACATCTTCCTTCTGGAAGTCTATCCTTCACTGTTTACTGGAAACCAACACATACTTGCCAATATATACACATAAACTCCTACCACCACCCAACACAAAAAATAGGTGTCATTAATACTCTAAAAAAACAGGGCTTTGGAGATCTGCTCCAATGAACTTGTGCTGAAAGACGAATTTAAAGTTATCAGCAATACTTTTCTAAAACATGGCTATAGCCAAAACACTAACAAAATTCTCTACAAGACTTCAATAAAAAACAAAGATAAACCACACTACAATAAAACTATAACTCTTCCTTACATTAAAGGAACAGCAGATAAAATAAACAGAATACTACAAAAATACAACCTCAAAGCCACCTTTAAACCTCCTGCAAAATCAAAAAGCTTACTCAACTCATCCAAAGACCCACTCCTTCCCCTGGCCCACCCCAGAGTATACCGTATTTATTGCACCCTAATATACCATATATAAGAGAAACATAATGCACAATTCCTATCAGACAAAAGGAACATAAACGACACATTAAATATAATAACTATGGTGAAGCTGGCCTTTCTGATCATGCCCTTAACACTCTACATAGAATTAACTGGAAAAGCACCAGTTGTTTACATCACCAAAACATGGTATGAATGCAAATTTAAGGAAGTCTGTGAAATTCTTATCAACCACAGCAATCTTAAATAATAATAATGATGGTCTAAAAATCCCAAGCATATGGAAGGCACATATTCTACCCACAGAACCCCTCTCTCTCCAAGAGTTAACAAACAAGACGGTAGATAATCCAGAATCCTAAATCAAAAATAATAATTGTAATGATAAAATAGGACATCATTGTTACTGAAAGAAGATTATCTATATAAAAAAGAATGTTTTTCTCATGTTATATTAAATAGAATTTAGTTTTGATGTAGTTTCTAAATAATTAAGTTGTAAATATATATATATATATATATATATATATATATATTCCACTAGAGGTCATACCAGTAGAATAACCCGTGATCAAATCATTGTTTCTTTAGCTTATTGTGTGTAATGTAACTCAGCTTGTCCTTGTATATTTGTATATACTCCAGATGATGATCTTAATACGAAGATCGAAACATCTGGAAATTAAAATAGTTATTCATAACACGGTTGTAAAGTCCATAATTTCTAAAATGGAAGAATGGATTTTATTTTCAAATAATATTTTTAATAAAGCAAATTTTTTTAATATGTAAATTTACTTATTAATAAATTGGTTACTGATTAGAAAAAAATCAATTATTTTCTTATTTTGTTATGCAGCACCCTCACTTAAAATTTTCACCGGCCACCGCTGATGATTATACTCCTAAATAAGTTCACAAGTTTTTAGGACTGTTTATCCAGATTAAATAAATTCTGCAAGTTGAGTAAGAAAATCAGCAATAAAATGACAGAAACTGTGAAAATGGGAAGGAATATGGAAAACATGAATTATATTTTAAATGGGAAATCTGTATAACAGTAAAATACTTCAGCTTTAGGTACATTTTTAGTCAAGAAGCAAATTGAATTTGGTACTAGATAATAGATCAAACATTGGTAAAGAAGTTTACGAAATTTTTGCGAAATAAGAAAGAAAGAAATTAACCAAAAGTATACAGGGCATTATTCAAATTAGTTTTAACTTTTGGATCTGATAGCCGGATTAGAATAAAACAGTTGAACAAATACTCAAGACGACAGATATGAGTTCTGAAAAAAATTAGGGGCATGAACAGATGGCACCAGTGGCTGAATCTTATTAAAAATGAGAATATTAAAACAGAACTTGATATTGTTAGTTCAAGAATTTGTGAAAATTTGTGGAACTATTCTCTGGTTGGTTAAGCAGAATGGAAGAGGAAAGTCATCTTGCAAAACAGGTGTTAGGTGCCAGAATGGTAGGAAAATGATCCAGTCTGTGGTCATGATTTAGAGCGATTGTTGCAATTACTAATCCATCAGAAGAGTGAAATGTTAGATATTATCATATTGGAGACCTGACAAATAGCAAATTACTATAATATTTTTCCGTGTTTAAGACGGTACTTTTTTTTTCTAAAATTTTTAGACCAAAAATTGAGAGACCAGCGGTTGCTGTGGCAAAACTGCTGGTAGCTTGTCTCCGCAAAGAAGCTTAAGCCAATCACTAGCCTTTGTTAACTCTGTCGATTGATGTCATTAACGGCTGATTCTAAATAAACCAATCAGAATTCTGAAAGATCATATCTCTGCAACTTACCCCGCTAAGTTAATGCATTAACAATATTTTGAGCACCAGCCCATAAAAATCTCTGAAAAAAAAAAAAAAATGATTGTCATATTCTTCAAAATTCAAGTTAAAAGTCATCAATTATGCAAAAGAACATAGAAATAAAGCTTCAGAGAGACAGTTTGGACCTCCTCCTACTGAGTTTATGATTAGACAGTGGAGATGTTTTAAATATTGATTTCTTAATTTTGGGTTCGAAAAGGTAGGGTTCGTCTTATACATGAAAACTACTTTAATATGGGAGGAGGGGAAATGATAGTATCCTGTATACTGCATTAGGGTACATACTAGTAATTTCATGTTAATCTCAGCAAGGTATGGCTAATGTTGGCATATCTTGTTTACTACATTTTTAACAGAACTGTTTGTCACTTCAGGATAAGTTCTCTTAAAAATGTATGGTTTTTCTTGAACACATAAAATCTAATTATTTTAAATATAATGTTAACATGTTTAAACAGAATTTAGAACTAACTATATTCATTTCTTGCCAACATGTATGGGAGCCACAGCCAACAATCTCTTCTTAATTTTTTAGACCACTTCAACATCTAGAAGTCCAGTATAAGGTTTACTTGAGTAGAAAGGATTTTCTGTTAGCAATTCATGTCAATTTATTTAACAGTATTAATTTACAACATTGATTAATAAGAAAATAATACTTATTTAACTTATTTGCTGATATTTCACTGGTATTGTATTGAGCATCTTCAGAGCACAAAAACAGTTTGTCACAGTATGACAATTTGGTATAACAGTGGGAATAGTTTAAAAAAAAAAAAAAACCTATAACGAATAACATGAAGAAAGTGTTGTCCATTATTGATTTTTTTAAACTATAGGTTTTTTGTTATAATCAGAAAAAAAAAAAATCAGCTAACGCCTTTTTATTCCCGTATACGGGGAGTAGGCGAGGCCATTTAGCCCTGTCTAACTTTTGGAGACTGAGTGGGCAGTTCAATCTCCACTGGTACCAATCAGAGATAGATGGCCCAAGGCTATCACTAATTAAGCAGTACACAGTGAAGAGAGATGGCTCAAATGTGCCGCCATCTCGTGGTCCCTAACCCTAACACAATATATTTAATGTCTGAAAATAATGTGGGTTCTACGGTCGATTTTCTTGAGTTTACAGGACGAAAAACCCGAGTTTCCGGGAGGAAAAACCCGCTTGCCCGTGCCAGAGATCGACTAACTCGGGAACCGGTCGAAAAAAGGCTTAGAAAAATTTCCTCTAGTCGCCGACTAGACTCGAAACCAAGTCTTCCTTCGTGCGGCCAAGAGCTGTGGTGTGTAAACGCCACAACCACTGAGCTACACAGGCTCTCTTTTGTTATAATTTGGATTAAAAAAAGAGGGGGGATTATTAATTTGATCTTAAAATGACTATCCTATATTTTTGGTAAATTGATACAGCTGTACATGTTAAGGTTTAGAGAATCTTTTAAAGCTGCTGCTGATTCCAGAAACAATTTCTCTGACTTATAACTTCTGTGTAGCCTGTTTTGTTTTCTTCCATTTGATCATGTGTATATGATATCCAAGGCATGGTCTTTTAGTCCCAACTTGCCATAACAATAGTGTGGAATGTATTTTTTATGTTCTCCACAGTGGATGTCAACAGTTCTTCCTGTCTGTCCATAGTAAGCCAGGTTACAAGTACAGGGCACTTCGTATACTCCTAGATGTGATAAAGGAGAGAGAGTTTGTCCTTAAGTGAATGGGCGAGAGTTGCCAATTTGACATAAGGTTTAAATGCAGTGCAGAGCTGATATTTATTAAGCACTCTAGATATCTTTTCAGGTGCGCTCTGAATATATGGAATTGTAACATTTTTATTCTAGTCTAGTGTATTAGGCAGTGGAGGGTATTTCCAGGAGGCATTTAGTATTTTGTCTATTCTTTGGGGATTATACCCATTGGCTAAAAAAAAAGTGTGATGCAAGTGAGTTCAATGATAACAACATTGTCACTGGAACAGAATTCTGGCTCGGCTCAGAGTTAGTGTTTTTAGGATACCATGTTGTTGTGCTGGATGATGGTATGATTGTTTGTGCAAATATCTTCTTGTATAAACAGAAAATGATAATGAACCATTAGGAAGTCATGTAACTAGTGTATCTAGGGAGGGCAGACAGCTCTGTTCCATTGTGAAGTAGATTTTAGGATGTTGGCTATTTAAATATTGGTTAGTAGTTGGAAGGGGACCAATCGTTCGATGCTGTCGGCACACTCTCCCTCGATGGGTCTTTGGACTCCCTGGAGGTGTCAAAATAATAATAATAATAATAATAATAAAAGATACTAAAAATGTATCTAATGTGTCTGGACTATGTGGCCACATTATCAACATATAGTCAAACCAGTAGTTTGAGAGTGGATATATTAGTTTTCTAAGTGTTCTATATAGAAATTGGCTGAAGGAGGAGGGGAGAACGATGGGGGGGGGGGGCATTGTCGTCCTATCTACATGTTTGTATATCTTCCCTTTCCATGCAAAATAACCTGCATGTACTGTAAATTTAAATAATTCAAATATATCTGGTGGAAGTGTGACTTCAACAAATCCTGGTTTTCAGTTAATGGTACATTGGTAAATAGTGAAGTAATAACAAAACTAATCCTTTATATCTGAACTTTTTAAAATATAGGCTTTGATATACTTTTCAGGCAAACAGAATTTTTAACAAAGGAGGAAGAATTACTTCTGGGGGGGGGGGGTAGTAATTTAGCTATATGTTTGATAAGTTGGTATGTAGTACTGTTTATACTATCCACAGTTAGACATAGGGGTGTATATTGTTTGTGAATTTTCATGAGAATATATAGAGGGTTTGACATGAAAAGGCCTGAGTTTGTTAACAGTCTCTTTTGGCGAGGAAGTGATTTTTTCAGTAATTTGTGAACGTTATTATTTTGTGAGTTAATAGGATCACAATTTGTGGTTTGGTATGTAGACTGATCTTGTAAAAGTAAATGCATTTTGCTTTCATAATAGGTTAGATTCATAATCACAGTTACACCCTCTGTCCAAAAAGAAACCGAACTTTTCAAAAAAAGAAGAAACTAATGGTGCCACCTGTTGTATTTGTTGAAAGTGGCAACCTTCATTAGTGTTGTGTCAGCTGTTTATGACATCTGTTTCATTAGAAGCAGAGTTATAGTGCCAAGAGTGACAGTGTGTTTTGATGAATGGTTGGAAAATGAGTTTTGAACAGAGAACTGCGTTTTTGATTTTTGTGTTAAACTTGGTAAAAGTTTTACTGAAACGCACCAAATGCTTCAAAAAGCATACGATGATGAATGCTTATCCCACATTTAAGTTTACGAGTGGTTTAAGCGATTTCAATGTGGTCGTGAGACGCTTGAGGATGACGAAAAGCCGGGCCATCCAAAAACTAGACTGAGCAAAGTTAACATCCAAAAAGTGCGTGATTTTATCAAAGAAACCCAAAATCGCCCATGAGATTGATTGAAGATGAATTGGGGTTTCCAAAATCAACTGTGCACAACATTTTGACCGAGAGTTTGGGCCTTTTTAAATTGAATTTGCGATTTGTTCCCCACAAGTTGACCGATGACCAAAAAAAAAAAGTATCGAATTGAACACTGCAAGGACCTCATTAAAACCTCTCATAAGGACTCAAACTTCCTTGAAATGATCGTTGATTGTGACGAAATGTGGTGTTTTGAGTATGAGCCTGAAACAAAGGCACCAGAGTGCTGAGTGGAGACCACCAGAAGAGGGGCATCCGAAAAAAAAGTCGCTTGGAGAAGTCCTTGGAGATACAGACAATGCTGATTTGTTTCTACGATTCCAAGGGCATTATCCACAAAGAATTCATTCCACCTAGCCAAAAGTTCAATGGTGAGTTTTATCTTGAAGTTTTGAAGCGATTGATAGCGAGAATTCATTGCGTACAGCATGAATATCATGATGCAGGCAGCTGGTCACTTTTGCACGATAATGCATCATCTCATCGTTCGAACATCATGAGACAGTTTTTGAGCAAAAACCAAGTTTGTGTGTTGGATGACTCGCCGTATTCACCTGATTTAGCACCCTGTGACTTCTTTCTCTTTTCCGACTTCATTTGCCGATGAAAGGAAAGCGATACGTCACCATTGAAAACATTCAAGCGGCAGTAACCCACGACCCTCAACAGTATCCCAAAAACCGATATGAAAAACTCATTTAACGAATTAATTGACTGTAAATAACTTAATTAATTATTCAAATCATTTATTTCAATATTGATTGAAATAAATGATTTGAATAAT
Source organism: Typopeltis vanoorti (assembly GCF_054136105.1). Lineage (NCBI taxonomy): Eukaryota > Metazoa > Arthropoda > Arachnida > Uropygi > Thelyphonidae > Typopeltis > Typopeltis vanoorti. Next base: position 46,469,933 of record NC_143571.1, read on the forward strand.
TATAAATTGCCTGTGTTTTATTTTCTATCAAAAATTCGGTTTCTTTTTGGACAAAGGGTGTACATTACTTTGTCTGCATTAGTAAACACAATATTTTTATTACTGTATAGTTCTTTTAAAGCATTGGTTTTGCAGAGGTTTTGATTAAAATGCTGGTTACATCTAAATGAATGCTATTTGCTCTAACAGGAGGCAGGTCGTATATTTCATTCAGTGGAAGCCATTATTTTCACTTTTGGAACTTGCCTAGAATGTAAAGGCAAAGTTATGTCCTTAACTTAAATGCATTGCCAGTTTCATCTGCAAATAAGTTAAATATCTGCAAATCTTTTTCTTTCTCATTCATCAGATGACAGGTTGAGCTCCCTATGTGCAAATCTTTGCCATCTGGTTCTATCTCTGGCCATTTCCTCTCTGAAGCTTGATAATTGTGACCGTTATTTCAAAGAATGTAGCCAAATTCTTTTTGGTCTACCTCTTGATCGTCTTATTCCAATGATTCCATTCAAGACTATATTTAGTAATCTTTGAAAGGACATTCTCTGGAGGTGTCAAGGGGCGGCTCATGCATAGGCACTTCGGAACTGCAGCAGTCCCAATTTTTTTTTTTATATATAAATATATTTATTAATTTATTTATATTTGCTTGTAATATTTAATTTTATCATCAACAATCCTATACAATTCTCTTATTTTGTATAAAAAATAATAAAAATCCATCTTGTAGAACTTAGGAGGGCACTAGCAGCACTGTGTTTACCACAGTGTCATATTGCTACGTGCGCAAGCATATGTACGTCATAGTGAGATGCGAGCTATTAGCGTAATGCGGCACTGTCCGTCGTGCAGTTCCACTGTTGTTTATACAGTTTGCGCCAGTAGTAGAGTGTTTGTAGTGCTTACTCTGTCTCTTTAAATATTTGGACATTACAATTAAAGACATAACATTTGTTATAGTTTTTATTTTAGAACATTATTGGGGTTATGATAATGGATTTTATTTTTAAGTAATTTTAAATTATACTAAACTGTATAATTTTATTGATAATAAACAATATTTTTTCATGAAACAAAACAAGAAGAATATATTTTATTGCTAAGTAATTTTGAATTATTCCAAACTATAATTTTATTGATAATAAACAATATTTTTAAAAATTTTTACCATAATTTTGATATTTTATCAAAACACGTATACCACTGTACTTACAGCCATGAGCCACCACTTGAGGTGTCCAAACCATTAAGAATTATAGCTATGATATCTTCACTATAATGGAAGAATGGTGGGATGTAAATAGTCGGAATATTAGAAAAATTGGAGAAGAGGTGCTCGGTGTAACATCAGGAAAGGGGCCGCCCGAGGATAAGGAGGCATGGTGGTGGAATGAGGAGGTGCAGTTGGAGATCAGCGAAAAGAAAGAGGCAAAGAAAAAATGGGACATGACTGGAACCAGAGCCGACAAGGAGGCATATAGATTAGCGAAGAAAAGTGCAAAGAGAGCTGTGGCGAAGGCGAGGGCAGTTGAAGTGGTATATGAAGTACTGGAGAGAAACGGTGGTGAAGCTAAGTTGTTGAGAATAGCGAAAGCTAGAGATAAGGCCTCGAAAGACATAACATCAGTTAAGCAGATAAAGGACGCCACAGGAGTAGTACTACAAGAGGAGGACAAAATCAGAGGAAGATGGGAAGAATATTTTCGTAATCTACAAAATCAGGAGACTCCAAGAGAGAGGTGTGAGGATGGAGAGGCAAACGAAGGATCGGTGCAGGACATAAGCAGAGAGGAAGTGTATTGGGCGCTGAGAAAAACGAAGAATGGAAAGACTGTGGGAGCAGACCAGATACCTGGAGAAGCTTGGGCAGCGAGGGCATAGACGTTATGGGATCTGATGAGGAAAATAGCCCAACAGGAAAAGATACCAGAGGAATGGAGGAAAAGCATTCTCGTCCCAATCTACAAGGGAAAAGGAGATGTTCAAGATTGTGGCAACTATAGTGGGATCAAGTTGATATGGGAAAGAGTAATTGAAGGAAGGATACTGCGGGAAACAAAAATTGGCGAGGAGCAGTTTGGATTTATGCCAAGAAGAGGGACAATGGATGCAATATTTGCGATAAGGCGATTGACGAAGAAATATAGGGAAATGCAGGCAGAGCTACATATGGTGTTTATAGACCTGGAAAAGGCGTACGACAGAGTGGCCAGACAGGAGGTATGGAGGTGTATGAGGAAGAAGGGGGTGTCGGAAAAGTATGTGAGGTTGGTGAAGGAGATGTATGAGGGAGTGACAACTCAGGTCAGGTCTAGTGTCGGCATGACAGAGGGGTTCCCCATTGTCGTAGGGCTCCATCAGGGATCAACTCTGAGCCCCTACCTCTTTGATCTGATCATGGATGTACTAGTGGAGGATGTCAAGAAGGAGGCGCCAGGGAGCATGATGTTTGCCGATGCTGTTGTTCTCTGCGAATCATCCCAAGAGAAGCTTGAAAAGACCCTGGAAGAGTGGAGAAAAGTATTGGAGGAAAGAGGCATGAAAATTAACCAGGAGAAGACTGAATATATGTCAATGGGGAGTGACAAGGATATGATCATACGACTCCAGGGTGAAAGGTTAACTTCAGGGAAGAAATTCAAGTACCTTGGGTCGGTCGTCGAGAGGAATGGTAACCTGGATGAGGAAATACAGTACCGAATTACATGTGGCTGGATGAACTGGAGGAAGATGAGCGGGGTCCTGTGCGACAAGAGAGTGAGTTGTATTATGAAAGGAAAGTTGTATAAGATGGTGGTGAGGCCGGTGATGCTCCATGGCACGGAGATGCGGATGTTGAGATGGATGAGTGGTGTGACAAGGAAGGACAGGATAAGGAATGACTACATCAGAGGGATGATCAAGGTGGAACCGATCGGTAAGAAGGTACAAGAAAGCAGGCTGAGGTGGTTCGGTCATGTAGAGAGAAGGAGTGAGGAGTATGTTGGTAAACGAGTGGAGTGTATGGAGATGGAGGGAAGGAGGAAAAGAGGCAGGTCCAAAATCAGGTGGAGGGATAAGGCAGAGGATCTTAGGGAGAAAGGATGGAGTCAGGAAGATGCCCTGGACCGGAGAATCTGGAAGAAGATGATTAAAGATGTGAACGCCGACCCCGTTTAACACGGGATAAGGCATAGCGAAAGAAGAAGTGTTATATGGTTGTTCTGACCAATGAGTTTTATTATTTTTTTTTTAAGCATTTCATTTCGAATGCCCTGATTTTCTGTATTTCTTTCTGATTGAGCATCCAAGGCTCGGCTCCCTGTGTTGTTGTTGGTATTATAATCGTTCTATGGAGTTTTAGTTTGATGCAATGCTGTTATTTTTCAATATTTTGTCTAATTTATTCATAATCCCATCCTTTGTTAAATCTGTATTTTACTGTTTCTGTGTTGTCGATGTTGTGGGTAATGAGACTGCCAAGATATGTAAATTGCCTTACTTGTTCAAGTATGTGATTTTCTAAGTTTATTGAAATATTTTCCTCATCTCTTCCTATTTTAATTGTTTTTGTTTTCCTTGGATTGATTTTCATTCCAAAAGTTTTGCATTCCTCTTAATTGTTTTTTCCCAGTTCTTTAGATTCTGCAATAATAATAATATTGTTTGCATATTTGATGTGGTTGATATTTATGCCATTTATTTCTTCAAGATAGATAATAAATAAATTTCATGAGAGTGGACAACCCTGCAAATAAGTTAAATAAATATTAATTATTTTCTCATTAATCTGTGTTGTGAATTAATACCATTAAATAAATTGACATAAAGATTACTGCTGAACCAGAATCAAATCTTAGGAAACTAAGCAATACTAACAGATATCTTTGGAGTTTCATTAGGATTCCTGAAGAACTTAGGACTTCTTCAGGAAATGAAGTTTCTTGGAAAACTCCAAAGAACTTCATTTCCTGGAAGAGAAGAGGGGAAGGGAGGAAAACCATTCATACAAAGCTCATTATAGTCCTGACAACGAAGGAGTTTAAGATTTTAATTACTGTCTCTTCTCTGACCGCTGTCTTTATTCATGTACTTTACTAGTGTTTTAAACTAAAAGTGAAGACAATATCAACAGATTTCTAACAGAAATTAGTAGTTTTCACCAGTGCATTGATATAAAAAAAAAAGAAAAAGGTTCTATGTGTTTAACTTATGCTAATACAAACATGTGTACATGAGTTCCGTAACTTTTGTTAGAGAATTTATATCAGTTACACTGACAATAGTAAATACAGATTTAAAAAGAGAAATCTGTAAATCACAACTTCTCAAATTTCAGCATTTACCATGTTGCAAAATTAATGTTTTATTCATGTTATATAATTATTCAGCACATTTAATAAACTTCTTTTCTTTCTACCCAAATAACCAATATTCTCCAACCACTAAACCAAGAGAGAATTCAGGTTTTAAAATCACATAACATAGAAAATTGGTGAGTCGTTATGTATTCCATTTAAACAATGACTGTTCTGTACAAGACATAACAATCATTGCTGGTTAATGTTTTAATATCAGTTTGTGTCTTCATGCCTGGTGATTCCTTGTGCACTTATCAGAAACAGTTATTATCTTGTGTGAATCAGTGAAGAATTTGTTGTAGAAGAAATAGGAATATCAATTTATGAGGGGAAGGCATTTTTTTTTTTTTTTTTTTTTTGCTGTATTTCTATTTTATTATTTTTTGGTCTGTTTCTATTTCTTTTGCTGTCATAAGGTTTGTTAACATCATGAAATTTGGAGAAGTAGAGAAACTAGAAACTTGTAGCATACAAGATGGATTATAGAAAGAACAAGAGAATTTCAGAAAGAATTATTCATCTCTTTTATTGATTATGAGAAAGCCTTTGATTGCATTGATCACAATAGACTGTGGATTATAATGACTGGGAAGACCTGAGCATCTAATTCTCTTGTTAAGAGAGAGAGAGATGTCTGACAACTAAGAAGCTTCAATAAAATCAGGCAAGTGAAAAAGGGGTGTGGCAGGGTTGTATACTGGCGCGCTATCTTTTTAATATTTATAGTGAATATATTATGAGAATGGTTAACTTAGACAAAGATCTTGCAGGAATTAAGATTGGTAGGGAAAAAAAAATAAGTTATGCAGATTATACAACCCTTATAGCAGAAAGTAAGGAAGATCTGTAGTGGTTGATTCTATTGGTTTAAGAGGGAAAACAACAAAGCCGGGCTTAATTTAAACATAAGCAACAAAAAAGATATTTGTAAACAAATATGAAAATGAAAAGAACCACCCTTATTTCATAACTGAATATGTTTATAGAAACTTGGAATCTAAAAAAAAAAAAAAAAAAAAAAAAAAAGAGCTTATGAGAATACAATCCTATTACATCAGAGTGTCCGTAGTTTGCACTACTTAAAAGACACCAGCATTGCCCAGGTGTCCATATGTTCTCCTTTTATTAAGGATTTGTTGAATAAAGTTTTGCTAGCCTAACAGCTGTTTTGAAGTTGTTGGTTTTCATCAGAGATTAGACAGAAATCTTAAGAGGATAAAAACTCTCATTCGATACCAAAGCAATCACTGGGTCTGAGAGTTGTATTTTCGATAAGTGGATATCATTCTGCGAGTAAGAGTAATTATAAGAGAGGAGCCTAAAAGTCTTAATTTTGGAGTTGTGAAATAAACAGATCAATCCATCTTTCATAGTGGAATATACAGCATGAAAAGTGTTTTTTTTTTTAAAGTAGTGCAAGCTGAAGCAACTCCACTGCTGAGGATTGTTTTCTCATAAGAGCCTTGTTTTTATTCAAAGCTTTTTTAACTTTGTGAGCTTTTAAGCCCTATTTCTGTTTATTAAGAATTTTTACATCATCTTTTGAAATAGACTTTTAGCCTCCTCTTTGATAAAAAAGAGAAAATAAAATTTTCGCTTTCCTTAAATATAATGAAACTGTCAAATGTTTAAAAGTATAGCTGAGAGGTTTCAGTTTGCCATTAGTTAATACTGAAAGGAGGATATTATGGATTCATCCATTCTTATTTTATAGCCAAAGATAGAAAAATCTACCAGAACTTATGGAAACATAATTTCCTAATAAGCTCCCAGGACAATTTTCAAAACTTAAGATTTTATACATTTGGCTATAAAATAGAAATGAATCCATATTATCCTCCATTAAAGTCTCTTTTCTTTATACCACCACCAATTTTCCGGCGCCCTTGGTTCCAGAGCCTTGCCGGATTAGCCATTTTGCTGGATGTAACTGAAAGTCATGTAATAATAATTCATTATTATTATTATGTAATGATAATTCATTAGTACCCCTCTGACTCACTAATTATCTCTCTCCTATATCTCTTAAACACCATGCACTATTAAAAAGCTATGTTTATATTCACAAACATTAAATGTGAATTATGTGATTAAATGAAATTCATTAGTGTAAATGACACAGTTCATTCACAATGCCAAACTTGTGCCTACTCTTGACATCACCACCACTGTAAACTGCTCCTTGCTCAGAAGTCCCAGCTAGAGTTAAATGCAAGCAAAATAAGCTGAGGATCACAAACTCAAGAGATCAAGTGCAGGTTTAAATAATGAAATGAGTGTGTATGTGTGTGCACACATAATGAGCCATCTGTGGTAGTGAACTAGTTGGCTTTTCAAATATCCTCTCATAATTTTGTCCATACTAACAGAGGTCCCAGACCATCCACTGCCTGAAAATTGCTCATGTACCTGTACTTTAATAATGGAATATGCACCTACTGAGATTTCACAGATGATGAATGTAGGTATTTGATATAGGATTGCTATGGTATTAGAGGATTGTTGCTCATTTAAGGTTTCTGTATGGTCTATGATGAAAACGAACAGTTCATAATTGCTATCAGGCCAGTGAAACCTCATCAGTGCATTATTAAAAGTTGGATATTATAAGCTCTTGTGCAGAGTTCATGTCCTTTAAAGAGTGCAAGCCAAGGCAACTCTGATACTGAAGGTTATGTTCTCATGAGCTCTTTGGTAAATTTTCAAAGAAAATTATCAGAGAACTCATGGTAAATTTTCTTCAAAAATTAACCAGACATACCACATGTAAAAAGCTTTTAAGTTTCTCTCAACATCTGGCTATAAAATATGGTAGGATCCATAACATTCTCAATTTCAATATAATATATAAGCATCATTCAATTTTATAGGGAATATTCATTTAAAACAACAACAACAACACAATACAGCATAAAAATCAAAACAAACTGGTCTCGTATGGAAGTTGGAAGGTTCCCCCCTCTGGGAAAGTCTGGTTTTTCATCTCACAAAACAGATAAACCTCTATAAGAACATATGCAATTAACAGATACAGCTAATTCTCTTTTTTACATGGCCTTTGTTTATACAATTTCAAAATAACACAGTTTAGAAAACAAAAGCAATTCTATTTTTACACCTATATTTTGATTTAACACGGTTTAAATGGCACTTATTTTTAAAATTTCTGTTTGAATTTATTTCTGTTAAAAAGGGTATTTCCATTATAATTATCATTTCCAGTATATATGTACTTAAACCTTGAATTTTGGGGAACCCACTTGATACTTTTAAATATCAAGGATTACTTTATGCTACAGAATGTAGACAATTGTGGTGATGACAAAAAAAATCAGTTATTGTAATTACGATTCCCCGAAGTTAATCCTACAAATGATTCGTTATATTCATTTGCCGTTGGTTCTTGGAAGCAGAAGAGTGCTATGCTGATTCCTTGAAGTTAAGTTGGTCCATTATGGGAGGTCTGCCTATATTAAGCTGCTTTTTAATATTTAATAAACAATAATTTCTTGTTTACAAAATTCGAAATGTTTACACATCTTGTGTTTTGTTCGTGCAATAGAGTTATACAGGTACAGTAGACTCTCGACTATCCGGCCTCCATACCACCGGATTTTATCACGGAGAATTATAATAATACAACAATTCTCCCTCATTTTACCATGGAGAATTTCTCCGTGATAAAATGAGGAATACGTACTGTAATTTACTTTGCCAAGGCGTTGCAAGTGGGCGTTTGCTACAATCCTCCTACGTACCATGTGCATAACACAAGTTGGGACATGCAAAGTGTGGATTTCCCCGCTTCGTCAGTTGTGTATCGGATGTCCACAAGTGCGGAATATGTTTGCCACTGTTCCTGGTTACATTAGTAAATTGCTGTTTGGTGTGCTTCGTTGTTTTTTTATTAAAGATTACGAAATGGGTGATAAACGAAAAAAGGTTGTAGTGACTATGAAGGAGAAACTACGCACTATAAAGCGACTAGACTGGGTAACAGCAAAAACTATTGCTTCGGAGGTAGGAGTCGGGAAAAGTACAGTTGGAGACTGGAAGAAAAATTGAGCAGAAATTGAAAAGTGGTGTGCTGCCCAAGCTAGTGGAAGTGGAATGAAAGTAAGAAAAACGATGCCGAAAGGTAAGCATAAAGAAGTTGAGGAAGCTTTATTTTTGTGGTATGAACACTTAAGAGGAAAAGGCTTGCCTGTTACTGGGCTGATATTGCAGGAAAATGCATTGCAATTTAAGCGACAGATACATGTAGAAGGAGAAGATTCAGAATTTAATGCCAGTGATAGATGGTTAGATCAGTGGAAAAAATGTAGTATTTGCCAGATTACCATAAGCGGGGAGGCTTTATCTGCTGATAAAGAGGCCGTACCTTTGTTCAAACACTATCTTTTTTAAGCTTATTGAAAAGGAGGGAATTTCTGGGAGCAGTTGTACAACTGCGATGAGACTGGTTTAAATTATAAGATGCTCCCTACAAAAACGCTTGCATCAAAAAAAGAAGCCACTGCACCAGGTACAAGAAAAGCAAGGACCGAGTCACCATCTTGGCTTGCAGTAATGCAACTGGCAACCTCAAGCTTAGGCTTACGTTAATAAGAAAAATCAAAGAAACCTAGAGGTTTTAAAAAACTGAAAAATCAGGAATCACTATCCCTATATTACACACATCAAAAGAAAGCATGGATGAATTCAGAAATCTTTAAAACCTGGTTCCAAAATGAATTTGTACCGAATGTAGAAAAACATTTGAAAGACAATAATTTGCCGAGAAAAGCTGTGCTACTTCTTGACAATGCACCTTCGCATCCTGCCAATGACGAACTCACAGATGGAGACATCAAAGTTTTAATTTTACCACCCAATGTGACTGCTGTTTATCAGCCGGTAGACTAGGGTGTCCTTGAAATGCTAAAGAAAAAGTATCATCAGCGTCTTCTCAGTTCATTGATATCAGCGATTGATAATAATGAAGACTGTGTAACCACTCTGAAAAAGATTGACTTGCTAGATGTCATAAGATAATTGGCCGAAGCATGGGAAGAGATTCGAAACATATCACTTGTAAAGGCTTGGAAAATTCTTTTGGACCATGAAGGTGGACATTTCAACCTTGAACCCGTGTGTGAAACCGAAGTGGAAGATGAAAACGATAAACTTGTTTCGTTGCTCAAAAATGTACTGAGCTGTGATGATGTCAATGCAGAGGACATTACAGAATGAATGTCAAATGACGAAGTTGATGAAATAACTGAGAATGATATTGTGGAAATGGTGACACAGGGAGAAGAAGAAGAGGGGGAAGAGGCATCCTTAGATGACAGGAAAAGTCTCATCCCACATTCGGAAGGTTTCAAGACGATTGGGCAGCACTGCAATACATTAGTGAGCAGGAGGAAGCGATGCCAGCTGATATCATCTGCTTGTGTAAGTGGAGGGACATTGCATCGCGGAAGAGGGCTAAAAGGGTGAAGCAGTCATCTATCAAGAACTTTTTCAAAAACTAAAAACTGTAAGTTTTGACTCTTTCATCTTAAGCCTACCTTTTCACATTTGTGTGAAAAGGTAGGCCTAGAACTCCGGCCTATCCGGCTTTTGTGTTATCTGGCCTGCCCTTCTGCCACATTAGGCTGGATAGTCGAGAGTCTACTGTATATATTAAATTTTAAAATTTTATACGCGTAATATCAAATTAGCAAAATTAATTATTATTTTCAGATATTTTCATAACATTATCCCATTAATCATGATGTCAAATAATTCAGTTAGACAGAAGAAGAAAAGAAAAACTATTTCTTTAGAAACTGAGATACAAATTTTAGATCTTAAAACTTCCAAATAATATAAATATAAACAACTTTATAATATAAACAACTTTTAAGATCATATAATATAACCTAAATTAACAACAATAAAGAAAATGCTTATAGCAAATGCTACAAGACTTTGTATGAAGTGGTACAAGATAATGGGAGCCTTTTTCCAATTTGTTGCATTTGTTATAACACAAGTAACAGGAATTTTTCCTGCTTTGACTAGCTGAATACTAAATCTTTCTACTGATTCGGCTGAAGCCAGATATCTAAAAATCAGTGCATCCCTGATATTAAGTTTAATATCACTTTAATTGATAATGTGACCTGTGTCGATGACAAATATGAGTGGAGATGGTGTTCACCTTTGTCTTATACCTGACTTTACATCAAACCATCTTCTGGTACAGGTAACCCTCGTATAACGCAGTACTTATATAATGCAGTCTACAAATTGTAGCATCCCTTGTTCAACGTGGTTTTGATATAACGCAGTCTACAATTTCTAGCAACTCTTTATTTATTTTTTTCATATTTTTCACCGCGGGACTTAAAAATCAAATCAAATTTTATCTTCGTTAAATTTGTGTCTGCCTGTATCGCGCAAGTAGTTATAAGTATCGAATTTAGTTTTATTGCATCACTGAACAAGGTACTGTAGAGAGGCTTTTGCAGTCTGTGTCATTCTCAACAAATAGTGCAATTAGAGACAGATGAAATAAAAACGGTGCTGAGTAATAAATCACATGTCCCCCTTTCACAGAAACTATGCTGTATAGACTTAAGCAAAACCATATGTTGCACTGAAACACAGTATCTAACTAAAAACTATTGTCCAATTTTTCAATTATGAAATAAATGTTTGTTTTATTGCATTTGAAATTCTCGATGTCATTATGACAGATCACAAAGGCTAACTTAAAGTAAAAGACTACCGAGAATTGAAACATGCCATATAATGAATGTGTGAGTTCGCCTGCCACCTCAAAGGCAAACAAGAAGCCATAAAATTCAACCAAGGATTGAAACGTTTGTGTGAGTTGAGCCAGTCAGTAATAAGAAATTCCATCGGAACGATAAATGACACCCTGTTGTTATGACAGTTTCAGATGTTATGGAATTCGATTGAAGAGAATTAGCATTTCAACTCAACACTTGTCGGTTGCTTTTGTCTTGGCGTCGCGTGATCTTTTGTTAATACCGCACCACTCATATGCACGTCTTTATAGCTGATGTCTTGTGTAAAACAAAATTCAGCTTGTACGTATTGCAACAATTAAAAAAAAAATTGAATAACTTATAAGCGTATAAAAGGATATCACCTGTAAATCGCTGACATGCCAGCAAAATTCTCAGACGTGCCACAGGTTTGCCATCTAGAGTTTACTGTATAAAGTGTTTATTGTTGAAAATTGTCTTCATTTTCTACCAGGAAAGCGCATTTAAAATCATAAGTATGTTAATCTCAAGCTGAGCAGTTTATTTTCTGGTGAGTTACATACATATGAGAATTATACAAATGATATCCAAGAGATTTCAAGTGGTGACGACCTCCAGCCACTTAAAGAACATCTACGAAATGTTATTTCTGATGACGATTAAAATATGCGCTTTATTTTATTGTGTGTAAAACATTTATGCATTATGTGCAATGAAATTTATGTACAATTTGTAATTTTTATAATTTTATACTACATAATTGTCTTATAGTTTGTTTTCTTAACTTACATGAATTACCTGAATTAAATGAAAATATTGTTTTGTTGGATATGTCATTGTTGTTTATATAATTAAAAAAAAAAACGATTTCGGAACCTAACCCTACTTTTTCTATGTGATCTAAGTCTCGTATAACACAATTTATATAATGCGGCATTTCTATGGAACCTAACATCCGCGATATACGTGGGTTACCTGTATTTGTTTTATTTTTGACTGCTGGTTTTTAACTTAAATGATGACATAATGCTGTAACATCTCATTTCCACCATAAATTGTAGTATTTTGAACAGCTTCACTTGTCATGTGCTTCCAGAACTATAAAACTTAAATACAGATTCTTTTCCCTCAATTTCTCAACTATTTGCTGTAAAGTGAAAATCTGATTTTTGACAACCTCAATTTGGCCTGAACCCAGCTTATTCTTCTCCAAGTTTCTCTTCCACATTTTTTCTTGGCCTCTTCTCTAGTATTCTTCCATAAATCTTAACTGGAACACTCCTGTAGGGGAATTCCTCTGTAGTTTTTTATTCATTTTTATTCTCTATTCTCATTGTTAGGAATTTGACTTGCCATCTTTGCATTCTAAATTATGTAGTGTAGTTAATGTAATGCTTCCATGTATCAATATCGTTGTTTTATTATCTTCAGACCTCCATAGAATCAGAAACTCAACATGGGAGGTCCTGCTGTCACACACACACACACACATACGGCTCATCATACTGTGCCCTAAATACATTCACATTCTCTGTAGCCACCACATTCTCAGGCAAACACATTCCAGTCATTCCCCACTCTTTTTGCAAAAAAAAACCTGGCTCTCACTCCCTTGCTCACATTTTCCTTATATAGCTACCAGGGATGACCTCTTTTTCTCTCTCCCACTGCTATATGAAAAACTAGGGGGGGGGTTCTTATCAGATTAATATTAATCCAATAAGAACCCCCTTAGCAACTTATGTGTCCTTATTTTCCTCCTATCCACTAAATTCTGTAAATTGTGTCTTCTCAACCTTTCTTCATATTCAACATTCCAGAGACCAGAATCTATCTTAGTCAGTTGCCTCTGGACCCTTTCCAATATCTGTTCATCTCTCGCTGATAACCAGGTGACTGAATCTGTGCATAGTAGTCTATATATGCCTTATGAAGGCGTTATACAACAGAACCATAATCTTCTTCTGTAAGTCAGTGTCCTCCATATCATTGCCAGAATTCATTCTGCCATCCTCACAATTTTTGCAATATGTCCTCTAACTTTTAGATTCCTATCCACCATCATCACTCCCAGATCTGTTATTTCCTCCATATTTGAGCATTTCTGGTCAGATATGGAGGAAATTTCCCTTTTCAGTTTTTGATGGCCTTTTCTACTTTAGTTATTAATATGTACTCTGCATTCTTCTTGAATATTTTCTAAAAATCTGACACCTTTTGTCACTATAGTTTTATCTTTCAAAGTAATTACCCCCCACACATTTAGGACATATTTTCTTCAGTTTTCGTGCCACCTTTTATCATCCCTGATTATTTCAACATTATTGTCCACCCCCCCCCCCCATATCTAAGGTTTAATATCTTTTATAACATTTTGCCATTTTCCTATCTTCTGTATCTTATTGCCTGTATTTTGAACAAAGTCTTGTATTTCCATGACTCTTGTTTACTGATTTTACACACTGCTTCACTTCCTTACATATTTTATTTTTTTTTATAATCTCTCAGAGCATATGCTGACTTGTTTAGAAACTTTTAATACACATTCTTCTTTTTCATGTTTGCCTCTTCTGACTGCATCATGAAGTTTTGATTTTTTTCATGTAGTCAACTTTGCCACATTCCTATCTTGCAGATAGAAATCTGATGAATCAGTGTTTCCTTTAGACTTTGTCACTTCTAGCTTTTAAAAAAGAAATAAATACAATGAATATAAGTTTATTGTATTTTATATGGTTTCAGAATTGTTTCTTTCACTATTATATACTGAATAAAATTTGATAAACTGACTGAACGAGTGCAGTGGAAAGAAATCATACATGCTCTGAATATCATCATGTACTATAGTATTTAAACATTTTCTAAGAATTATCATTTTCAAAATCTTTCATTTTTCTCTAATAATATTTGTATATTTAAGTGTACAGTTTACATCTGAAAGGTACTCCACTTTGATTCCTTTTAAAACTTTAGAGATTTAGGAGTAGTGATAGACAGAGAGTTGAAGTTTAGAGGACATATTGCTAAGGTTTCTAAAGTAGCTGATAAGATCGAAGAACACATTAACAAGTAGAGATAAGAAAGTTGTTATTCATCTTTATAAGGCCTTGATATGCCTGCATCTAGATTAATGTGCTCAAGTCTGGTTCCTGGGTTTTTTGGGGATGTGGAAGCTGTGGAGAGGATTCAGAGGTGAGTGACGAAGATGGTAAGTGGCCTTTGGAATGTGCCCTATGAGGATAGATTGAAGGTGTGTGGCTTGCAGAAGTTGATTGATAGGAGAAAAAGAGGGGGATATGATAGAAACATTTAAGTTGCTTTAAGGATTTTATAGGGTAGATACAGGGGAAATGTTTTAGCATTTGGCTAGAGGGACCAGACAAGGGGTCATCCCTGGAAGTTGAATAAAGGTGTGGTCAGTAGGGGTGCGAAGACTAGATTTTTTGCTTTGAGATTTGTGAATGAGTGGAATGGGTTGCCAGAGTCAGTTGTGAATGATTTTTCTGTTAATGGGTTCAAGGAGAGGTACAATAGATTGGGTCTCCCACAATGAGGTTTCAGACTCCATGCAGGTGCCTGTATAATAATAATGAAGAATGTGTTAGCAGAGCTGATCTCAGATGGTGGGTGGATTCATCTAGTCAGAAGTGCTTTAAAGACAGAGTTAAGATTTGGTAATATTGGCATTATTGCTGAGATAACAGACTAATTTTTAAAAAAAAATGTCAGTAGTAAGCTAATAATAGTGTAAACTTTCTAGCATTTCAGTTAAACTTTCCACTATCATCATAGTATTCTGTACACTGCTTTGAGGATTCATAGAATTTGAAGATGTTGATATTTTACAAAAGGTAAATAATGAAGTGTGCAAAACTAGGAAAATTAAAAATAATTAGCTCCTGCACATTTATGAATGCAATGAAATTATTATTATGTAATTTTATATGAATTATGAAAATTATTAGCCAATTAGAAGGAAAAATATTGTTACTAATGTAATGTCACAGAACCTCTGTTCCCATCTTATTGAAAACAGGAAACTGCTACAATTGTTGTTGTAAGCAGTGCTGTTACTTTTTATAATATTTGATTAACTATTCTTTCTTAATTTCCTTAATACTCTATGTAGTTCATTGCTAAAAAATTACGATTCCATCTTTATAAATTTTGAGGTTACATCTTTAGAGTTGTCCTTCTGCTAGATTTAATTTTAGTCTTAAGTTTGATTTATTTCCAGCTGAAATTTGAACCAAATATTTTGCAGTGAAAGTCTAGAGGCAAATTCTACTATTTTTGTTATAATTAGCAAATTATGTATAATATGATAAGAATTTCTCTCTTTGAAGATCATTGTTTCACAAATAATATATATTAAAGAATAAAACTTTGTTCTATTCTTTCTTATTTTCTTATTTTACATTATTTTGCAGTATTTATAGCTGAACAGTGAACAATTGTGTTTTAAATTAAAGATATGTACATTTTCAGGAAAAAGTAAAGAAGAATCTTTGGGATCTGATTGTGGTCCAGTTGTTTCAGCAGACTCATTTGTATCTGCTAATGAAGATTCATCTTCAAATATTGATGTTTATGAAAGAGAGCCTTTATTTGACAAGGTGAATTAGAATGTTTTTCAAGTAGTGAATGAAATCTTATTTTGTTACTTTCATTAGAAAGTAAAAGTAGCCATTCAACTCGTATATTTTTTGCAAATTAAACATTATGCTAAATTGATCACATGTTTTGGAAATTGAAGAACATTCTGGATATATATATATATATATATATTTTTTTTTTTCCCCTGGCATTTTTGTGAAAGTTATGTAGCCAACATTGCTTATGGTATAATGGCATTTCTCCATATTGGACAACTGTTCACTGGCAGAGATTATCCATTATGGTGATTGATTACTGTGCCAATGCTGTTTGTTATGTGACACAGCTCACAGGCATTTGGAAAGGGGACAGATACTTGTGGCATTCATTTAATGTCTTGACTCCTACTTTGGTAAGTAGTTCAATCTTCGAACTGAATATCCTCCATAATCATGTGACAAAAGCAACACTCAATGTGGTATGGCATGCAAAGTATTCATGTGTGGCTCTTTGGCATGTGGGTAGCCAGGCACTGATTTTAATTTTCTTACTGATTTTAAACTTGTTTTGTTTTATTAGAAATGTTTGTGCCAAATAAGGAAACCAGTGGACCAACATAATTCAGTTATAGAAAGATTTTCCACTAGGTTAGAAATCAAATTAAACTTACCAAGAAATTATATTCTTGTTTAATCCTGTATCAATATGTAAGCAAACGAAGTTTGCACGTGAGGTATCTTCACAGCTAGCCTACTTGTATATAGAAGCTGATGACTTTATATCAATTGCTTACTAAGGCACTTTATATCAGTTGCCTACTAAGGCAATTGATGTGGATAGTGACCTCCTTTCAGTAAACTTTGAAAGGAAGCATGCTTTGCATTACAGAATACTAAGCAGTTGATGTGAAGTCATCAGCCTCTATATACACATACTGGCCTGAATTAGAAACCTTTATGCAGATGTACGTAAACGTTACTTATGCAATATATATGTAAAATACTTGGTCATGTGCATTACCATGCGTTCTAGGCAACTGTTTCAGAATGCTGCTGGTCAGTAATCATCAACGATGTTGATGACAGTATTTTTTGGAGTTTGATAAAAGGCTTATTGTGGATGCTTGTCTAGCTGGAGTCATGAATTTGAAAACAGAAGAGCTTACTGATTTCTCAAAAGGTCAGATATCCCGAATGTTTAATTAGTGAGAAAATAATCCATTTGTTTGTCTAAGAGACATAACTGTGGTCCTAAGATGATCTGTCAGGAACAAGATCACCGTCATCTGAGAAGGCTTGTATGTATAAACAGAACTTCCTGTGTGCAGCAATTGACTGAAGCATTTAATGAAGGCCGTTCCTGACCCATATCTCACCGAACTATGTGCACAGAATTGAAGAGGATCGGTATTTGGGTCACTAAAGGAGACATGGTATTAAATAAAAATTTCTAATTCGGTGGCTGATATGTGTCCAAGAAGCATAGTCAAAAAAATTGAATAAAAGATTAAACAGGAATATAATTTCTTGGCAAGTTTTAATCAATGTAATTCAATGAACAAGAGAGACTAAAATTATCTCCTGAAATAATTAACATGCAATTGTAGTAATGTTCTCTGCATTGAACATAGCAAAAATGTCATCCTCTCTGTCCAGAATTGTTAGAAAAAGTTGGCCGGTTCCAGTAAAACAGTTATGAACCTCTGTTAAGGATATCTTTTTAAGAACTACATTTAAAAAAAAAAAGCTTCTACAAGCATTTATTAGAAATACCAATAACAGTTTTTGATTATTAGTTTTTATAATGATTTTTGTTTAATGATTAGGTTTAACAATTTCATTAAGAATCCCAATTAACAGCATACTAATTAATAAAAGTGAAGAAAACATTGATAATTCCTCACTGGCTGAATGGAATTAAGTGAAGTTTGATATTTAGAATTTATATTAAAATAGTTGAATTGCTTGATTTTTGTTTTAGTATGATATCTGTTGGACCTTTCATATTGGCAAAGCAAAATTATTTAGCAGTACATAAGCCAAAAATAGATTAGCATGTCATAAACACACTATAACTGTTTGATAGATACTTTTGCTGGATATTTTTTACAAAATAACTGTTTTACAATGCTGCCTGTTCTCTATCCTAATCTTTCTCAGATCTCACATATTTGTGGTCTGTAGAATTTGATCAAATTTTTTATTTCTAATTCAGTTCTCAGATCCTTAGGTTTAATAAGTTAAAATTGGTTTGAACACTATATAGCTCATTTAGTGTTTTGACTAATTTCTTTCTTATTCCATATAAATTTATTCAGTTATGCCTGTTATACTACTTTGCTAATTTGATTCTGTATTTCCATATTCAGTTTGACATCATTATTAAAAATTGTGACTAAATAGCTGAAATGTTTTACTTGTTCTGTAGGTTCTCCATTCAGGATACAGTTGATGTTTTCAGTGTTTGTGTCGATTTTCACAGCCTTGGTCTTTATTTATTTTTATTGGTGATTTTCATACTGAATTTATTATTACATTTATTACGGGCTGTTATTCAATTTAGGGAATCTGCAGTCTTCTATTGTTTAGGAGTACAGCGTCATCTGCTTAAAGAGTTGAATATCTTCAATCTTGTTATCAGGTCTGATACCACTCTCTCTCTCCCCCTTATAGATGATGAATAACAGCAGAGATTATTGTTGCACCTTTGTTTCACACCTGATTTAATATCAAATCAATTCCCTGTATCTCCTTCAATTCTAATTGCTGGTTTACATCTCAATATAGACTATTTATTTCTCAATACAATGTAAATTTACTATTTTTACCATATAAGTATAGCCTTGTGAACAACTTTTCTCTTCTAGGTCATATTTCTTTTCCAGATTTACAAAATTCAAATACAGATTATAATGATAACTAATATTTAAGGAATTGACAGCGTACACTAGAAATATAAATTAAATAAACTTTAATATATACTTTCCGATATTTCGGCAACGTCACATTGCCATCTTCTTGGGAATTTAACACAAAGACAAGTGCATGCAAGTACTACATAACAGCAAATGAGAAATGAAGCGAGGAAGCTACCATTTTCCTAAAGTCCTGATGGTGCCCCCTGGTGGGCTATATTGGTATTTCTTGGCCTTTGGGCTGAAGTTCTTCTGATAAAAGTTTCCCAAATTTGGGGCAGTCTCATGCATCCAAATTTGTTGAGGTTTGGCATGTTCCTAAGGACTGAGGCTGATTCCATGAATAGTCTTTCATATTTGAACTTGCTGCGGTGTATGGCTTTCTTCCACCTTATTCTGTGGTGAGTATCCAGAGCGTGGTCTGCAAACCCAGAGTGGCTGTACTAGTGAAATCGGATGTAATCCTTGTGTTCTGAGATTCTGATATTTGCCGTCCTGCCTGTTTGGCCAAAATAGGACAATTTACAGCTGCAAGGGACCTGGTATACACCAGGTAGGTCTAGGGGAAATGGTTGATCTCTAGTGGAGCGGATAAGGGATGCCAATTTTCTATATGGTCTGCAACAAGTGGTCAAGTCATGTTTTTTTAGGATTTTGTTGATTTTTTCCGAGGTGCCTCAGATGCATGGAATGGTGATGGATTTAGAGTAATCTTTTTTTGTAAAGTGGGGGATAGATAACTGGTTTAAGTATTTTTTGGATTCTTTTGGTGGGGTAGCCATTGGCTGAGAAAGTGTTGAGAATGTGGTTTAGTTCAGTGGTTAGGGCTTGATCATTTGTACAGATTAGTTTTGCCCTGTTGAATAGTGTCTTAATAACTCCATATTGTTGTGAGGGGGGGGGGGGGGTTATGGGATTGTTGGTGAATGTATCTGCCTGTATGGGTGGGTTTTCTATAAACTGAGAAAACCAAGGTTCCATCAGGTTGGCAGGTGACTAGTGTCTAGGAAGGGGAGGTTATTGTTTTTCTCTTTTTCCAGGGTGAACTTGATTCTAGGGTGTTGGTTGTTTAAGTGTGTTAGGAAGGAGAAGAGTGAATCTGGGCCATGTGGCCAAATAGCAAACACATCATCAACG
Organism: Typopeltis vanoorti; assembly: GCF_054136105.1. Lineage (NCBI taxonomy): Eukaryota > Metazoa > Arthropoda > Arachnida > Uropygi > Thelyphonidae > Typopeltis > Typopeltis vanoorti. Next base: position 46,489,678 of record NC_143571.1, read on the forward strand.
TAGCGAAGCCATATGGTAGGTTTTTGTGGGGCTGAGTTTAAGGCTTTCTCTTCAAAAGTCTCCATAAAGAAGTTGGACAAGGGTGGGGAAAGTGTTGAACCCATGGCTGGTCCCCTCTATCTGTTTGTAGAATTTTTCGTGCCAAACGAAATAGCCTGAGTTCATTGTAAACTGAAATAGGGCTGAGATATCAGGAGGAAATTTAGCGAATAAGGTAGTTAGTTTGTAAGTGGGGAATCAATGCCATCCACTATGGGACGTAATGGCACATTTTCTTTATGAATTTTTGGGAGCCCATATATGCCGGGGGGGGGGGGGTCTACAGTTGTATGGTTTTAGTCTGTTGGTAATCTCCACAGGCCAAGAAGTGACCTTCTTAAGGAGCCTATGGAGTTTTCTAATTTGTGAGTTGGTGGGATTGTATTTAATAGGGAGGTAAGTAGCTCGATCTAATAGTAAAGCCTTAAGCTTACCTGTGTAGTCATTATGATTGAGTACCACAGTGGCATTCCCCTTATCCACTTTGGTTATATCTATTTCTTTGTTTTTCTTCAAATTAGTGACTTGTATTCACTAATGGATATGTTGGTTTTTGGTGGTTTTGCTTTTGTGAGAACACAGGCCACATCCAATCTAATATCGTTGGCGATGTGGTTTGGAAGGTGGCGAATCCCACATTCAATCTGGATCATTAATTCCTCAGTCGGTAATTTCCTAGGAGCAATGGCGAAGTTGTGGCCACATGACAGAGCGTTGAGTGCTTCAGGCTTTAAGATAACTGAAGAAAGGTTAACTACAGTGTTGGTTTGTAGTTTAGGTTTGGATGCAGAGTTCTTTATTAATTTATCAAACTTGTTGATATGCCGACTCCATATTCATTCGAATTCTTTATTTGCCGCCGTACACGAGACATCATGTAGAACTGACCAAAGCTCGTGATTAAGCGTATTTGAAAGCTCCTTTTCTAGCGCTAAAATAGCTCTGTTTATGTCAGATAGGGAACCGCGTGTAGCGGTAATTTGCTCCCGAAGTAAAGCCTGGCTTGCTCGGTTGTAGATATGGAGAGCTTTCTGTGAAAAGAAGCGGTGTTTAAATTTTACACAATTAGGGATGACTTGATTATCCCAGCAGCGTTTTAGGAATGCCAGACGGTTCAGTTGTCTGGATAACTTCAGCTTCAGTTCGCCTTAATGGTGGGCCTTGCGTGCGAAGGAATCTCCATGGATGATCGTAATTCTTGTAGAGAGGCTTATATGCTGGTTAAACATGATAATTAATAATTAAGGAATTGACAGTGTACAATAGAAATATAAATTAAATAAACTTTAATATACTTTCCAATATTTCGGCAATGTCACATTGCCATCTTCTTGGGAACTTAATACAAAGACAAGTGCACGCAAGTACTACATAACAGCAAATGAGAAATGAAGCGAGGAAGCTACCATTTTCCTAAAGTCCTGATGGTGCCCCCTGGCGGGCTATATTGGTATTTCTTGGCTTTTGGGCTGAAGTTCTTCTGATAAATGTTTCCCAAATTTGTTGAGGTTTGGCATGTTCCTAAGGGCTGAGGCTGATTCCATGAATAGTCTTTCATATTTGAACTTGCTGCAGTGTATTACTGTGGCTTTCTTCCACCTTATTCTGTGGTGAGTATCCAGAGCGTGGTCTGCAAACTCTAGATCCCCCCACATATATGGGCTCCCAAAAATACATGAAGAAAATGTGCCATTACGTCCCATAGTGGATGGCATTCATTCCCCCACTTACAAACTAGCTAAGCATTTAGCCAAAGCGCTCTCACACTATACTGGCAACACACCATCACACATAAAAAAACTCAGCCCACTTCAAAGCCAGTATAGAAAACTTTACACCCCAACATAATGACATAATGGTCAGTTTTGTCGTCTCCTCCTTATTCACTAATGTATCCCTCAAAGAAACCTTAGAGCTAATCCAAGCTAAATTTCCTCCTGATATCTCAGCCCTATTTCAGTTTACAATGAACTCAGGCTATTTCGTTTGGCAGGAAAAATTCTACAGATAGAGGGGACAGCCATGGGTTCACCACTTTTCCCACCCTTGGCCAACTTCTTTATGGAGACTTTTGAAGAGAAAGCTTTAAACTCAACCCCCACAAAAACCTATCATATGGCTTTGCTACGTTGATGATGTGTTCGCTATTTGGCCACATGGCCCAGATTCACTCTTCTCCTTCCTAACACACTTAAACAACCAACACCCTAGAATCAAGTTCACCCTGGAAAAAGAGAAAAACAATAACCTCCCCTTCCTAGACACTAGTCACCCGCCAACCTGATGGAACCTTGGTTTTCTCAGTTTATAGAAAACCCACCCATACAGGCAGATACATTCACCAACAATCCCATAACCCCCCCCCCTCACAACAATATGGAGTTATTAAGACACTATTCAACAGGACAAAACTAATCTGTACAAATGATCAAGCCCTAACCACTGAACTAAACCACATTCTCAACACTTTCTCAGCCAATGGCTACCCCACCAAAAGAATCCAAAAAATACTTAAACCAGTTATCTACCCCCCACTTTACAAAAAAAGATTACTCTAAATCCATCACCATTCCATGCATCTGAGGCACCTCGGAAAAAATCAACAAAATCCTAAAAAAACATGACTTGACCACTTGTTGCAGACCATATAGAAAATTGGCATCCCTTATCCACTCCACTAGAGATCAACCATTTCCCGAAGACCTACCTGGTGTATACCAGGTCCCTTGCAGCTGTAAATTGTCCTATTTTGGCAAAACAGGCAGGACGGCAAATATCAGAATCTCAGAACACAAGGATTACATCCGATTTCACTAGTACAGCCACTCTGGGTTTGCAGACCACGCTCTGGATACTCACCACAGAATAAGGTGGAAGAAAGCCATACACCGCAGCAAGTTCAAATATGAAAGACTATTCATGGAATCAGCCTCAGTCCTTAGGAACATGCCAAACCTCAACAAATTTGGATGCATAAGACTGCCCCAAATTTGGGAAATGTTTATCAGAAGAATTTCAGCTCAAAGGCCAAGAAATACCAATATAGCCCGCCAGGGGGCACCATCAGGACTTTAGGAAAATGGTAGCTTCCTCGCTTCATTTCTCATTTGCTGTTATGTAGTACTTGCGTGCACTTGTCTTTGTATTAAGTTCCCAAGAAGATGGCAATGTGACATTGCCAAAATATCGGAAAGTATATATTAAAGTTTATTTAATTTATATTTCTAGTGTTCGCTGTCAATTCCTTAATTATTAGTTATCATGTTTAACCAGCGTATAAGCCTCTCTACAAGAATCAAATACAGATTATATTTCCATGATTTCTCATCTGCTTGTCTTAAAATGAAAATATGATCCTGACAACCTCTCTATGGTGTCCGAGCCTAGCTTGTTCTTCTCCAAGGTTTCAATTTTTCATAGCCTCTTCTCAGTAATGGAATTTACTTTATAATTCTCACATTTGATTTTATTTCCCTTTTTATTGATGTGTATTATGAGAACTCTACTCCATCTGAAATTTAATCCTCTGACAGGCCAGCTACGTCAACCTGTAAATTATGCAGTGTAGCCACTGTAGAACATTATCTCCACATTTGAGCATTTCTGGTTGACTGTCATATACTCCAGCTGCCCTTTCACATTTCAGGTTTTGGATGGCTCTTTTCTACCTTAAGTATTGATATGACCTCCTAATTGCATTCCTTGTGAATATTTTCTGTCACTGTTCTATTTCTTGTTTGATTTAGCAATATTTCAGAGTTTTTACTTCAATCATCTAGAATCTTTATGTTCAGTTTTCGTGTTACCTTCATCATCTCTGATTCCTTTTACAATATTGTTCATTTCATATCTGAGCTTCTTCAGTAAATTTCAGATGGAAATCTTTTGGCTTGTTTAATTTGCTAACATTGCTTTACTTGAGATTGTTTACCACTCCTATCTTTCCCTGATTTCTAATACTCAAATATAACATGTTATAGTTATTATTTACTAGTATCTCAACTGTTTTAATCTTCCTTTCACCAACACTAATTATGTCATGTACTGTTTATTTAATTCTTTTGCAAGTTCCATTTCTTTTCTGGTGATACTTGTCAAGTTGATTGTACTTAGCTTCACTTCTGCTGAGGGTTTGTTCCATTATCTAACTTTCATTCTAGTTCTCCAGATAATGATGATGATGTGGGTGTTGTTTAATTGGATGGCAATTGTAACATTTTATCGCATTGTACCATCATTGTTGTTTATGGCTTAAGCTCATGCAGAATGTAGTTTGGTTGTTTATTTGACTTGTGAAGTGCAAAATATCATCATCTGAAGTACATGAATGAACACAAGCTGTACTATATTTCAGCATTGCCTTTGGTGAAAAATTCCTAGTTTGATGACTGGAGAATTCTTTTGCTGTGGGAAAGTCTATTCTTGTATTAACATCTTTTGCAATCACACATGAGTTTAACTGCTTGGTGCATTAAATTTCTGGAGGTAAAATTGTTCATGTCCTGGAGTGCTGTTATGTTATGAACTATAGTTAATCATTTGGGGACAGCTGAGTATCCAGTTGAGAGTTATAGGGCTCTCAAGATCTTTGGACTATCTGTTAAGTTTGAGAATGGTTAATTAGCCTTTCATAGCCTTCCTGATTTGACTTTGTACCATGTGTATGTATGGTGTAAATATTGGATACCTTTCTTCTCACACATAAGTGTGAGAAGAAAGATGCCCAATATGTTCTCTTTTTTTATTGCTTTTCATCTCTCTAATGCAAGATGCAGGAGTTATATATTTCTCATTGTGACAAGTAAATTAAAGAATTACTTGTTTGGTTAGCCGTTCACCCTAGCCTGACCTCTGGTGAAGGAAGATGTATAACAAATAAATTAAATAATAATAAGCTGATGGATTGCAGTTCAATTAGATTAATTACATAGACATCCCTTACTTTAGGTGGCTTAATGATATTTCTGACTTCATTATATACAATGAATTCCATTACTCTCATCAGCCAGTTTCCATGGTTGACAAGGGAGTAGGAACGAGATACTTGGAGTAGCTGAATAACTTTTTAATTTCCCAAAGGGTTGGTTAAACTTATAAGTTTTAAAAAAAAAAAAGGATGGGCTCATAAAAATTATCAAACAGGTATTGCATAACCATTCCTTATACAGAAGTAGTATCCAAAAACATAAGCAGATTCCAAGGATTCACTGGTCCACACAGGGACATATGAAATCATTTGTGCCCATAACTTGCCTCACATAAGAGAAACAGAGTGTATAATACCAGTGCAAGTAGAAAAATGCACAAACAATAAATTAGATTTAATAAATACAGGAAATTGGAACTTTCTTATTTCTTATATTTATTAAATAAGATTTGTTGTGTGACAGAGAGAGAAAGAGAGGAAGAATGGTGGTCTAAAGATCTTGTCAGTATGAATGACCTGTATGCCATCTCCACAATCCCAAACTAAGCATCCACCTGTGATCCATGATCCTTGATGGATCATGGATCACAGGTGGATGCTTAAGGAAAGCAAACTGCAAATTGGGCAGTTGGATTGTTTCTGTAATAACAGTTCTTGGTATGTTTATATAATGCATTGAATCTTTCTCAACCAGTTCTTGATCAGCTGTTGAAGAAAAATAAAATAAAGTTAGGACTAGACCATCACAACTAAGGGATTCTACCATGAACAAACCAGAAATTGACTGATAAGAGTTATGGAATTTGATTGTACATAGGGATGTGCTGAAGCAGGAGTTAGCAAAATACGAAATATTCGGTTTAAAATTTGGCTGAAACACCCAATATTCAGCCGAACCATACTGAATTAAATTTTATAAACAAATTAAAAAAAAGAAAAATACTGCGTGGTTAGCCTAGTAGCTGTGCGCTTTGCAACCGTTTGCCTGGGGAAGGAGTGTCCTAGGTTCGATTCCCATCGGTGATGTGAGGAGCCGAAGGATCTTCCTCAGCCATAGCCAAGTTAACTAGTTAAGCAGAACCCCCTTTCGAGTCTTCAAAATTCAAGTCATCAGAATTCAAGGAGAACGTCCTACCAGTCCGGAACTCAGGGGAGGGGAGGGGGGGGGAGTTGAGCACCGTAGGCGTCAGGGACCAGAGCTCCCCCTAGTGTGTGTGTGTGTGTGTGTGTGTGTGTGTGTATATATATATATATATATATATATATATATATATGCATATGCACACAGGTCGTTCTCACTTTATGAATTCCTGCTTTACAAATTTTTATCTTTACTAATTTTTAGGATTGCAATTTTTATTTTAAATTGTGTGCGGTAAGGCGATTAAGGGTGTGTATGGGGAATTACGCAGTGTGTAATGACATAATGATCAGTTAGAACGAACCTCAGTCACTCACAAGTCTTGGCAACGGGAGTGTGTTATTCATACTTTTCTTCAATTACACCTGATTTTTTCTTGTTTTCTTTTTAACTGTAACTCTTTCACTTTTCCAGCAATGTCAAAAAGAAGCAACAGTGCAAAATTACAAAATGAGCAAAAGAAACAAAGAAAAGCAATTATGTTAGAGAAGAAATACGAAATTATTACCAGCCATCAAGTGGGTAGCACTGTTAAAGCTCTTTCTGAAAAATTTTCTCTTGCCACTTCTACAGTTTGCACCATTTTAAAGGATAAAGAAAAAATTTGAAAGAAGTAAAAAATGCAGTCTACATGGTTGCGTAATAAAGAACAATATAATTCCTCATATGGAAAAACTGTTAACTGCTTGGATAAGCAATCAAACTCAACGATTAAACATGTCTATTGCCTACACAACGGTTTGTGTAGGCAATAGACATGTTTTAAGCATTAGCCAATTTTAAAATGCTGAAAGACCAAAAAAGAGGATGACTGCAAAGAGACTTTTGCTGCAAGTAGTAGGTGGTTTGACTGCTATAAAAAGCGGACTGATTGGCATAACATTAAAATACAAGGTGAAGCTGCAAGTGCCGATAGTGAGCCTGCAAAATCTTATCCAAAAAAATTAGAAAAAAAAAATTAAAGAAGGAATTTACTCGGCATCACAGGTTTTAATGTCGATGAGATGGACCTTTATTTGGAAATGGATGCCTACAAGAACTTACATCGCAAAAGAAGAATCCCCAATGCTAGGATTTAAAGCATCAAAAGATCACATCACTCTACTATTAGGAGAAAATGCTGCTGGCGATTGCAAGTTAAAACTCTTATTTGTGCATCGATCACAGAAAATCCAAGAAGTGTAAAAGTAATTAATAAATACTCTCCCAGTAATATGGAAGACAAATAAGAAGGCATGGCTCACAGGTTTGCTATTCGAAGATTGGCTTATGCATCACTTTGTTCCTGAAGTGAAACTATTGTGAGAAAAAACAAATTCCATTTAAAGTGCTTCTGATAATTGAAATGCACCTGGCCATCTCCCCATCAGTAGCTTACATTTGCCCTAATGTGAAAATAGTCTTTTTACCTCCAAATACAACTTCTCTTTTACAACCAATGGATCAGGAAGTGACTGCAACATTTAAAGCACATTATCTCAAGGAAACTTGAAATGTTAATAGAAGCAACTGATAAAGATGGAAACTTTTCTATCAAAAAGTTTTGAAAACGATTTGACATTTTAGATGCAATTCGGGTAACACAGAACACCTGGCATAAAGTTTCCAAAAAGCTATGAAAGGAGTATGGCATAAACTTTGTCCTCAATTTAATGACAATTTCAAAGGCTCTGAAGACCCAACAAAGATTGTGAATTCTGAAACTCAAGCGATCTTAGGTATGGCTAACCATTTGCAAATGGAAGTGTTGGATCGTCCTTCCTGTCTTTTGATCCGCTATCTTGCTTTAACGTTGTTCTTATTAAGGTTAATTAATTGTATGTTGATTACTAATCCAAATATAGGGAAATTTCTATTATGCTGTGCCACCCAATATTCAGATTAGTCTATGCAAAATAGTGTAATCAAATATTAATTAACTTTAGCAGTCTAATGTTTATATATAGGCCGAATTTTACATTAACATTTGAGGTTCCCGTAGGTCCGATAATTTTATGAACGTTGCAGTGGAAAAGAATCAGGCTGACATCAAATTGAAATCAATAAAACAAAATATTTAATGCAAGGTTATATAATATATATACATAAGCATACTTTGGATACAAGGTAATGCAAAATTAACTCAGTTCAACTACACATAACATTCACTTAACTTTTGGTAATAAAAACTCAGCTTCAAAATCTAATTTCTCCTTAATAGGCAGAGATAATTCTAAAGTTCTTTACCACTGAAATTCACAGCAAATATTTTAAAAGTTGTATTCTTTATCTGTCCCTTAGTCAGAAATCATAAAGCTCAGTCAAGAGATAGCTATCATCTTAAGGGGGGGGAAGACTATTAATCTTCTAGCTTCTGCTAATTTCAGCATAAACACCACAGTTAATGTTAGGATTTAACAGAAGGAGATAACTTCACTCTAAAATGCTATAAAGTACAACTATTCTTACTGGAATAAATATTTGCACATATTATTCACTGAGGTACACTTGAAACTTTTGATTAACTACTACACTGGAGCTACACAATTCTAAAATAATCTTCTTTAAACTAACTTAATCTTTAATTTCAGCACATCACATATGCAGACACACTTGCACTAGAAAATTCACGTATTCCTCACATACTACTTTGCAATAGAAACAGCTTTCCACTCATCTTCCTTGAAAGCACTGGAATACAACATTAACTTCAGAATTCCATATCAATATTCTGAGTTGTCAATTTACAATTCGATCCTTCGTAATCTGATTACATTTGTACTAATCTTTGTACTACAGCCTTTTACTTAACTCCGTGCTGCTAATAAATTATTTCCTCATCTCTATTGTACTGTTCTCAGTGCATTACTGTGCTGAGTGCTCCAATTGTACTGTCCCTAGTTCTAGTGCTGACTGACTGCCAACTAACTGCTCCTGTTTTTCCCCTTGCTTTCTGTTTTTATATCTTTCACTCCTTTTTCCTGCCAAAACTTGTTCTCACCCTCTAGCTTGTATCAATTCCATCTCATGTCCATAACTCACGTGCTACTACGCTCACGCTTTCTACTTTTAACTCCGTCTCCATGACAACAATTAGAGCAATGCATAAGCATTACATAACATTATACCTTTACATACAGAAACTAAATAAAAGGATATTTTTCAATTCAAATAATATATAATTAAATATGATGAATACAAATTCTTCTACTATTAATATAGGAATAAATAAAATAATCTGAACGTTATTTTTATACAGAGTCCTATCCATTATTAATACATATCTTAGATTAATTAATTAAATAAAAAACTCAAAGGTAATTATATGAATAAATAGTTTATAACAAGAGATTTACATTAAATAATATTTACAATTGTAGCCTTTGCCATGGTGGATTATGTTGGATTCTTAAAGGAGTATTAATAATTTTAATTTCTCTTCATTCAGAATCCAACAGAAGTTTCAGAAATGATGTTAATGAGCTGCTTCAATCTCACACTATGGAACTCTCACCCAATGATCTCCTTGAATTAGAGGAACAAGAAAGAAACGAAGAAGAAAAAGACCATGACGATAATTAATATGAAGCTTCAACTCAGCTAGAAGAAGCATTTAAACTTCTTGAAAAAGCTCAAGCAATCTTTGAATCAATTAGAACCAATAAGAACCTTAAAGGAAATAACTCTAAACAGCACAAAAAAGGTTAACATATGCATTTCAACGTTAATGCATTGATATTTATGTATTTAAAAACATTCTGTCTCTGACTTCATTGTTGGGCGTACATGTGCCCTCATAATCTCGTGTATGCCAATATTGGATAGGTGCAGTGACAGTCAGATAGGTTATAACTTAGGTTATTATTGAGATGTTTAGGATTGAGAGTGATTTCTTTAGATTCTACTATCTTTCTCTCTAATTCATCGTAAGAATGGAAAATATTAGTAGACTTGTCCCATAGTACTGGATGAGTGTAGTTCTCTTTATTAGAATTTGCAGAAAACAGAACATGCTAGACAGAGCACTGGCTCTTGTTCTCCTGTAACTTATGTCTCCTTCTATGTTCTTCGATGCATAGCCCAATGGATTTCTCTGTCTGGCCTAAGTATGGTTTATCACAATTGCACCAAATCTGGTAGACACTGGGATACTTTAGATTGTTATGTCTAGGTTTAGGTCTGCTCAGTAAGGAGACATAAGAACCATCTATATAGAGAGCGATTGTGAGCACACACGTATGCCCAACAATGAAGTCAGAGAGAGAATGTTTTTAAATACATAAATGTCAGTGCATTAATGTTGAAATGCATATGCCAACCTTTTTTGTGCTGTTTAGAGTTATTTCCTTTACGGTTCTTATTGGTTGTTTCTTTTATTTTTTTGCACCTGAAGAAGTCTGTTAAAGACGAAACTATTCATGCCATTACTTCTTTTACTTCTTATCTCTGTTTCCCAGTCATTTAATCCTAAAAAACATTTACTTCAACCGAGTAAATCAGTCTTCTAACATATATTTATATATTTTTTGCCAGAAGTCAGGCTATGGCGAGCAGTTGGCCCTTTGTTTGTTTGCTTTTTTGTTTGTGTGCATGTGTGTAAGATCAACATATTTTCATTTTATGGTCAACTGTTTTGGATGATATTCAAAGGGCACCAATGGCATAATCTGCTGTAAGGTTGATAATAGCAACTATTTGGTTTAAGGTTATGCTAAAAACTTTTGTGAAGGTGTTTAGTATACAAACCAATCGTGTCACAGCATTTTTGTGGAATAGCTAGTTTGCTTTAGATGGTATGCATGTATGCACAGTTTGATGAGCAGTTGTCTTTTTTTTTATATGTTTATCCACACATGAGAGATACAAGGACCTGTATCATATCACTGAAGTGTGCAAAGGGCAGACAGGGATTAAAAAAGAAGAAATCTATTGACATTTTTCTTAAAGAGCTGGAGGCTGATGTTGTTGAGAAGCATGTTATGAGGAAGGCTGTTCCAGAGGACAGAGGTAGATTTAATAAATGAGGCACAGGAGAAGCAGGTTCAATATTCATTTAAAAATTTTATGGAATTTACAACCGTGTTAAAAAAACTTTTTTGACATGGTTGTAAATTCCATAAAATTTTTAAATGAATGCTGCCCACCGTGTAACACTAAAAGACAGGTTCAACGTGTTTACAGTTGTACTGAAAAGGGATATTTGTCAGCTGCTGCTGTTTTAACAGGCCTAACAGTAAGTGAAGTAATGATGTTTGCCAATTCACTGGAGCATTGACCATGGACTTTTGAGCATTGACTACCTGCAGAAAAGACACAGAGTTGAAACATTGAATCAATGAGATAGAGGTTGAAGGTGAGCATGTGAAGAAAGGATCATCTGTGAGCTGAATTCCTCTTCTCTGGACAGCATCAGTAATTTTTAGGGAGAGTATAATTTGGACATTGAAGGTGAACTGTGGTTGATCTAGCTGCAGTGGTGCTGAACTTCGTTTATGTTGGATTATGCCATAGATGTTTGTAAAGTGAATGTGAAAATGTTTTTTGTAGAGATTCTAGTATGTTTGGAAAAATTGGTTGTTTGGTTTACTGTTTGATGAAAGAGTGGGGACATGGAGCGAGAGGAGATTAACTTATGAACATGCCTATATAGAGAGCGACCAGTCTCCTTGTCATGACAGTGTCTCCAGCATATTACTACTTGAATTCCCTCTCCAGGCATGGCCTGGCAGAGTATGCAGCAGCAGAATTATGTGCCGGTTTGCTAGAGAGTCTCCTGATCTGTTAATAACAAGTCCATATACTATCTGCTGGCTGGCCGGTCAGCCTGTGTTATTACAGCCATTTTAACTGATGTATCCTTGGAATGGAGAAGGTTCTGGGTGTCTGAGTATGTTTTGCATGCCTTTTGAAGGGTATCACTTACACTGCATGGACAAGAGGTGGAGGGAACTGGAAGCACTGTGGTGGTGTTTCAATGGGTAGATGAAGGTCATCTACCATGTATTGGGTCTAGTTTTGGGGTTGATTTGACAGGGAGATAGGCTATCCCTGTCCATTAGTGGCCCCATCTGACCAGAAAGGTTCTTTGTACAAGTTCAAAGGTAGTGCTAATAATGATATTATGATGGATATCTCTGAATCATCTCGACGAAAGGTGAGTTAATTGATCTCATACAGAGGTAGGGTTTTTTTCCACTAAGAAACTCGGGTTTTTCGTCCTCCAGAACAGGCAAACTGCCCCGTGAACACACATCTACTGACATAGGACACACCAGGATGTATAAGGCTAACCACCTTATCCTCGAGTTACAGTTGTGGTTGCGAAGGCCAAGAATACTTAGAAAGGTCGTGGGTGCTTAAGAAGTCATCACAGCTGACTTGCTGTGATGACTTCTTTTCTGTTATCCTAGATGAAAAATTGCTGTTTAAAAGAGAGAAATTTGACAGAAATTCAGACCAAATTGTAGCAGTGCTGAATGTAATCTTCAGCATTGCTTCCAGCAGTGGCAAAAATTTTGGTTTAGGTGATTAATTCACAAGGAAATTACATTCAGCACTGGCTATAATTTGGTCTACAAAGTTAATAGATAGAAAGCAATCTGCAGTAAGTTTAGCTGGTTTGCTTTCTACCTATTCTATTAACTTTGTAAAATGGTGTGCTACCTGTGTTCACGCTTTACTCTGTTGCTAGACCAATGGCTGGCAATTTCATCTTCCTTTATCAGGTTGTACTGAACAATTATATTCATATGTAAATTTTCTTAAAAGGTTAGATTGCACAAGTGACCAGATGTTCATTCTTTGTAAGTTACACATATTTTATGAAAAGTAAAGATATCACTTTTTTACCTTGCTAGGAGTCAGGCAGAAGGTTTCTCATTTACTATGAAGCAACTAGCTTTCTCCATGAGAAGTTACCTGATTGATGGGTGACCTGTGCACCTGCCTCTCATGTTTCTCTGGACTTAAATTATTAATTTTATTTATTTATTTATTCTATTGTTATTAGTACTTAAGTTTTTCTGAAGATTCTGTTAACGTTGCACTGATGCTAAACTTATCTTGATGCTTTAAAGAATTAAGTGCAGAAGTTTCATTTTGCAGCAGGGTCTTGAGATTCTCTTATAACTGCCACCATATGTTTTATTCAGTTTTGTGTGAAACTACTATTAAGAATTCAATAAGCTTTAAATAAGAATTCAGCTATTTCAATCAATTAAATGTCTAACTTGACAGTATTTAACAGCTTAAAATCTTAAAGTAGTACTCTTTACAGTGTAATAATGCATATACTGTTTATTGATAAATATGGATTTCAATTTTAGGGAACATTCATAAGCTCAGCATCAGCAGTTCCTGGAGTAATTCAGGTGCAAGATGGAATGCAGTTTCCTCAACATGAATATAATTATCTTTGTTATCCTCATTCTAGACCCTTACCATTTGGAGGAAAATTTGCAGGCAAAAAAAGAATGGGAGTTGGCAGACCAAGGGTATGCCTGTATTTATAACATAAATATATGAAGTAGATTTAACATATATTTATTACTGTTGTATATGTTATTATTATTAAAGTATGGAGTGATGTATTTAATATTGCTGCAGTAATTTGCATGGGCTTTTAGTATATAGTGCATACTTAAACACATAAAAAATTAGTTTCATATGCAAAAACTACATGTATACAGAAATCTATAGTTTGATAATAAAAACATTTATCACACCTTGGTTTTAGTACTTCATTTGTTGTCATATTGAAAATGGACTGTATTTTGTCACATAGTTTATTAGTTGACTTGAGGGTTAACCTATTGTTGCTCATCATTTGTTACAAATATATTTACTGAATTTAATGGTCCTAGCTTTTAACATTCAGGAGTATCCAGGTGAGAGAGCTTTCATGTCCTATAAAACAGCAAATCAGCCAAACTTTTTAACATTTTTTTGATTAATGATTTCATGTTAGCCCTCACCATTTGCTTCACAAAGACCAGTCACAAAGGTGACTTTTAACTGGCATATGATATATATATATATATATATATATATATATGAAGCAATCTTGTTTATCAGTAAAATGTATTCAAAGATAATTAGCCAAAATCTGCATATATTTAGCTGGTTTATGCACAACTTCATTGTATTTATATGAATGTGCTTTACATTTCTTACATAATAATAATAATAAAATGTATAACTTAAATAGAGTTTATGGTAAAAATAAATAACAGATATAAATTTTGCAGTAACCGTATTTCACTTTCTAGGTCTCAGATTCTGGAGTATCTTCAAAAAATTCTTTTTGTTGAAATGCTATGATATAAAATTGGATCACAACATAATTATTTTCAGAAAATGCATTTTGTTTTTTGAATATCTTTATGAATTTATTGAAAATCATTGGAAAAAATGCACAGATATACAACTTATTAGGTTTTCAAGCTTCTGTCATATAGCAAATCATTTCCTTTTTCTTTCCTACTTGAAGTTGCATGTATTAGTTTATAACAGTTTAAAGCAATATCATATGTGCATAACTGATATAAATAAAGCATTTTGTTACCTTAATATTCAATTTTTGAATATTTTTCAGAAAAAAAAAAAAAGAAACATTGAGTGGTAGGGTGGGTATCTTTTCTTTTTTTCTGATTATTCCTTTAACAGGTATTTGGGTTGAAAATATGCCTCATCAATACATCATCACTGAATTTAATAATTTTAATCATATAAATCTAATGTAATAGGTTTATGAGTCCTTTTCTTTTCAGTGGGTTCAATAGTACCCTTATTTTGATTTTTATCTACCATTATTAATCTTGATAAAATGACAGTTATAAGCAATTTATAAATTCACAGCAAACACTGAAACAGTTGGTCATAAATCAACTGAGTTCCATGAAAACTGGACAACTGTTGATTCACGGCAGCATCATGGTGGACTGTGACGTGTGAATGTGGCATCTTATAAATGAGCATTGATCATAATTGTAAATCATGACGTGCAGATTGTTGTAATGCAAGGCTTTACTATATTCATAATGAAAATTACTGAACAAATTAAGACATGAAGTGTAGTATTAAGCAACTTTTATTAAAACTAATATTTCAGTAGCATATCAATTAGCATTGGCAGGACATATAGAAATGGTAAAGAAATATACAATTTGAATCAAATCATGTGTGTTACAAGAGCTAGTTTATGTGAATCTCCATTATCTGAATTGCATTAAAAAACAAACTTCTTAGCTTCTTATGATCGGAAGAACGTTTCCTTCAAATCTCATCTTACGCGACCAGAATGGCTAGTTTTTCCGTAATAATTTAAACTGCAAAGCAAAGAATTATATGAACTTTTGCAAAGACTGAGGTTGATTTTCTTTTTAATAGATTGAAGACTGCTGGTTGTTTTAAGTGAAGAAAAGAAAATGGAATACTTAAAACTCCTCATAAACAATATGACAAGTAGAGATAAGGTAATAATTTCATTTGGATTTCTATTCACAGATATGGTCACCTAACTACACTGGTAAGCAAACAGAGAGAGAGAGAGTGCATAGGATAATGGGTGATATGAAAACCAGAGGTGATCCCTAAAAACTGTATAGAAATCATGTGAGTAAGTAAATGAAATGGATATTTTTTGGCAGACCTGGTGAGATATGCTGATCAGAACACATCAAGGATGTTGAGAATGAAAGATAGCACAAATCAGGGTTGGCAGCACATACAACGGATACAAACCATCTAATAGAATGGTTACAAACTGAAATGCTCCACACTGGTTACTGTGTGGAGCATTTCAGTTTGTAACTTCAAAAGCTTTTAAAGAATCAGCAGAAATGGTGACGGATCCTCTACAGTATAACAAAAAACAAGAGTTTTTTTTATATCAAGTCTGGTCATCCTTGTCCATCACAACACACTTGCATCTACCAGTAGTATACAGCAGTCAGCATAACAGAAAAGCAGGTTTTCCAATGTTTAAATTTCTGTTATTACTTTCCTTCTAATTTTTTAATTTATTGATGCTAATTTCCTGATGAAGTGAAACAAAGTTTTTCATGAAACTATTTGAATTAAAACGCAGTTTCTATTTGAAATCTTCATGTATAGTTTAATACCAGAAATAATTAATTGTAGTATGTCCTTTCTCCACAGAAGCCTGAATAATGCTAATTTTATCTGACAATTTACTTGTTGTGAATATCAAAAGTAGCACAAATCCTATTAAGACAGACTCAGGGTGAAAATGTGGAATAGGTGAATGATATAACAACTTTGGGGAAGTAAGAAAACAGAAAGAGGGAAAGAGATCAAAATTCCTTCCTTCTGTTTTCTTACTTTCCCAAAATCTGGTTTAGATATGTTGATGATGTTTTTGCTATCTGGCCCCATGGCCACCCGACATTAGACACTTTCCTCAGCCACCTAAACAAACAACACAAATGCATACAATTCACAATTGTATGCATTTGTGTTGAAGTGTACCTAGAAACAGAACACACTTCTGTTTCTAGGTACACTTGTCACACATCTTCCTTCTGGTAGTCTTTCCTTAACTGTTTACCAGAATCTGACACATACTGGCCAATATATACACATAAACTCCTACCATCACCACCACCAACAACAACAACACAAAAACTAGGAGTCATTAATACAAAAAACAGGGCTTTGAAGATTTGACCCAATGAACAAACACTTAAAGATGAATTAAAAGTTAGCAATATCTTCCTAAAAAATGGTTACAGGCAAAATACTATCAATAAAATTCTGAACAAGCCCTCACTTAAGAACAAAAATAAATTAGACTACAATAAAACTGTAACCATTCCTTACATTAAAGCAATATCAGACAAATAAATAGATTACTGCAGAAATACAGCCTTAAAGCCACCTTTAAACCTCCTGCAAAATTAAAGAAATTACTCAACTCAACTCATCCAAACACTCACTCCCTCTGCTGAAGAATACCGTTTTCATTGCACATGTAATTTGCCTTATATAGGGGAAACAGGATGCACTATTCCTATCAGAAAAAAGGAACATAAACGACACATTAAATATAATAACTATGGTCAAGCTGGTCTTTCTGATCATGCCCTGAACACTTTACATAGAATCATCATTAAATTCCTGCCATGTACCCTCAAGGGGTGTACAGGATATGATAGTATTACATGAAAAATTTACACCATTACTAACTTCCTATCTACAATTTTCCTCCAAATCAGTCTGTTACTTGTCAAGAATCCAATGTAGGGGTGCTTAAGGGTCAAAGCTGTATAACTGAGAGGAGGCCTCCACATAGCCTTGAAAGGAATGCGGAGAACCTACCAGGGCTTCTGAACTAATGTCCAATCCTCACCTTCTCGTGGTGCACCCTGTTGGATATCTACCCGGATACTGAACGAATGAGGATGAGCTGGCAATTTGGGATTTAGCTGACAAAATTGTATTCTTATTGGCTTAAACCAAAATACAAAATGATGGTACAACATGACAAAATTTCATGCCGGCTGGGGCGTTGCCCGGTTAAACAAGGCCCTCGTTGTTTTTGCCAGAGAACCAGGGTGAACAGTGAAAAGTCAGCTACTGAACAATCCCTAAAACACACCCCAACTCAATATCACCAGAGTTGAAGATCGGTACTATCAACAAAAGAAGCCTGAATGGCAAAGAAATGGAGCTAGCTGAGGAATTAGATAAGTACCAGATCGACATAATAGGGGTTACTGAAACAAAAAAGGCAAAAAAAAACTGGTGAGACCATTCTGAGCAATAAATACAAAATGTTATATTCAGGCAATGACAATCAAGGAAAAGAAGGAGTAGCCATAGTATTCAACACTAAATACGAGGCTAATCTTCTTGAATGGTAAGCAGTCTCAAGTAGAGTGATATGGGCAAATATGAGAATGGGGAACTGGACAATAAGACTTATTTGTGCCTATGGTCCCACAGGCGGCTCTACTAAGTTAGAAGTAGAAGAATTTTTTTAAGGCTCCAGAGAAAGCTCCTGACATAATGAAAAAGTAAAAGTTGGTCATTGTTGGAGATCTAAATAGCAGAGTAGGAAGTGATTGTGAGACATACAAAAATACTTTGGGAAAATTTGGAGAAAAGAGCAAATCTAATAATAATGGCAAATACCTGTTGAATTTCTGCTCAGGACATGGACTGGTTATTACTAACACCATGTTCCAACATAAAAATGTGCACAAATTCACATGGAGAGAAGAGGCAAGGAAAAGACTCATTGATTATGTTATTGTTGATATGATATTTTGGAAGTGATCACTATTTAGTCATGAGCAGGATAAAATTGAATTTCATATTGAAAAGAATAACATGTAAGAAAGTTTTAAAGTGAATAAAAGTTGAGCAGCTCTCAGATGTGAGCTGTAGACTAAAATACACAAAGCTTATTCAAGAAAAAATGAAAGAGTTCGAGAACATGAACCAAACCTTGGAGATTCAGTAGCAAACCTTGAAGAAAACCTCGATCGATTCAGCCAGATGTGGTGAGGTTGTCTGTAAGGATAGAAAAATCAGAACTCCATGGTAGACACAGAACGTTAAAGAGGCAGTGAAGGAAAAGAAGAAAGCATATCAAAAGTTCCTGGCAAATAAGTCAGCTTGTGCTCTTAGAAAATACGGAGACAAATGTAAGAAAGCTAAACACTGTAAAACTAGCTAAACAAAAGTCATGGGAGGACTTTTGCAAGAACATAGAAAATAAATATCAAGAAGGTGGCAAAATATTCTGGAATTTCTTTAAGAAGCTTAGAAATGGAAGAAAGTGTAAAAGCAGTTAGAGATGATAAAGGTGACATGAAAACAGGAGAAAAAGATATCCTTGAAGTATGGAGTAATTACTTCGAGAAATTGCTAAATGAAACAAGCAGTGATAGCCCAGTGGTAAAAAACACTCAACAGGCATACAGTCAGGAATACGTATCCATATTTGAAGTAGAAAAAGTCATCAAAGTCTTTAATGTGGAATGGCAGCAGGAGTAGATGATATTCGACCAGAAATGCTTGAATATGGTGGTATAAAAGCCTTACAGTGGCTGTACTGCATATTTCAGAAGGCATGGACAGAGCGACGAATTCCTGATGATTGGAGTAGTGCTCTCATAGTACCCATATATAAAAAGGGAAATAAAACTGAATGTGAGAATTACAGAGGTATTTCCCTACTGAGTGTTCCTGGTACGATTTATGCTAGTATACTTGAGAAACGGTTGAGAAGAATTGTGGAAGAAAAGTTGGTGAAGAACATATAGAATTCAGGCTATATAGAGGTTGTCAGGATCAGATCTTCACTTTACGACAAGTAGTTGAGAAATCATGGGAATATAAGAAAGATCTGTATTTAAGTTTTGTCCATCTGGAAAAGGCATATGACAAGGTGCCAAGAGAGAAGCTATTCAAAATGCTACAGTTATATGGTGTCTATGGGGAATTATATCAAGCAATACTTAGTCTTTATTTGAGTTGTAAATCAGCAGTTAGGATTAAAGGAAGTACAGGAAGATGGTTTAATGTTAAAATTTTGGTGTGAGACAAGGATGTACATTATCCCTTCTGTTATTCATTATCTATGTGGATCACATTAGGAAGGAAAGCGGTATTAAACCTGATATCAAAATGTTAATGTCAACTCTTTGCTTTATGCGGACGATGTTATACTTCTAAATAAATCTGCTACCAGTCTGCAAGATTCCATGACTAAATTGAATAACTGTTGTAATAGATGTGGTATGAAGGTCAGTAATAAAAAGACAAAGACAATGAAAATAGGCCGAATCGTTGAAAATGTCAAGTGCATTGTGAATGGAGAACCTGTGGAACAAGTAAAATATTTCAGCTACTTAAGCACGATTTTTAGTATATGGAAATTAAATGTAAGAAAGCTGAACACTGTGTAAAACTAGCTAAACAAAAGTCATGGGAGGACTTTGGCAAGAACATAGAAAATAAATATCAAGAAGGTGGCAAGTCTTTCTGGAGATTGTTGAAGAAGCTTAGAAATGGAGTAAAGAATGCTGTAAAAGGAGTTAGAGATGATAAAGGTGACATGAAAACAGGATAAAAAGATATCCTTGAAGTATGGAGTATTTACTTCGAAAAATTGCTAAATGAAACAAGTAGTGATAGCACAGTGGTAAAAAAACACTCAGCAGGCATACAGTCTGAAATACATATCCATACTGGAAGTAGAAAAATCCATCAAAGGCTTGAAATGTGGAAAGGCAAGCAGGAGTAGATGATATTCGACCAGAAATGCTGAAGTATGGTGGTATGAAAGTCTTACAGTGGCTACACTGCATTGTTCAGAAAGCCTGGACAGAGGGACGAATTCCTGATGATTGGAATAGAGCTCTCATATACCCATATATAAAAAAGGGAAATAAAACTGAATGTGAGAATTACAGAGGTATTTCCCTTGTTCCCTTGCAAGATTTATGCAAGCATACTTGAGAAAGTTGAGAAGAATTGTGGAAGAAAAGCTTCGTGAAGAACATGCTGGATTCAGGCCAAATAGAGGCTGTCAGGATCAGATCTTCACTTTACGACAAATAGTCGAGAAAGCATGGGAATATAACAAAGATCTGTATTTAAGTTTTGTCGATTTGGAAAAGGCATATGACAAGGTGCCAAGAGAGAAGCTATTCAATACGCTGCAGTTATATGGTGTCAATGGAGCATTATATCAAGCAATACTTAGTCTTTATTTGAGTTGTAAGTCAGCAGTTAGAATTGAAGGAAGTACAGGAAGATGGTTTAATGTTAAATCTGCTGTGAGACAAGGATGTACATCATCCCCTCTCTTATTCATTATCTATATGGATCACATTATGAAGGAAAGTGGTATTAAACCTGATATCAAAATTGGAGGTGTTAATCTCAGTTCTTTGCTTTATGCAGATGATATTATACTTCTAAATAAATCCACTACAAGTCTGTAAGATTCCCTGACTAAATTGAATAACTGTTGTAATAGATATGGTATGAAGGTCAGCAGTAAAAACTCAAAGATAATGAAAATAGGCAGAAATTGAAAATATCAACTGCATTGTGAATGGAGAACATATAGAACAAGTAAAACATTTCCGCTACTTCAGCACTATTTTTAGTGAAGATGGTAAATTAAATATGGAAATAGACAACAGAATCAACAAAGCTGGTATGGTAGGAAATCAACTGAATAAATTTATATGGAATAAGAGAGAAATTAGTCAGAACACTAAATTAGCTGTATACAAGAGTATTGAAAACAGTGTTAACTTATGGATCTGAGAGGTGGGTCAGAAGTAAAACACTTGACCAAAGACTATAGACCACAGATATGAGAGTCCTGAGAAAGATTAGAGGCATGAACAGATGTCATCAATGGCAATATCGTATTAAAAACGAGGACATTACGAAAGAACTTGACTTTTTCAGCATCCAGGAATGCGTTTGCAAAGAACTGAATAAATTTATATGGAATAAGAGAGAAATTTGTCAGAACACTAAATTAGCTGTCTACAAGAGAGTGTTCAAAACAGTTTTAACTTATGGATCTGAGAGGTGGGTCAGAAGTAAAACACTTGACCAAAGACTATAGATCACGGATGTGAGAGTCCTGAGAAAGATTTGAGATGTGAACAGATGGCATCAAATGCAATATGGTATTAAAAAACGAGGATATTAGGAAAGAACTTGACTTTGTCAGCATCCAGGAATGCGTTTGCAAAGCTAATCTCAGGTGGTATTTTCACTTGAACAGAATGGGCGAGGAAAGATTAGCAAAACAAGTGTTCTCTGCCAGGTTGGCAGGAAAACGACCCAGAGGAAGACAAAGATATAGGTGGATGATACGGTACAAAGTGCTTTAGACGATAGAAATATAAGATCTGATAATGTTGGAGTCTTGAGAAGTAACAGACTGATTTGGAGGAAAATTGTAGATAGGAAGTTAGTAATGATGTATATTTTTAATGTAGTACTATCATATCCTGTACACCCCTTGTGGGTACATGTCAGCGATTTGATGATGATGATGATGGTTGTCGAGTCCATAATTTGTGTAAAATGAATGCTGATCAGCATGTAACACTAACGGAAAGGTGTATTAATATGCATTTTGTTAGTGGTCTATTAATACACATCTGAAAACATCTACTGTATTACAATTCCTCATGCACTATTGAAAAAGAGCTCAGCTTTAAATACAGTATATTCTTGAGCTAATAGACATTTTGTAGAAGAAATGATATTCATTCAATTTTTTGGGCAAGAATTTTGATGAGATCTACTTTTTGATTATTATTAGCACCGTGGAAATTTATATTAAAGTATTTTCTGGTGAATATAAGCATTTGTATATTGAAATGTCAATGAAACAATCGAGTAAGTCATCAAGAAGTAGGTTTATTTGGGTATTCACCCAAAAAATAATAATTTATTGGTTTCCTGTTCATTAGTGATGTATATCTTGATGAATCCTGCCAGCATGGATATTTGTGATTGTCTGTGAAAATACTAGTGATGGTGGTCAGCCGTAGATGGTATTGGTGTAGGTTGTCAAGGTTGGTGGAGATGGAGAGTTGTAGAGTAGGTGCCCTCCCTCAATGAGTGTTTGGACTCCCTGCAGGTGTTAGATAAAAATAATAAATAATAATAATACTATTCACTTTTTTAAAAGACAATCTGAAGTTCATCTTTAGACAGTGGCCAAATAATAATGATGTTATTCACAATTTTTTGTATGGCAATACCTGTGGAGTTTCCATAATTAAGCATTCTCATGTGTGCCACAGTAAAAAATAATTATTATTTTACAGATATTTCGTCTTATGTATTGTAAGACATCGACAGTGAGAGTGAAGAACAATGGTAAGAAATTTGAACAATAAAACAGTACAGCACATGTGCGAAATTTGAATTCCTCGGTACAAGTAGTTGTGCATTTGTTAAGTTAAACTATTAGGCTGAAATGATAATTAAATTATTTATTATAAAACAGTCTATTTAACACATTTGAGTATAACAATTTTCCCAACTTTTGGGATTGTAATGATTAAGGTGTGGTCTCTAAGAAGAGCTTGACTACTTTCTTTGAATAGTCTTTCATCTGTGTACATAGATCTGCGTAAAAGTTTTGTGTTTTTCCATTGTTTTTGCATTTTCAATTCCATGCTGTGCAAGCTCAATTTGTGAAGCTTGAGCTGCCCAAATTTGAAAGTCAAGGGAATAATGGCAAACAACTTAATAAATATCTCATTTATTTTGTTTTTATGGGATTGTTGGTGAATGTATCTGCCTGCATGGGTGGGTTTTCTATAAACTCAGAATTCTATATATTGTATATATCTGTATATATTTTATTGTATTGTATATACAATTTATTGTATATACAATATATATATATTGTATATATTGTATATATCTATAAACTGAGAATTCTATATATTTTCTATAAACTTCTCAGTTTATAGAAAACCCACCCATACAGGCAGATACATTCACCAACAATCCCATCACCCCCCCCCCCCCCTCACAACAACATGGTGTTATTAAGACATTATTCAACAGGGCAAAAATAATCTGTTCAAATGATCAAGCCCTGACCACTGAACTAAATCACATCCGTGACACTTTCTCAGCCAATGGCTACCCCCTCCAAAAAATCCAAAAACTACTTAACCCAGTTATCCACAACCCCCCCCCCCCCCTCACAAAAAAGATTACTCTAAATCCATCACCATTCCCTACATCCGAGGCACCTCGGAAAAAATCAATAAAATCTTAAAAAAACATGACTTGTCCACTTGTTACAGACCACATAGAAAACTGGCATCCCTTATCCACTCCACTAAAGACCAACCACTTCCCCTAGACCTACCTGGTATATACCAGGTCCCTTGCAGCTGTAAATTGTCCTACTTTGGCCAAACAGGCAGGACAGCAAATATCAGAATCTCAGAACACAAGGATTACATCCGATTTCACCAGTACAGCCACTCTGGGCTTGCAGACCACGCTCTGGATACTCGCCACAGAATAAGATGGAAGAAAGCCACAGTAATACACCGCAGCAAGTTCAAGTATGAAAGACTATTCATGGAATCAGCCTCGGCCCTTAGGAACATGCCAAACCTCAACAAATTTGGATGCATGAGACTGCCCCAAATTTGGAAAACTTTTATCAGAAGAACTTCAGCCCAAAAGCCAAGAACTACCAATATAGCCCGCCAGGGGGCACCATCAGGACTTTAGGAAAACGTTAGCTTCCTAGCTTCAGTTTCATTTGCTGTTATTAGTACTTGTGTGCACGTGTCTTTGTAGTAAGTTCCCAAGAAGATGGCAACGTGCCGTTTGCCGAAATATCGGAAAGTATATATTAAAGTTTATTTAATTTATATTTCTAGTATACGCTGTCAATTCCTTAAATATTAGTTATCATGTTTAACCAGCGTATAAGCCTCTCAACAAGAATATTTTTCAGAAAACAAAGTAGTCTGACCTGGAATGTCTTAAAAAATGAAGGGTTAGATTTGATATTCATAAAGCATAGTTTCTCAACTTCAAATCACAGTGTGTTAGAATATTCATCCAAAAAATCCTTAAATATACCTTTCCATGTTGTAGATTTGCTCACTTAGCATATATGTAATTCACACTACTGTTGCTAGATAACTTTTAGCTGCCATGGCTGCAGCATTTTTCTCAATGAATGTGAATTTGCAAAGGAAAAAGTTGATATAGCATTCCATAGTCTTGTTTTGGTACACCATAGAAATAAATGCATTAGGAGAATACGAAGTATAAAAATTTGTTGATTATTCATTAGCAAATCATCATCAGAATTATTTATCAGCAAGCTGTGGCTCAATGATTTTTTGTAATTTTTATTAAAAAAATGCTTCTGTAAGTTTCCTGTTTGGAGACAGATGTTTTCTTTATTCTGGAAAAAATGATGCTTTGGCTTGTTATTTTGCACAGAACATAATTTCTTTGGTATCTTCTTCTTTTTTCTCATTATTTTATTAAATTACAGAATTAAGGAATTGCTTTGTTATCAGGATCTATATTGCTGTTACTAGAAAAAGAGAGAAAGAGAGTGTGTGTGTGTGTGTTATATTCTTTCAGAGCAGCTTAAGCTTATTTATTTTAAAAAGTTTAGGTAACGCCCAGGGCTGCCGAGAGAAATTTTCGGGCCCATGACAAGTCTGTGATCCGGGCCCCACTTAAAAAAGTGCATCACTTTTGTTTAATAAAAAAAGTCATATAAAACATTAAACATTTATTTAAAAAAAGTGTACAATAAATTCAAAATTCGATATATTACATACCATACAAAATACGATTAAAAATATGATCAAAATTAAAAATATAATTTTAATAATTAAAAAAATCAAATTAATAAGAATACTTACTTTTATTTCTTAGCGCACACCCTACACTATACAGTTGCACACTTTACAAATAATCACAAAACCTTCGTCTATCAAAATACAAACAAGAACAAAGCGTTCTGGCAGGGAACATTACTGTGAATGCAATTACTAGCTAGCACTAGCGCAGCCGACTGCAACAACCTTGCATGAACGCCTATAGATGTCATCACCCGCTATAAGTACAGCGATCTGCACCGAGGGAATCAGTGTCTTCCGGACACTCACAGCGAGCTAAAGAGCATAGCCATCTGTCTAAAACAAATCACAGTATCATTCTCGATATGCCATTATCCTTTATCATTGTTGTATTATTACGAGAATTAAAACCATGCATCATAAACACAGTTATGTGACACGTCCGGGCCCGACGGTCGGACCCTTTTTGATGCTGGGGCTCGTGACAAAAGTCTCAGATGTCGCCCCCTCTCGGCGGCCCTGGTAATGCCACTTAGTGTACTTTTTAAATGAGAATTCTGCTTAACACAATTCATGTTTCATTAATCTTTGTATGCAAGTTTATTCCCATAATTACAAACAAGAAGACTTAATGCAAAATAGCTATTACATTACAACAAAAAATTCATATCCTACTCTTTACAAGTTGTAGGATATGAATGTGTCCATTCATTTAGCACATTGCTTTTAATCTCTTTTTCCTTTTAACCACCTTTTCAAAACATTCATCAGTGGGGTTTGGATAACATCATCAACTTCAACACTAGCAAAACATAGCTCTGTATTATTTCCCAGAAAAAAGAACTGTATTCCAGTCTTACCCTTGAAGATGCTCAAATCTCTGTTCAAGGTGAGATTCACATTCTTGGAATAACTCTTACCTCAAATCTCTCTTGGTACAAATACACTGCTTGGAAAGAAGTTAGCAGACATTCTCCATGAACAAGGTTCATCGTGTCATGTAATGAGTTATGTGTTTGTAGTTGGTATAAATTAGAGGATATGATGCTCCCAAGTCAGTTAAACTGTGTCTGGGTGAAATAGCTGCAAGAATGGAACTGACGGAGTTGGAAAGAGGTGTTGTGATAGGATGCTATGTTGCAGGTCTATCTGATCAGCAAATTTGTTTGGCAACAATTTGCAGCTGACTCCTTGTGCTTCCATACTGGGATGGAAGCACAAGGAGTCAGCTGCAAGTGCTACCTATGGTGGATGACTTACCACACATACTGAACTTGACTGTAGAGTGCTATGAAGGATAATATATAAAAACCGCCATTTTTAGGTTGACATATTGAATGCGGAGTTCTGGGCATTGACTGGAACATGAATATTCACAAAAAACATTCATAATTGAGGCTCACATGATAAGTTTCTATGGTAGAACTGCAATTATCAAGCCCCCACATTACACGAACCAACATGCAGCATCATCTTCAGTGGTACAAAGAGCATATACAATGGGACATAGAAGCTTGGAAAGCTGTGTTATGGAGGAACAAATTATGCTAAACACTATACTTACCAGATGGACGGCCATAGAAATGCTATATGATAGCATTTCTATGGCTTCTATGGACATGGATGTGTCAGATGGGTACACAACAACCGAGCGACGGAACAAAAGATCAAATATGCAATTCTATTCTGTTGATCTATTACCAAATAAATTTAAATAATATTTTTTGACAAATGAGTTAAAAGAACGGTATAAACATAAAATTTGAAAAAAATCTCGCTTATAATTAAGTTTATTTTTATTGTGTAGAATTATGAAGTAATTGTACACAATGAAACTTCTAAAATTTTAATATAGAAGTCATATTGAAATTTCCAATACAAAAAATGAGTTAATAAATAAAGTTAAGGGGATAATAATTCCCTCATTATTTATAAGCTGAATAAGAAACTCGGAGATCGAAATCTAAGAGTTTCATGCTGAAGAACGTTCGGCGAGTCCAAGCATAAGTCAACACCTGGTAGTACAACACTAGGGCAACTCAGAGCAAAGGTGTACTAGTGTTGTACTACCAGGTAGTAGTAGTAGTAGTAGTAGTACAACACCAGGGCAACTCAGAGCAAAGGTGGGACAAATTTCAATTACTGTCCTTAATATTTTATCATAATGTAAAATGCAGCTCCTAGGAGATGTATTACTGTTTTACATTATGAGGGAAGGTTACTACCCAGACCAATACAAATAGCCTTTTGGCTCTTTATTGTAGTTAATAAATATTTATATTATATATTTTCATTTATATCATATATCAAAATTTGTGAGATCGTTTAGGAAAGAGATGGTTAAAAAGAGTGCTCCGAAAATGATTTAAAAACGAAAATGTATAATTGCACAATATTAAAATAAAGAAAACAATAAAAATAGTTTTTTAATTCATTTAGTAATGTTATTTTGTAATTAGCAAACATAATTTGTAGTTTAATTTCTAGTAACCTAACCTAACTACACAATAAAAATAAACTTAAACTTAAAATTAAACTTAAACTTGAAATAAATTTAATTATAAGCGAGATTTTTCAAATAACCTAAACTAACCTAACCTTACCTAACCTAACTATGCAATAAAAATAAACTTAAACTTAATTATAAGCAAGATTTTTCAAATAACCTGAACTAATCTAACCTTACCTAACCTAAACTAACCTTACCTTACCTAACCTAACTACGCAATAAAAATAAACTTAATTATAAGCGAGATTTTTCAAATAACCTAAACTAAACTAATCTAACCTAACTAAACAATAAAAATAAATTTAATTATAAGCAAGATTTTTCAAATAACCTAACCTAACCTAACTACACAATAAAAATAAACTTAATTATAAGCAAGATTTTTCAAATTTTATGTTTATACCATTCTTTTAACTCATTTTTTATCTGGTAATAGATCAATAGAATAGAATTGCATATTTGATCTTTTATTCTGTCGCCTACTTGGGCGTCGCCCAGTTGTCCATAGCCCAGTTGACCATGTTCCTGTCAGATACCCAGTGAATGTTTCTTACTCAAGTGTGTAAATCCAACTATGAAATTCAGAGGTTGTGATGGTGTGGTCCTGTTTTTTCCTGGTTTGGCCTCAGACCTCTGTTTGTTGTGCCATGACATTGAACTCTGAGAGGTATTTGAACATTCTGGGCAATGCAATGCTTCCTATTTTTTGGTAGTCTACTGAACTGACCATTGTCTCTTTCAGCAAAATGATGATACACTGTTAGAAGTTTTTTTCCACTTGGTTAGACTGTAATAAATTTAGTTTAATCCTTTAAGGATTAAATTAAATTTATTAATGATACACCGTGTCATAAACATCACCACGCTTGACTGGTCTCCACAGCGTCTCAACCCTATTGAACATCTGTGGAGTGAATTGAGTGTTGAGGTCAAGGGATCCCCCCCCCCCTCCCCCCACAACAATCCTGAACCTCTTTGTTGAAAGTTTATTTTCCACTTGGTTAGAGTATAATAAATTTAGTTTAATCCTTTATCAAAGTGTGAGCAAACAAAGTTTGCACCTGAAAGTATCTTCAGGACTGGGTTAAGGTGGTACACACCAGGGCAACTCGTTGCAAAGGTGGAGCAAGCTACCAACACTCCTATCCTAGTATCTCCTATAATAATGCAAAACACATCTCCTTGCGGATATGTCTAATGTTATGCATTAAGGGAAGGGCCACTACCCAGACCGGTTTCGACCTTCATTGAGGTCTCTTCAGTGGGAGCCAGGCCCAAGTTGGGATATCAGGCAGAAGCATTAGCAGGTCATCTCCACCTATAGGAATTGCCAATTGGTGTACCACCCTTTTTTAATAAATTACTCTGGATTTAGAGAAAGATGTTGAAAGTTTATTTTCCACTTGGTTAGAGTATAATAAATTTAGTTTAATCCTTTATCCAAGTGTGAGCAAACAAAGTTTGCGCCTGAAAGTATCTTCAGGACTGGGGTAAGGTGGTACAACACTAGGGCACTCCTTGCAAAGGTGGAGCAAGCTACCAACACTCCTATCTCAGTATCTCCCATAATGCAAAACACATCTCCTTGCGGATATGTCTAATGTTATGCATTAAGGGAAGGGCCACAACCCAGACTAGTTTCGACCTTTATTGAGGTCTCTTCAGCGGGAGCCAGGCCCAAGTGGAGATACCAGAATACTGAGATAGGAGTGTTGGTAGCTTGCTCCACCTTTGCAAGGAGTGCACTGGTGTTGTACCACCTTACCCCAGTCCTGAAGATACTTTCAGGTGCAAACTTTGTTTGCTCACACTTGGATAAAAGATTAAACTAAATTTATTATACTCTAACCAAGTGAAAAATAAACTTTCAACATCTTTCTCTAAATCCAGAGTAATTTAGTAAAAAAGGGTGGCACACCATTTGGCAACTCTTATAGGTAGAGATGACCTGCTAATGCTTCTGCCTGGTATCTCCACTTGGACCTGGCTCCCACTGAAGAGACCTCAATAAAGGTCAAAACTAGTCTGGGTAGTGGCCCTTCCCTTAATGCATAACATTAGACATATCCGCAAGGAGATGTGTTTTGCATTATTATAGGAGATACTAGGATAGGAGTGTTGGTAGCTTGCTCCACCTTTGCAACGAGTTGCCCTGGTGTGTACCACCTTAACCCAGTCCTGAAGATACTTTCAGGCGCAAACTTTGTTTGCTCACACTTGGATAAAGGATTAAACTAAATTTATTATACTCTAACCAAGTGGAAAATAAACTTTCAACATCTTTCTCTAAATCCAGAGTAATTTATTAAAAAAGGGTGGCACACCAATTGGCAATTCCTATAGGTGGAGATGACCTGCTAATGCTTCTGCCTGATATCCCAACTTGGGCCTGGCTCCCACTGAAGAGACCTCAATGAAGGTCGAAACCGGTCTGGGTAGTGGCCCTTCCCTTAATGCATAACATTAGACATATCCGCAAGGAGATGTGTTTTGCATTATTATAGGAGATACTAGGATAGGAGTGTTGGTAGCTTGCTCCACCTTTGCAACGAGTTGCCCTGGTGTGTACCACCTTAACCCAGTCCTGAAGATACTTTCAGGCGCAAACTTTGTTTGCTCACACTTGGATAAAGGATTAAACTAAATTTATTATAAATCCTGAACCTCATTACATGCTTGGAGGAAGAATGGTCCAAAATTCCCATTGTTTGCTATCATACACTTGTGGAAAGTATATATGATAGCAGTCAATGAGAATTTTGGACCATTCTTCCTGCAGGCATGTAATAAGGTTGGGTTGCTATAGGGTTGTTGCAGTCATCACAGTGAAAGGAGGTCCTACATCTTATTATGGTGGGTGCCATGGCTGTTTGTTCCTCACACTATGATGTCCGTTGACTTCTTTCCAAGCAGTGTATATCACAAATATTGCCTTCTCTGCATCCAAAAAAATTAGACTTTCTCTTTCACTCAGGTGTTATTTCAACTCCAGACAGCTCTTAACCCTGTACAAATTACAAATCCACCTGACCATTGAATACTGCTCTCATATCTGGGGTGGTGCCCCTAAGAGCTCCCTGAAAATACTGGTTTCTATGCAGAAAGAGTAGTTAGATTGATTGCTTGATGACTCCTCTCTCTTGCCAATACGTGCCACTCACTTTTGCACAGGCATTCAGTCTCTGCAATCTGCATCTTCTAGAAATACTTCTATGACTTCTGTTTATGAGAATTGGCATCAATAATTCCCCTGCCCTCTTGCAAATCCATCCAAATGCATGCCGCAGCTAACCAATAATCATCACAGTTCAACTCCAAACCCACAGAACAAAATTCTCTGCTTCTTCATTTATTCCTTCCCCTGCTACTCTCTGGAAGTCTTCCACTATATGTGTTTCCCAAAGAATACAGTCCATAGCTTTTCAAATGAAATGTGAATAATTTCCTTATTGCCCATCCATGGTCCTAGCTTAGTCAGGTTAACCAACCTCTCGTGAATGGGTTCTCCATAAAAAAAAAAAAAAAAAAAAAAAAAAAAAAAAAAAAAAACACTTTCAAACAATTTAAAAGAAAGTTGAAAGTCTGTAGATTCATGTAATACAATATTAACCAAAGGTCTGGAAATGAAGCATATTTTGGCAGTGTCATACTGCAACTTCCAGCAGAGAGCAATTTTTTTTGTTCAAAGCACTACAAGCAGCAGCTCCATACTTAATGGATTTTACTTAGTGATTAAGGCTGAAAAAAAGTTTTCTGAAAGGCCACAGATAAGAAGCTTTTCATAAGTAAGGATGGTAATCTCATGCTAGGCAACAAAAATCACCTCCCATCTGAAGACTTTAACAGACATCTGTGCAACACTGGAATGAACTCAAATCCACAACCTGTTCATTGAAGAGCAGTTGTACTATCCACTCAATCAACTACATGTTACTCTATAAGGAAATTGTTTAAATAGACTATACTGGAAATCCTTTAAGTTTCCCATGCAGTTATGTCAATCCGGATATTTTTTGAATATCAATATTTTCATACATTTTTAAATTTAAGTAGTTCTTGTTCTAATTATGTTTATTCTTAGTATTAAATATTTATGATATTATTTCAGGGCAGTGGAAAATTTGCTGGAAGAAGAAGAGCCAAAACTGCAGAGTTTCGAAGAAAGAGAGGACCAAAGCCCAAAGTAAAATCTTTTAATATTCCAGGAACATATTTTTTTCAGGTAATTTTGTTTTTATGTATTGTTAATTTTTTTTTCTTCTACTGTCTATATGGCTTTCATTCTACAAGACTGTGTGTGTGTGTGTGTGGAAATGACTTAGTATATTATAGATCACATGATAAATGACATTGTTAACGATTGCTACATTTTAAAAAATATTTTGCAACAGCCAGCCAGTATAGCAAACTAATGAAACTTTATTTTCTACAGACTAGGTTAGAAAGAAAGAAAGATAACTGAAAATCCTATTAAGTTGATCACATGCCAAAATTAAACAGTGTTTCCATAGAACAGAAAACGTTTGAGACAAAATATCAGAATGATTAAACTTAATATTTAATTCTCTCTCTGCACTGTATTTATCCATTAAATTTAATTATGAGGGTAAACCAGCACCTAAGCCTAAAGCACATTTAGAAAAAGTCAGAATACACCAAGGCTCATGTACTATGGGTTTTCTGTGGCCAGTTTTTGTGGAGAACATATGCTAATTTTAAATTGGGTCCAGTTGTTCATCCACTAAATTCCTGATATCTACCGTCCAAATCAGTCTATTATTTTCCTCCTATTATTTTCTACTAGTTTTCCTCTGAGTCTTTTTTTTTCCTTACCATTCTAGCAGTAAACACACATTTTGTTAATCTTTCCTTTTTCAGTCTGTTTCCATGATCATACCAGCTTAGAGCAGCTCATTTTCAAGTTTAACCCTGTGGAGGTTGCACCTGATCTGACAGATACATGCAAATTGTTTAATATAAATATTCTTACACAATTCAATGTATAGCTTGAAGGCCATGACTAGCTGCGCTTGCGTATGAGTGACGTTACGAGTGATATTCTGCACTGTTTTTTGCTGTCAGTTTGGTTTAACACATGTTATGTAAAGGTTTGTGATATTTGATAGTAAATTGTAGCTGAGAGATATCATAATCTCCGATGTCAGTATAGTATTGGTTTAGTTTTTTTTAAAAATTTACTGTTGAAAATGGCTGGAAAAATATATCGATTGGATAATCCATTAGATGTTGAAGAGATTCAGCGAATGTTACTCAGGTCCAAAAGTGATATTTGATAGTAAATTGTATCTGAGAGATACCGCGAACTCCGATGTCAGTATAGTATTGGTTTAGTTTTTTTTTTCTTTGTTTCTTTGTTCAATAATTTCTAGATTGTAACTGAAAATAAATAAACCATCATGTATTATATTTGCAGTGTTTTTTTTTCTTCTAAGTTTTATCGCATTTTAACACATAATAGTAATGAATGTATCTTAGATACACGCGACCTATGCTGCAATTTTTTCGAGTGTGACCTCCACAGGTTAATGGAATGGAAACAGCAAAATGAAATAATTAAACACAGGTTTAATAGTACCAGTATTTTTTCTCTTTCACAGAGATGTTATCTGTGATAAAGTATAAAAAAATGATCACAATGCACAAACAGTAAAGTGGAAAATCGTAGACTAGAAGCCTAATCTTTTGATAATTCTTTCTTTCAGGATTACACAGTGATTACCAGTCATGAATAATTATGGAGATATTTATTATTATTATTATTATTATTATTATTATTATTATTTTGACACCTCCAGGGAGTCCAAAGACTCATCGAGGGAGAGTGTGCCGACAGCATCGAACGATTGGCCCCCTTCCAACTACTAACCGCGCTCAAACTTACTTAACTGAGCCATTAGTAGCAGAGGCTCTACCAATCGACCAACCTTTGCCGGCTATATATAAATATACTACCATGTTTAAGAGCTTATTTGAATTTAAATTAAAATAAAGTTCAACGTTTTGGCCTTTACATCAAGGTGATCTTCAGGAATACATACATATACACATGGTCACAAGCTACATTAGTACTGCTTGGTCAATCATTTGACCAGTAGCCTCACCTTTGGTGAAAAAAAATAAAAATAAAAATACTAAAAAAAACATAAAATAGAACATAATTATCTTATAAATTAAAGATGCCAAGAAATTATAATCTTGGTTTAATCCTTTATTCAAGTGTAAGCAAACAAAGTTTGCACCTGAATTAACTTCAAGACTGAGCAACTCGTATATAGTGACTAATGACTTCACATCACTTGCCTTAGTATCCCATAATGCAAAGCACATATCCTTACGGACATGTATAATGCTATGCATTATGGGAAGGGTCACTGCCCAGACCTGTTTCAACCTTTATTGAGGTCACATCGGTAGGAGACAGATTCAGAAGTGATATCAAGGTTGAAGTATTGCAGAAGTCATATTTCCATATGCAAGTAGCCAAAAGGTGCCACATCTTATTACAAAAATACTCTGGATGAGTTATATACAAGTTGCCCAGTCCTGAAGTTACTTCAGGCACAAACTTTGCTTACACTTGGATAAAGGATTAAACCAATCTTATAATTTCTTGGTATCTTTAATTTATAGTATAATCAAATGGAAAAACTTTAAAAAAACATAATTATCTTATTAAAACTTCATCAGCTGTTATTTGTTTTTTATACTCCTGTTCCTTTAAATTTCTGTTTGCTAGTTGAGAGTTTTCTTATCCAATTAAATTTCTTTTCTTCCGGTATTCACTATGTGGTTATTCTTCTTTTTTTCCAGATACTATTCAGGTTGTAAGTGAGCCATCCAAATCGTAGGGAGTTTCAGGTCATCATTTTTGTTGAGATTTAGTTGGTTAATAAGCATTTCACATTCTTTCACGAATTTATATTCATACCATGTTTTGGTCTGATATAAGCCTGGTTGGCCGATGGTTAGCATATCTGCTCTCCATTCAAAAGGCTGCGGGTTTGAATCCCGCCATAGGCATGGATGTTTATGATTGTCTGTGAAAATATTAGTGGATGGTGGTTGACAGTAGATGGTG
Organism: Typopeltis vanoorti; assembly: GCF_054136105.1. Lineage (NCBI taxonomy): Eukaryota > Metazoa > Arthropoda > Arachnida > Uropygi > Thelyphonidae > Typopeltis > Typopeltis vanoorti. The sequence continues at coordinate 46,524,739 of NC_143571.1, forward strand.
TTGGTGTAGACAATGCGGTTCTCTGTAGTTGATGGCGAGTGGTACAGTAGGTGCCCTCCCTTGATGACTCCCTGGGGGATCCCTTGGCACCTACGGCACCCCACCCCCAGAGTTGGGGACCGGTAGGGCGGTTCTCCTTGAATTTTGATGGCTCGAATTTCGAAGACCCCCCCATGGCACCTACCCCCCCCCCCCCCCCCCCCCCCGAGTTCCGGATTGGTAGGCCGGTTCTCCCCTGAGTTTCAAAACGTTTCAAATAACTTGAGAAAAACGTTGCACAAAATGGCTTATCATTTTATATATATAGGGTAGATTTTTTTTCGCTAGTAGTCAGCCTATGGTTAATAGGATTGATCAAGCAATTATTCTCAGTCCACTGTAGCATGTATTATATATGTGTGTGTGTATTATATATGCTTTTCTGAAGATGACCTTGATATAAAGGTCAAAACATCGAATTTTAATTAAGGTAAGTTCTTAAACACGTTAGTGTGTTTCCATAATTATTCATAAAAACCTTCTTAAAAGGACATTCTCTTTCAAGTGGTGGTAACTTGGCTTGTAACAAAGTCTTGGCCATTGGAAGGAGGTCTAAGAATTGCAGTTTCCCACATCTTGGGAAGTTTCACATGACTTCATTTATTTAGATGTTCATTTCTGAAATCTGTTGCTTAATCTAAAAAAGTTCTACTCCAATCATTGGGAATTGAACTTCTGATCAGGCTCTCTGAATTATGCAGAGTAGCCACTGCAAAACTTTTATACCTCCATACTTAAGCATTTCTGGTCAAATATCATCTACTCCAGCTGCCTTTTCAAATTTAAAGTTTTTGATGACTTTTTCTACCTCAAGTATTGAAATATACTCTTCTTTGCATTCCTCTTGAAAATTTTATGGTTCTGTCACTGCTTAGTTCATTTAAGTCTTTCAAAGTATTACTCCAGACATCCAGAATATCCTTATCTTCAGTTTTCACGTCACCTTTATCATCTTTGATTCCTTTTACAGTACACTTTCCTCCATTTCTAAGCTTCTTTAATAGCCTCCAGAGCATTTTGCCACCTTCCTGATATTTATTTTCCATACTCTTGCCAATGTCTTCCCATGACTTTTGTTTAACTACTTTTACATAGCTTAGGTCTCTTGCATTTTGCTCTGTATTCTTTATGGCATCTGCCGACTTGTTTGCTGGGAACTTTTGGTATTCTCTTCTTTTCCAGGACTGCTTCTTTAACTTGTTTTGTTCATCATGATTTTCTTATATTTCTACCCTCACAGAAAACTTCACATACCTTCCTAGCTGAATCAATCAATGTCTTTTTTAGAGGTTTGCTACTGAGACTCCAAGGTTTGATTCTTGTTTTCAATTTGTTTTGCTTTTTCTTTAATAATGCTTGTATACTCAATTTGCAATTTACCCATAAAAGATAATCAACTTTAAATCTCTTTTAAACTTTCGTACATACTGTTCTTTTCAATGTGGTATCCATTTTTATTCTGCTTAATATTGAGTAATGGTCACTTCCAATTTCAAATCCTCTGTACACTCTTATATCTTGAACCAGCATGATGATATTACTATCAACAATGATGGAGGCTTTTCTTATTTCTTGTGTTTTCTCTCTATGTGAAAAACGCACCTTCATGTTGAAACATGGTGTTAGTAATGACTAGGCCATGTCCCGAGCAGGAGTCCACTAAATACTTACCATTATTATTAGATTTTCCTAAAATGTTCCTATATTCCTGGTGGTATTCATTTCCTACTCTGCTGTTCAGGTCTTCAACAAGAACCACATTTTCCATTTTCTTTATGCAACCTGTCTGTTCTAACAACTCAAAAAATTTCTCCACTTCTTCTTTAGAAGAACCTTATGTGGGATCATAGGTACAAATAAGTTTCATTGGCCATTTGCTCATTTTGAAGTCAAATTCCTGACATGTACCCTCAAGGAGTTTACAGGATATGACAGTACTACATGAAAAAATTACATCATCACTAACTTCCTATCTGCAATTTTTCTCGAAATCATTCTATAACTTGTCAAGACTCCAATATTATCATTATCAGATCTTATATTTCTATTGTCTAAGGCACATTGTACCGTATCAATCCACCTATATCTTGGTCTTCCCCTGGGACGTTTTCCTGCCAACCTGGCAGAGAACACTTGTTTTGCTAATCTTTCCTCGCCCATTCTGTTCAAATGACCATACCACCTGAGATTAGCTCTGCTAATGCATTCTTGGATGCTGACAATGTCAAGTTCTTTCCTAATATCCTCATTTTTAATATGATATTGCCATTGATGCCATCTGTTCATGCCTCTAATCTTTCTCAGGACTCATATTTGCGGTCTCTAGTCTTTGGTCAGGTGTTTTACTTCTGACCCAGCTCTCAGATCCATAAGTTAAAACTGGTTTGAACACTGTCTTGTATACAGCTAATTTAGTGTTCCGACTAATTTCTCTCTTATTCCATATGAATGTATTCAGTTGACTTCCTACCATACCAGCTTTGTTGATTCTGTTGTCTATTTCCATATTTAATTTCCCATCTTCACTAAAAATCGTGCCTAAGTAGCAGAAATGTTTTACTTGTTCCACAGGTTCCCCATTCACAACACAGTTGACATTTTCAACAATTCTACCTATTTGCATTGTCTTTGTCTTTTTAATGCTGACCTTCATACCGTATCTATTACAACAGTTATTCAGTTTAGACAGGGAATCTTTGAAACTTGTAGCAGATTTATTCAGAAGTATAACATCGTCCACATAAAGCAAAGAGCTGACATTAACATCTCCAATTCTGATATCATGTTTAATACTGCTTTCCTTCATAATGTGATCCACATAGATAATGAATAACAGAAGGGATAATGTACATCCTCGTCTCACACCAATATTTTAACATTAAACTATCTTCCTGTACTTCCTTTAATCCCAACAGCTGACTTACAAATACAGACTAAGTATTGCTTGATATAATGCCCCATTGACACCATATAACTGCAGCATATTGAATAGCTTCTCTCTTGGCACCTTGTCATATGCCTTTTCCAGATCGAAAAAACTTATACAGATCTTTGTTATATTCCCATGCTTTCTCGACTATTTGTTGTAAAGTGAAAATTTGATCCTGACAGCCTCTATTTGGCCTGAATCCAGCTTGTTCTTCACCAAGCTTTTCTTCCACAATTCTTCTCAACCGTTTCTCAAGTATACTTGTAGATCTTGCCAGGAACACTCAGTAGGGAAATATCTCTGTAATTTTCACATTCAGTTTTATTTCCCTTTTATATATGGGCACTATTAGTGCTCTACTCCAATCATCGGGAATTCGTCCCTCTGTCCAGGCTTTCTGAACTATGCAGTGCAGCCACTGCAAAACTTTTATACCACCATACTTCAGCATTTCTGGTCGAATATCATCTACTCCTGCTGCTGCCTTCCACATCTGAAGCCTTTGATGGCTTTTTCTACTTCAAGTATTCATATGTATTCCTGACTGTATGCTGGTTGAGTGTTTTTTACCACTGTGTTATCACTGCTTGTTTCATTTAGCAATTTTTCGAAGTACTTGAAGGATATCTTTTTATTCTGTTTTCACGTCACCTTTATCATCTCTAATTCCTTTTACAGCATTCTTTACTCCATTTCTAAGCTTCTTCAACAATCTCCAGAAAGTCTTGATATTTATTTTCTATGTTCTTGCCAAAGTCCTCCCATGACTTATGTTTAGCTAGTTTTACACACTGTTTAGCTTTCTTACATTTGTCTCTGTATTCTGTAAGAGTAGAAGCTGACTTATTTGCCAGGAACTTTTGATATGATTTCTTCTTTTCCTTCACTGCCTCTTTAACTTCCTGTGTCCACCATGGAGTTTTGATTTTTCTATCCTTGCAGACAACCTCACCACATGCCTCTCTGGCTGAATCAATCAAGGTTTTCTTCAAGGCATGCCACTGAATCTCCAAGGTTTGGTTCTTGTTTTCAGACGCTTTCATTTTTTCTTCAATAATCTTTGTGTATTTTAGTCTACAGTTCGCATCTGAGAGCTGCTCAACTTTTATTCGCTTTAAAACTTTCTTACATGTTATTCTTTTCAATATGAAATTCAATTTTATCCTGCTCAAGACTAAATAGTGATCACTTCCAAATTCAAATTCTCTCTACACTCTGGTGTCCTGTGCCAGGGAGAAAACATCACTATCAACAGTAACATAGTCAATGAGACTTTTCTTATTCCTTGCCTCTTCTCTCCATGTGAATTTGTGCACATTTTTATGGTGGAACACGGTGTTAATAATAACCAGTCCATGCCCTGAGCAGAAGCCCAACAGGTATTTGCCATTATTAGCTTTGCTCTTTTCTCCAAATTTTCCCACAATATTTTAGTATGTCTGACAATCATTTCCTACTCTGCTATTTAGATCTCCAACTGGGACCAACTTTTCCTTTTTCATTGTGTTAGTTGCTTTTTCTAAATCCTCAAAAAATTCCCCCACTTCACTTTTGTAGAACCTTCTGTGGACCATAGACACAAATAAGTCTCATTGTTCAGTTCCCCATTCTGATATCTGCCCACTTCACTGTACTTGAGATTGTCTGCCATTCAAGAAGATTAGCCTCATATTTAGTGTTGAATACTATGGCTACTCCTTCTTTTCCTTGATTGTCATTTTCTGAATATAACATTTTGTATTTATTGCTCAGAAAGATCTCACCATTTGAAATTGGACGTGATCACTATTTAGTGTTGAGCAGGATAAAATTGAATTTCATATTGAAAAGAATAACATGTAAGAAAGTTTTAAAGCAAATAAAAGTTGAGCATCTCTCAGATGTGAACTACAAACTAAAATACACAAAGATTATTGAAGAAAAAATGAAAGAGTTTGAGAACAGGAATCAAACCTTGGAGATTCAGTGGCACGTCTTGAAATAAGCCCTGATGGATTCAGCTAGAGAGGCATGTGGTGAAGTTGTCTGCAAGGATAGAAAAATTAGAACTCCATGGTGGACACAGGAAGTTAAAGAGGCAGTGAAGGAAAAGAAGAAAGCATATCAAAAGTTCCTGTCAAATAAGTCAGCTTGTGTCGTGATGTGTTCTTTTGACGTTCGAATCAGCCATCTTGTTAAAAGTCACTTTCATAAAATAAAAGAAAACTAATTGTAAATTGAATACTGATCTAAGGGTAGAGAAATTTCTATTATACTGCGCCACTCTATCCTTAGATAAGTCTATATGAATTAGTAGGATCAATCAAAATTAGTTAGCAGTCTTTTCACTAATTCAGGCCGAAGTATTTATTTTCTCTCTGGGATTCCCGCTAGATTCGAATTTTTGTGAACGGTGCAGTAAAAAGAATTTCAGGCAAACACAATATTTAAATTAACAAACAAAACATTTAATATAGGTCATATAACACTTACATAAATTTTACTTCTAATTTTAAACAATAGAAATAAGTCAAACATTAAGTCAAGTCAATCACATTAGTTCAATCTTCCAAACCATCACATACACTTTCTCAGTTTCTGAGTCACAAAGTTCCTACACTTAATCAAATACAATAGAACTTTCTATCTGAATGGTTTCCACACAGTCCTCAGCTATGCTATACGCTTAAAGAACACCGCAGGCGCTAATCGCTGTAAATATCTCTCAACAATTCTTATTTTCAAATTCTCATTCGCAAAGAATTTTCACAGTTAAAGTTAGGTTAAATATAGCGTAACTAACATTCAATTCTTCATGCATTGGAAATAATCAATATGTCAGTCCTTACCAGAAACAGTTCCTAGTACATCAATTACGTTGCGAATAACTTTCAAAATATATTTGTTACTCTTAAGAACACATTTATAAGACTTCTCCGCAGTTATAACTAAAACACTATTAATCACGCTTCACAACTATAGATATCAACTGTAAGGTACTTTAAATATCCTTGTTACCACTCATTAAATAATTAAACACTGTGCAGTTCTCCTTAGGGCGATTTAGAATTAAGTCGCAATTCTAGATTGACTGGATTTAATCAGAATTCTTTACTGAACGTCCAGCTCCTTCATATTATCTGATTGCGGCATTAAATTCCTTTTATTATTACTGCTGACTTCACCTTCAGCTAACTATACGATCCACTTCGTCTTTACTCGCTTATAATTATTATCCCTTTTAACTTATGCCCTTGAGAAACTGTTTATTTACTTCCACTTCTCTAGTTTATACCCTTGCTTCCTTTCACTTCAAAAATTTTCCGTTCCCTCTCCTCTTACTACGTATATATTTTCTCTTCTTATTTTGCCCACGCTCCCTTCACTCGCGCTCGTTTATTTCACGCGTCTCTATGACAACCGATAAACGTAAACATTCTCGCGAATGTGTTACATTAGGCTATACAACTACATTCAGTTATTACATAACGTTAAACTTTCACAAAAAGAATAAATAGAATATTTGCATTTCAATAAATGCGTAGTTAAATTACAAATACAAGTTCTTATAATATTGACATAACAATAAATAAAATAACTTATTAATACTTAATACAGTCTTTTCATTATTCATACATATATCTTTGATTAAATAATTAAATATTAGACAAAATTAAGGTAGTTATATGAATATTAAATTTTAAAATAAGTTATATACATTAAATAATATTTACAAGTCTAGCCTTTGTGATGGAAAATCATGTTGGATTCTGAATCAAATAACATTTATTCTATTTTCTACATAATTAGAATCCAACACTTGTGCTCTTAGAGAATACAGAGACAAATGCAGGACTCTGATCTTTCTCGGGACTCTCATGTCTGCGGTCTCTAGTCTTTGGTCAGCTGTTTTGCTTTTGATCCAGCTCTCAAATCCATAAGTTGAAGCAGGTTTGGGGGCTGTCTTGTATGCAGCTGATTTTGTGTTCCAACTAATTTCTCTCTTATTCCATATGGATTTATTCAATAGACTTCCCACCATACCAGCTTTGCTGACTCTGTTGTCTATTTCTATATTTAATTTACCATCTTCAGTAAAAATCGTGCCTAGGTAGCTGAAATGTTTTACTTGTTCCACAGGTTCTCCATTCACAACACAGTTGACATTTTCAATGATTCTGCCTATTTTCATTGTCTTTGTCTTTTTATTGCAGATTTGTAGTGGATTTATTTAGAAGTATAACATTTTGAAATTTGCCGACATAACTCCATTTGAAACTGACTTCCAATCAAGAAGTTTATTTTCATGTTTGGTGTTGAATGGTATCACTACTCCTTCCCTTCCTTGATTATTATTGCTTGAAAATAACATTCTGTACTTATTATTTAGTGAGATCTTGCCTGTGTTTGTCTTCTTTGTTTCAATAATGCCAATTATGTCCACATGGCACTTTTCCAATTCTTCTGCAAGTTTGATTTCCTTTCCATTAATACTCCTTATATTGATGGTTCCTATGTTGTGTTGGAGCTTATTCCAGTAGCTGACTTTTCATTATTCACTTGGTTCCCTGACAAAAACATCAGGGGCTTTGTTTAACCTAACAACACTTCAGGCTGCATGAAATCTCATCATGTTGTACCATCATATGCATTTATGGTTTAAACCAATAAAGAGTGCAATTTGGTCAGCTAAGCCCCAATTGCCAGCCATTCCTCTATGGATTGGACATTAGGATTGGACATTCCTAATGTCCAATCCTCACATGAAAGTGAGGATTGGACATTAGGCTATAAGCCCCCACTCTGTTTTCTGCATTCCTAAAAGGCAATGTGGAAGTCTTCTCCCAGTTATTTGGTTTTTGACCCATTTAAGCCTATTATTTTCAGCCTTCTACCAACAGACAAGCCTATCTGGAGTGGCATAAACTCTACCATTTACCCAAATGTGTTCATGGTTGGTTTATATTTGTGAGGTGTGAGGTTTTTCTGGAGGAAAACTGACTCCACAGCTACAGTCTGAGACTAACTCAGTCCTTGGGGGAGAGAGGCTCAGCAGGTGAAATATACCAACTGATCACCACTGTCACTAGACTGATATACCTATCAGGAAATTGCCCCACTGCATAGCATGGTTTATGTATATTTACTGATTTTGTCTTCTTTCTTTCATTCATACTCTCACCTTTTAAATTTTATTTTTATTGATTTTTTAAAATTTTTATTTTGTCCCATATCATGTAACAACTAACATGTTCAGCCCTGCCAAGTTACATAATCATTACACATAAATGTGTTTTAATTAACCTGTAATCCAGCCATTACAACTGTCTAATTTTTCATAGAGTTTACTGGTGCTACATGTAGAAATTATGTGCAATGGCCTTCTTCACTGAAGGCTATTCTATATATTTTCTCCTTAACAGATAAAAGTAAAATTCTCTTCTTCACAATATGAGTTTAATGCATTTGGCAGAACCTAGTTCTGCCAAATGCATTAAACTCATATTGTCTGTCGTATGCCCCAAACTAAAATTTTAATCATCCCCTTTCCATCTGCTAGAAAATCTCTCTAAATCCAGTCTTCTCTGAATACCCCTCATTTTCTTCATTTTCAATGGATTGACATACATTAAAAATTTTGGAGAGTAAAGATGGGGGCTGTCATGCAATATTGGCTTGATGAAAGACGTGTCACGGTTTCATTACTTCTTATAATTTTTCTTATTTTAATTAATCTCATAGACAGTGGAACTTTACTAATTGTCTTACCAGTACGGTTCCAGAACTTCAGTTTGGTATCAACCAAAATACTCAGATTTTTGTAATGCCTTCATTCAACTGTATCCATCATCATCATCATCATCAAATTCCTGACATTTACCCTCAAGGGGTGTACAGTTCAACTGTATCCATCTAATATTATTGTCTTATTGAATCAGATATAATTGCATTACTAAATCACTTAAGGAATTGAACAACGTAGATAAGAATATAAATTAAATTACACTTTAATAAATATTTCCGATATTTTGACAATGTCACGTTGCCATTTTCAAAAGGAACTTACAAAAAAAAAGGCACGTGCACGTAGGCAATACAACACAGTAACTGAGAATGAAGAGATGAAGCTATTGTTCTCCTAAAAGTTCTGATGGTGCCCTCTAGCGGGCTAAGTAGGTGTTCTTGGCTGTTGGGCTGAAGGTCTGCTGATGTAAGCCTCCCAAATTTGGGGCAGTTGCATACAACCAAATTTGTTGAGGTTTGGAGAGTTTCTTAGGGCTGAGGCTGATTCTATAAATAGTCTTTCGAATTTGTATTTGCTACGGTGTATTACTGTAGCTTTCTTCCATGCTCTGGATACGTGCCACAGAATATCAAGTTTATCACTGTGTCAGAATTCCAAGATTGTCATATCTCATATTCCTGTCTTCTAGGGCACTTCTGACTACATCAATACACTAAGATCTTGGTCTTTCTTTCTTAGAGTCTTTTTTCCTGCAAGCTTGGCATTAAAAACACTTGTTCTGCTGGCCTTTCCTCTTCCATTCTGCTTAAATGACCACAGCACCTGAGATTAGCTCTGCTCACACATTCCTGAATGTCAACACATCATGTTCCTTCTTAATATCTTCAGTTTAAACATGATTCTATCGATAATGCCATATCTTTACACTAATTTTTCTCAGAACTCTCATATATATGCCATCATAGTCTCTAGTCTAATCAACTGTTTTATTTCTAAGACAACTCTCAGATCCCTAAGTTAAAACTGGTTGAACACTGTCTTACAGTTGTTTTAATGTTTTTGACTAATTTCTCTCTTATTCCATAGGCTCAACTGCCAAAATATTTTACTTGTTTTATATGTCTCCACTAAGAGTGTAGCTGAAGCTTTTCATGCGCTGCCAATTTCAGAGTTTTGGTCTTTTTATTGCTGACCTTCATACCAAACTTGTTATTCGATTTGGTTAAAGAATTCTGGAGATATGCACTGGATTTGCTTATTTAATCTGCATAAAGCAAAGAACCAAGTTTGATATCTTTGATTCTGATAGCAAGTTTAATGCTACTTTCTTTCATAATGTGACTCAGATAATGAATAAGAAGGGACAGTGTGCTCCCTTCATTTATTCATTTTACATTAAATCATCTTTCCTGTGCTTCCTTCAATTCTAACTGCTCTTACAATTTAAATCCGCTATATATTACTCATGGACTGATTGAATTGAAACAAAAATGAAAAAATAAGCAGCTGAAAGAAAATAAAAACATTGAAAACTGTTGGATCCATATCAAGGAAAGCATAAAAGTAGCAGCAGAAAACACAATTGAAATTCACAATTGAAATTCAAAGTAAAATACAGCAAAAAAGATGGAAGTAATTATAGGTATTATTTCTGGGAAAATTCCCATGTTACTCCTCCAAGTAAATATTAATTATATGGCTATTTACCCTATTTTTTGTTTAGGAGTGGCCCTTTTTTATAATGTCATTGGCATTTTACTCAATTTTAGGGTATTACTGAAGTTTTACATAGGCAGATATATGAAGAATATAAGAGGGAAAATTCGGACATACCTTTTGTATGTCCGAATTTCATGTAGGATGTTGCTGGCTGTCTTCTTATTCAGCGGCATCCCAGCACGTGGAAATATATATTCATCGCTGTTAAAGGAAGAAAGGGGATTGGAAAAGTAAGGATAGAGCAATCGGGGAGAATTATTGGTGAGGCAAGGAGTATGTCGAACTTTTTGAAAAACCTGGGCTTTTCTGCAAATTTTCCCAAAATTTATGTATGTCTGGGATTCATTTCCTACTCAGATGTCTAGATCTCCAACAAAGACTATCTTTTCCTTACCAGCTCTTTCTCTAATAATTCAAAAAATTCCTTCACTTCTTACTTAGTAGAACCTGCTTTAGAACGATAGGCAGAAATAAGTTTCATTTTCCAATTTCCCATTTTGAAATTTATCCACATATCTCCATTTGAAACTGCATGCCAATCAAAAAGTTAATTTTGTGTTGAATACTATCACTCCTTTCATTTCCTGATCGCTACTGCTCATATATAACATCCTAAATTTATTATTTAGCAGGATCTCACCTGATTTTGTCTTCATTGTCTCAAAATGTTGCCTTTATGAGGCAATTTCCTTTATGTTGATGGTGTATATCTTAAATTCTGCTGGCTGACTTTTTTTTTTCCCTAACTTTTCACTGTTTTGCCATGGCTATTTGAAGAAAACAGCACAACCTTTGTTTAACTGGGTGATGCTCCAGCCAGTTAAACAAAGGAAATTTCATATCTGATCTTCATATCTATATCTGGTTTAAGCAAATACAAAATATAATTCAGTCTATCCTCATTCATTCGGTATCCAGAGGATACCTAATAACAGGGCAGACAACATGTCTAATAATTACACACCAATTCATTTTTAATTAATGTACCCTTCACACATAACCATTACTTTATTCTTCCTTTAAGCTTTTCCACATATTTATACTCTAAACAACAATAACTGAATTTTGATTACTAATGCCTATTGCCAGCTAAACAACATTAAATAAATAACTAAGTTATTTACAATCTACCATCACATTGAATGGCTTCAATGTTGTAAACTTCTATAATCTTATATATAGCAGTGGATTTTCTTAGTGTTATACACAAAATAAAGGAAATATTATTTAGGAATCCAATCTAGAATAGTTTTCACAAATTCATGTAGTGAGTACAGTATGGCATGGTTTCATTAAAGGGGAAAGATTACAATTGGTCTGCACGATGTTTACGAAGATGTTATGAGGAAAATTGACCAGGGTAAGATGTAATTTATTTGGGTTTTAGCAAAACCTTTGACAGCATTCACATAAGTGGTTATTGATCAAAATGTACCAAATACACATCAATGATCACTCGGTGAGATCAATAAATAAATATGAATGAGAGATGACAGGAAGTAGAGTTAAGTGAGAATAATCTTCAAATATTAAAAAAATGGTCAGGAAAATGAAATTTCAAAAATAATGCAATTATATGATTCTCGTAGACAGGCTTATATGTTGGTTATGCATTACTAAACCACTTAAGGAATTGAACAACATAGATAAGAATATAAATTAAATTATACTTTAATAAATATTTCCGATATCTTGGCAATGTCACGTTGCCATTTTCAAAAGGAACTTACAAAAAAACGCACGTGCACGTAGGCAATACAACACAGTAACTGAGAATGACTATTGTTCTCTTAAAAGTTCTGATGGTGCCCTCTAGCGGGCTAATTGGAATTGTTGATTAATTTGTAATAATGTGCACATGGCAACCTGTATATCCCTTGAGAATAAATATTAACAAATTGAGAATGATGGTGTGATGATTATATGTGACATATTGTGCTATTAACCATGCTGTTGTCTGTGCATAAAAATTATGCAAAAGATAAAGAAAATCATATAACATAAAAATATTGAAGATGAAAAAAAAATTCAGTATATGGACAAGGCCAGTCTGCATGTGAAGTAGTGATTACATTTTATGATTGGTTAATCACATATAATAATGTGATTACTTTCTACAAGCCACCACCCCCAGGTTCTTCTTCTGTGGTTGTTAACAGGCCCTTAAACCTCCAGAACCATCCAAGGTGTTCTTAGATTTTGTAATCACAATTCCAGAATAATGTGGTTAGCTCTATGCCTATAATTGTAGTTTATATACCAATTACATGTTATTCTCCTATCAGATTTGCCTGAAAAACCTGAGTATCCAAAAGAAGAACTCTGCTACTGTTATATGAATAGCTGACTCACCTTACCTTCACTTGAAAAGCGATAGTAAATAAAGGCTCTTCTCTTCATAGATGGGATTCAAATGCTCTTTGGCAGAACGACCTTGTATTTCTAAAACTGACTGTGCTATGGTGGTCCCTTCTCCAAGCAGTGAGTTAAAACAGATTTTGTCTGTGGATATGCGTAGAACTTCCTTTGAATTCATCAGTTTTTCCCATTTTCTCCATACTGACCTCAGACACGACATTGTATATGAGGTAGATAAAAAGTACAGGATTTATGTAATTTGTAGAGTTCATGCCATTGGCATCGTAAATGGACTTCCCTTAGTGAAAAGCTAATAATAATACCTATTATTATTTATTAGTTAGTTAATGATGGCTAATCAGCAATTTTGCTATTAATTAGATATTAATGATTGTTTTCTTAATCACTCTCTCAGGGTTCTTCGGTTATTGATTCTAAAGACTCAAAGCAAGAAGATGAGCCTGCTGCAGATAATAAAATGGTACTCTGCTCTGCAACAGATGATTATGTCCTTTCTCAAGTAAGACCTATAAAGGATTTCACACATATTTATATATAATCAAATTTGAGTACTTATAATTTAATAATAATAATGCATTGGTTAGTTAACTTTCCAAGTCTCTTTCATGTTGTTTCTTGAAAAACAAAATTACATGATAGTTGTGTGACTTCCTCCTGTAGTACATCTGTATTGTGGTTAGGCTAAGGTTTGTTTATTTATTTATTTTTATGGAATGTGAGACCACTTCCACTTACTTGGAGGCCTTGAAGTGGTTTGAAAAATTTCCACGTTTCATCTTTTGAGCAGGATTTCAAATACCTGCACCAGACATTTATAATGCATACAACTGAATGCCAAACACTAAATACCTGAACAATGATAGTCTTGATTGGCCAACTGGATAGCATGCCTACTCTCCAACCATCATTCTCAAACATCAAACAGTTGCAGCAGTTTCCATTCTCTGAAAAATTTTATACTGTATAAGTCCGTTAGATAGCACAGCAGTTGAAAAACAAAATAACATAATAATTAATTTCATTATGTATGATTACATATCTGAAATCGTAATAATTCATCAGAATGAAACAGTAAATAGTGTATTTATATTACTGTCAGTTTAAAATATTGAATTCTTTTTCACAGAAAATCATTTACTTGAATTGAATAATAGTGGGAATTTCATACTTCTGATGTGTTAGAAATATTGTAATAATTTTTTTCTCTACATAAAGGAAACAAAATGAATAATAACAGATGCTGTATCATTTTTGATATCTATTTCCATTCATTTGCTTTTTTTATTATCTTGATACTTTCAACATATTTATACTTAACAATAAATTTGTTTCACAAAATGTCTTACAAGAATGAAAAATCAGTCTCCTATTTAATGGAAGTCAAACATTAATTTCTTGGTATAAGATGAACATCATAAACTCAAACATACAATAATTTATTAAATACTGGTGTGAAACTGTGTGTTATTTCATGTTAGGTAATTGTCAGTTGTCAAATCTGCATAGCTACAAAAATTCATTGCCATTTGCATGACTAGAACAGATCAAAAAATTGGTTGTAGGTTTAGCATTCAACATGGGATGCCAAGCCTGATGAATGTCTAAGTCCCATCCTTGTGATAGAAAATTTCATGCAGAGTGTCATTTAGATAGTGGATGTGTATACAAGTTGTTGACTCCCCACTTTTAATTCTGCGAGAAATGTCAGTTTTGGTTTAGATTCCTGTAAACAGTAGTACATAGTTTTAAGGTCATAGATGTAGAATTGGGTGTGTACGTGCTTGTTTGAATTTTGTTGTTGTTGTGCTTTTTAATTTTTTGGTATTGCGTTTTGTAGTGGTTAGTAATGGAAAACTTATTTAATGAGTATTGTAATGTTGGGGATTTAAATTTTCATGAACCTGTCTTTAAACAGAAACAAATGCATATGGAAAATGTTTTTGGTATTGCTTTTATTGTGGTAGTTATTGATGGAAAACTTATTTAATGAGTTAAGGCATTGTGATGTTCGGGATTTAAATTTTCATGAACTTATCTTTAAACAGAGACAAATGCATGAGGAAAATGTTTTTGTATTTTTTTTTTGTAGTAGTTAGTGATGGAAAACAATTAAAACCTTTAACTGCTGATTTTATATTCTACTGACATTGTCCCATGTGCTGAATTAATTTTGCAAAAAATTTATAAATAAAATTAATTAAAATTCTTACAAGTAAGAAGTCTGGACAGCATCATACATTCTTGATATACACTTCACAAAAATCGCAATAATAGTGTTTTATAAAATTACATAATCTGCAAGTGGTGTCCACTTGAGGGCACCATTTTTTTCTGCGCTCGAGTTAACTCGACCGTAGCAGTTAAAGGGTTAATGAGTTAAGGCATTGTGATGTTGGGGATTTATATTTTCATGAACCTATGTCTAAAAAGAGACAAATGCACATGGAAAATGTAATGTCAGAGGGTAACTGTCAGCATCATTATTGGTTTTGAAGCCTCCTGATGTGATATCATTAGGTCTGTTCTTGCTGACCTGCAGAACAGCTTTATTTGGTGCTCTACTCTCAAATTAATGCTGGTCTAAGTCCTTATATGTCTGACATACCTTTTGAAAGATATCATTCACTTTACATATAAGAAGAGTGAAGGATAGAACCAACAAACTATGCTGCTGTTTAGACCACTTAAGGTAGCAACAAGCATGACTGACCACCTGGAGTCATGGTTTTCCTTTAGAGGGACTGCCTGTTGTGTACTATTAACCCATTAGTGTCCCAGATACAAGATTAAGAATACCTTGAGATATTTTATTATCATTCTTACATGTCATCTCTATGGAATCCAAAGACTCATCATGGGAAGCTCACAGTACCAATTATTGACATGGTATTTATTGTACCTTTCCTTAAAGTTGTTCACTGACAAAGAGCACTTGTAAGTACCTCTGGCAACCTTTTTCTCTCATATACCAATTGTGAAGCAGAAAATCTACTCCTTACAGTACCCTTGCAACATCTCTTAGTTTCCTTGGGTGGCCTATGTCTTCTCTCATCTAGTCACATATTGTAAAACTTGTTAGCATCTACGCTATAAATAACGTGTGTTTCTGTTGTATTCACTCTCACCTGACCATTAGCCAATACGCAGCTAGTTATCTTCTTTCTCACTGACCTCTGAATCCTTTCTTCAACATCTCAAGAAACTCAGGTGACATAAACTTGTGCATAATAGTCCATAGGTACTCATACCAGTCTTGCAAAGGGATAAATGTATGGTGGACGTTGAAATGGATAACCTTGTCAACATTCAAGTATCATTTGAATTATTTTTTCCATTTTTGCATGTCCCCTGAACGTACTCTCTGTCCACCATTACCCCTAAATCTCTAACCTCATCAATTTTTTGTAGTGTAGTTACATCAAGGTAATTGCAACCTGTAGTTTTTTTTATCCCATTTTTAACTGTACACTTTGATACACTGAATTTGCAGCCATTATCCTTTGCCCTGAAAGTATATTCCAAAGACTGACAAAAGCTAATACTGTTTTCAGAAATATTAAATAGATATAGACATCTTCAGTACACCATAATAAAACCAAAAGAAAAATCTTCAATAGCATTGTTAAGGCCATATTATTATATGGATCAGAGACATGGAAGCTGACCAAAAAACAGGAAGCTAAATTAAATAGTTTTTAAACAAAATCTGCATAAAATATTAAAAAGATTTTGGTCCCAACATGACTTATATAAGCTGCCTGTGCAAAAAAAAAAAAAAAAAAAAAAAAAAAAAAAAAAAAAAAAAAAAATGCACCACTGATGAAATAAAAAAAAACAGGCAGATGGAAATGGATTGGACACTTACTGAGAATGTACAGAAGAGAGATTTCTAGGGTGACTTTGACATGGATCGCAGAAGGAAAATGGAAAAGGGAAAACACCTAAATTTATTTGGTAGAGAAGCTGAACTGGTGACTCAGGACAGAGGTATCTAGAAGAAATTGATATTGACCTTATGTGCAATGAGGAAAACTATCACTAACTACCAGTCTATTTTAGATGATTCTGCAGGATCTCTACACCACCTTTATGAATTATGTATCTGGTGAGCCATTCTCAGAATGCTTTTTTTTGCAGTTCCTGAATTTCAAAAATTTGTTGTTGATGACTTAGCCTCTCCTGCCTACTCCATGTGTTTCCAGCCGATTATTTTGCTGCTTATTTCACAGAAACAGTGTAAACTCATGTTTCATTGTTTATTACAGTACAGTATATATAGTGATTTTATGCTCTTAATTTCTAATCTGCTTGTGTTATTTCACCATAAACAAAATGTAAAATTCGTTAAATAGCCCCACACATTTTTTTCATTTAGGCACATGTTAACTGTTAACATATCCTTCTGGTTTCATATAGTGATTTCTAACCTTTTCTACCTACAATGAGATCATTGTAGGTAGAAACGGAATCCTGTTGTAAGTTGAGAACTGGACTGTAACTGAATGAATGTTGCTTATATATACAGGGTGTTCGGGATAAATTTGACAGTTTCGTAAGGAAAAAGAAAATCTTCTTTGTATCTATTAAATTTAATGAATTGACAAAAAAACATTACAGGCAGAGTTAATTACAATACTATCAACAAGATTTACTCAAAATAACCACCATTAGCATCGATCACAGCTTCAATTCTGCTTCGGAACCTCGAACAAGCTGATGCTACAGTCTCCCTGGGAAGGGCCGCAAAAACTGTTTTAATTTTATCCATTAACTGGGCTTTTGTATTACTGGAAGTGCGATTGGTGTCTTTTTCAACTGCGCCCCATACAAAATAATCCATGGGGTTAAGGTCTGGGGAGTTTGGAGGCCAAACATTTGGACTGGTGAAGTCGTAGAAATTTTCAGACAACCATTTTTGACTTTTCCCAGAGGTGTGGCAAGGGGCCGAATCCTGCTGCCATACATACGGCCTACCATTGGCTACCCTTGTTATCCAGGGCTTGACTACAGTTAGCAACTCCACGAACAAAGCCCGAATTCCAATGCCAGGGTTCTTCAACACCTGTTCCTGCAGATTTGCGAGGAATTCTGCTGTACGAACGCAATCAGATCGTCTGCTAGGGATCTTTCTTCTTGCTACATCCTCGTAGTCACCATTGCAAGTCTCTAGTTCATGCCTGATTGTTTTTACTGTATTCAGGGAGCATTGGGCAGCAGTCGTAATATCCTTATTTTGATGGCGGGCACGAATCATCATGATACAAGTTATTCTCTTCCATGATTCAGGTGGGTTCCAGCTATCCATCCTTTCTGACATCTTGTATATGAATGAAGAAGGGTCCAAACTTTTAAATGAAGAGAAGTGTGTGTTAATACATGTAACTTACGGAAAAATATAATTAATTATAAATATGTCAAATTTATCCCGAACACCCTGTATATATATATATATATTTTTTTTTTTTTTTTTAATCAAATAACTAAGGTTTTTACCACAGACTATTGTATACATATTTGCATTTAAAAAATTACTATAGTTCGTTGTGCACATATCACTTTACGGTTTCAGAAGGACATTAGACTACAGCATGCAGTGTTAATAATTTGCCTTGCTCTTCCAGTTTATTATCTGTTTAATTTGAAGTCATTTATAGTATAGCCCTCATAAATGTCCAAAAAGAAGGAAATGAATTTGAGAATACAAAATATAGTGTGAAGAACGAAATCCTACCCATAAGTTAATATTACAAAGACTTAGTTGCTTTTGAAAAAATATGACTCTGGTCTAAAATTTTTGAAAAGTAATGATCCAAATTTTGAATGGAGCTCGATGATCTTAGCCATAAGGAAATTTATCAAGTTCAGGAACTGTTTTTTTTTTAAGAAGTTCTGAAATAGTAAATCTTTGATATTTTTGCTTTTGCATAATTAAATAATATTTCTTTATCATTTTGTTATATAATTGCTGTGTTTTATTGATAGCCATTTCAGTGTCTGTATTTCCAGGATCAAAATCTGAGTTCAAAACATGCTGAATGTGTAATAAATTACAGTCCAATTTATGGTTTTTCAGGAACTAGTTAGGTTGTAAGAGAGTGTATGTATGTATGTATATGTGTGTGCGTGTACATATAGACTCAAATATGCACCTTAAGTTACTAAGTTTATATTTTGGTTCTTTGTCCTCAGCTTCTGATCAACTGGTTATTTTGCCTGCTTTTATATCTTTTCTTACTTGTATCAAAAATATCACAACAGGTCTGAGTGTTCAAAACTGAAAAATTTACATAAGTAATTGATATTTTGATATTAAAGAAAGTTGAATTTTTTTTATTTTTCAAGGAATGTCTGTGTTTACACTATACAGTATTCAAAATTATTGTTTGCAATAAAAATAGTCTGAATGAATTAAACTACAAGTGAAATTTTCTATTATATATCTGAATGATATTCACATTTGTGCTTTTTAATAGTTTTGCTTACATATTGTATTTCTTTTTTAAGGACTTGTGTGTCATGTGTGGAAGTTTTGGTAAGGGAGAAGAAGGTAGACTTATTGCTTGTTCACAGTGTGGTCAGTGTTACCACCCATATTGTGTGAGCATAAAGGTACCTAAATCCTTTTTATGTGTTATTTTAAATATTGTTATATCTTGATTATATGTGCTGTTTTATTTTTTTAACCAGTTTGAAGAAATTAGTAAATTCATGCGTTTTTTTTAATGATGTTATTTAAGAGATAGTATTAATAATCCACATTTATCCAAATATTCAAAGTTAATTATTTTGATACATCATGAAAATTATGGAAACAATTACCATGTTAGAGTAAAACTATAGTTTAATATTAACCAAAATGAACACTCAATGTTTCGACCTTCACATTAAAGTCATCATCCAGAGTATATACAAAGAAACAAGCTGCACTACAATCTACATGGTATGCTAAAGTTACTGATCAACCATTAAAACTATTGGGCCTGACCTCTGGTGAAAAAAAATAAAATCCTTGCTACATCAAAGCTAGAGTCCTCTTATTATTATTATCTATTAGGTTACAAAATTAAATTAATCTGGAGAGTAACATGTTCACACACACAAAAAAAAAAATAATAAATAAAATAAAATAATTAGAAATAATAATAAATAAAAAACTTATATAAGTATTCATATAAATTACAAACTGGTATGGATAGTGGCCAATAAAAGCTGAAAAATTGCTTAGACTCCTAAAGTCTGGATTTGCTGGAACACTAAGTGGGCTGAATGTGTGCCATCCAAATTCTTGGGATTTTTATGCCACCATTATTGTGTTAACATTAGGGTGGTTAATCAAAATTTCACAGGTTTCTTTTCTTTAAATTTCCGTTTATATCAAGTTTTTGTATGAACTTGGTATTTTGGTTTACATTAAACTAAAGTTTTACTCTAACACACACACACACACACACACACACACACACACACACACACACACACACATATATATATATATATATATATATATATATATATTTAATATATACTTGATCTTATTTAGTATCATTTTGTTTGTAAATCACAGTATGTCATACCAAATATAGAACTTTGATAGGATGAAAAAACAGTGGTTTCCTTTTTTAAAAATCTGTTTATGTGCCAAAAAAGAGATACTCATAGATATCTAATATCTATGAATATCAGAGGGGTGCTTAAGGGTCAAAGCTGTATAACTGAGAGGAGACCTCCACGTAGCCTTTAAAGGAATGCGGAGAACTGACCAGGGCTTCTGACCTAATGTCCAATCCTCACCTTCTCATGGCGCACCCTGTTGAGTATCTACTTTGATACTGAACGAACGAGGATGGGCTGGCAATTTGGGATTTAGCCGACCAAATTGTATTCTTATTGGTTAAACCAAAATAAAAAATGATGGTTCAACATGACAAAATTTCATGCCGGCTGGGGCGTCGCCCGGTTAAACAAGGCCCCCGTTGTTTTCGACAGGGAACCAGGGCAAACAGCGAAAAGTCAGCTGCTGGAACAAATCTGAAAACAAACCCCAACTCAACATCACCAGAGTTAAAGATCAGTACTATCAACGTAAGAAGCCTGAATGGCAAAGAAATGGAGCTAGCTGAGGAATTAGATAAGTACCAGATCGACATAATAGGGGTGACTGAAACAAAAAAGACCAAAACTGGTGAGATCTATCTCAGCAATAAATACAAAATGTTATATTCAGGCAATGACAATCAAGGAAAAGAAGGAGAAGCCATAGTATTCAACAAAATACGAAGCTAATCTTCTTAAATGGCAGTCAGTCTCAAGTAGAGTAATGCGGGCAAATATGAGAATGGGGAACTGGACAATGAGACTTATTTGTGCCTATGGTCCCACAGAAGGTTCTACTAAGGTAGAAGTGGAGGAATTTTTTGAAGCTTTAGAAAAAGCAACTGACACAATGAAAAAGGAAAAGTTGGTCCTTGTTGGGGATCTAAATAGCAGAGTAGGAAATGATTGTGAGATATACAAAAAATATTTTGGGGAAATTTTTGGGAAAATTTGGAGAAAAGAGCAAAGCTAATAATAATGGCAAATATCTGTTGGATTTCTGCTCAGGACATGGACTGGTTATTACTAACACCATGTTCCAACATAAAAATGTGCACAAATTCACATGGAGAGAAGAGGCAAGGAATAAGAAAAGTCTCATTGACTATGTTACTGTTGATAGTGATGTTTTCTCCCTGGCGCAGGACACCAGAGTGTAGAGAGAATTTGAATTTGGAAGTGATCACTATTTAGTCTTGAGCAGGATAAAATTGAATTTCATATTGAAAAGAATAACATGTAAGAAAGTTTTAAAGCGAATAAAAGTTGAGCAGCTCTCAGATGCGAACTGTAGACTAAAATACACAAAGATTATTGAAGAAAAAATGAAAGCGTCTGAGAACAAGAACCAAACCTTGGAGATTCAGTGGCATGCCTTGAAGAAAACCTTGATTGATTCAGCCAGAGAGGCATGTGGTGAGGTTGTCTGCAAGGATAGAAAAATCAAAACTCCATGGTGGACACAGGAAGTTAAAGAGGCAGTGAAGGAAAAGAAGAAATCATATCAAAAGTTCCTGGCAAATAAGGCAGCTTTTGATCTTAGAGAATACAGAGACAAATGTAAAAAAGCAAAACATTGTGTAAAACTAGCTAAACATAAGTCATGGGAGGACTTTGGCAAGAACATAGAAAATAAATATCAAGAAGGTGCCAAGACTTTCTGGAGATTGTTGAAGAAGCTTAGGAATGTAGGAAAGAGTACTGTAAAAGGAGTTAGAGATGATAAAGGTGACATGAAAACAGGAGAAAAAGATATATTCTTGAAGTATGGAGTAATTACTTTGAAAAACTGCTAAATGAAACAAGCAGTGATGACAGCACAGTGATAAAAAACACTGACCAGGCATGCAGTCAGGAATACATATCCGTACTTGAAGTAGAAAAAGCCATCCAAGGCTTGAAATGTGGAAAGGCAGCAGGAGTAGATGATAGTCGACCAGAAATGCTGAAGTATGGTGGTATAAAAGTCTTACAGTGGCTGCACTGCATAGTTCAGAAAGCCTGGACAGAGGGACGAATTCCCATTGATTGGAGTAGAGCTCTCATAGTACCCATATATAAAAAAGGGAAATAAAACTGAATGTGAGAATTACAGAGGTATTTCCGTACTGAGTGTTCCTGGCAAGATCTATGGAAGTATACTTGAGAAACGGTTGAGATGTGGAAGAAAAGCTTGGTGAAGAACAAGCTGGATTCAGGCTGTCAGGATCAGAGCTTCACTTTACGACAAATAGTCGAGAAAGCATGGGAATATAACAAACATCTGTAGTTAAGATTTGTCAATCTGGAAAATGCATATGACAAGGTGAAAAGAGAGAAGCTATTCAATATGCTGCAGTTATATGGTGTGAATGGGGCATTATATCAAACAATACTTAGTCTTTATTTGAGTTGTAAGTCAGCAATTAGAATTGAAGGAAGTACAGGAAGATGGTTTAATGTTAAATCTGGTGTGGGACAAGGATGTTAATTATCCCCTCTGTTATTCATTATCTATATGGATCACATTATGAAGGAATGTGGTATTAAACCTGATATCAAAATTGGAGATGTTAATGTCAGCTCTTTGCTTTATGCGGATGATCTTCTAAATAAATCCGCTACAGGTCTGCAAGATTCTCTGAGTAAATTGAATAGCTGTTGTAATAGATATGGTATGAAGGTCAGCAATAAAAAGTCAAAGACACTGAAAATCGCCGCTAGAGGGAGCTCCCGTGTTTTCAGGGAGCTCCCGAAAGCTAAGTACAATTTTGAATGGAAATTAGAATATATGTTAAAAATCATAACGTAATATTGTCTAAATTTGGTAGCTTGTTGTGTCTGTGTGATTTTGGTGTAAATTCCGTAAATTAATTTAGTCTTTAACGATACATTTCATATATTTGAATATGGCGCCAATGCGACGTAAGATAATGGCGTCCAAAAATACGACGCCATTGTTCAAAAACTATAATGTGAGAGAATTTGTCCAATGTGATGTGTGTGGAATGTATGCATTCCCGAATGAGGCTGGAGTATGGATTGAAAGTGATAGTGGTGGGAGAATGTGTAGAAAGTGTATGCAAAGTGAGGAGTCGAAGTATGTGTCAGGTTGTGAGACAGTTATGGTTGAAAAAAGCCAGAATGCGAGTGAAAATAGTGGATCGATAGGAAATTGCGGTGTACAAGATGGCAATGTGAGCGGTGATCTAAGAAAGAGCGAGAGCAATTATACAGAAAGAGAAAATGGTTTGAATGATAAAAAAAATGAGGAATTATTTGTAGGAAGTGAGATCGCTAGGCTGCGCGCAGTGATACAAGAAGCGCAGCGGCAATTAGAGCACCTGCAAAACTCTTTCCAGAGTGATTCGGCTAACGTAAATAAACAGCGTGGGCGAGTTTCCAAAATGAATTAGAGAGTGTTGTATGGTGACTCGTTATTAAGAGGAGTAATAGATACTAAGTGTAACTAAATCGTACTTACCAGGTGCGAAATTTAAGGATGTAAGTGAGAGCATTAGAGTGCAAAAACAGAGGGTGAAAGAAATAACAATTGTGGCTGGTACGAATGAATTGAAAGGTGATAAATTTTTTATGAGAGAGGACTTGAAAGTATTGTTAAAGGTAGCGAAAGAAAAGAGTGACAGAGTTAGAATGGTGAGTCTGTTACCGCGGTATGACAGAGAGGAGTTTAGAAGGAGGGCCATAATCGCAAATGGTATTATGCGCAGGTTATGCGGATGGTGTGGTGTGGAATTTGTGGACTTGTGGAATGAGTTTGATGGGCGAAAGGACTTATACAAGATGGATGGCCTGCATTTGAATGGACTTGGTGTGCGGAGACTGGAAAAAGTGTTGCTGAATGAAGTGAAAATGGATGTGCAGAACCAGGGAAACTAGAACTACCAAGGAGGGGGGAAGTGGATATCCAGACATCAGTGAGACAGTTAAGTGTAAAAATGTATATAATGTACCTGAGCCAGCAATAAGGACAAAAAATGGAATGGGATATTTAGAATAACGCATCAAGATAGGGGTGGGACAAAGGGAACACTGCAATTCATGTATACTAATGCCAGGAGTATTAGGTACAAGAAGGAAGAATTTTTGGGCTTGATTGGCTCTTCCTGGCCACAGGTTATTGGCATTAGTGAAACATGGCTAACGGAAGATGATATAGTTAGTGGGATAGAATGTGTAAGTTATAGTATGTTTAGGAGGGACAGAGAGAATAAAATTGGGGGAGGGGTGTTATTGATGATAGCTGATGAACTGCAGCCAAGGAGAATTGAAGTATTGCAGGATAGTGAAAGGAGCTCATTTGAGGCTATTTGGTGTGAGATTGATATTGGCAGAATAAAATATACAGTTGGGTGCTGTTATAGACCAGGTGATGGAATAGATGGTGGAGATGGTATGCATAAACAAATTGATGAAATGAGTGGAAGGAGGGTAATTATTATGGGGGATTTCAACTATGGTAACATTGATTGGAAGGAGGAGAGGACACATGTGAGGAAGGAAATGGATTTTATTCAATTATTAAGGGATAACTATCTGAAACAGCATGTAATTGAAAATACTAGGGGTGTGAGAGTGCTTGACCTGGTAATAGTATCTGAGAATTTGACTGTAATGAATATGACCATGTTGCCACCTATTGGTGAGAGTGATCGTAAGGTCTTGACCTGGGAGGTGGCTAAAGGTGTGAAATTTGTGATTAAGACAGGGTATATGTGGAATTACCGTGCTGGCAAGTATGACAAGCTTAGGAGATTGCTTGGATCAGTGCCATGGCATGTACAACTGCAAGGGCTGGACGTCGATAGAGCATGGGAAGTGATCAAACAGCATTTACAGGAGGTTATGGCTGATTGTATACCTAAGGTCCGAATAGTGAAACAAGGAGGGGTTAAATGGATGAATAACACCATTAAGCTTGAGCTGCAAAAAAAGAAACAACTATGGAGGGAATTTAAAGAAAGGGGTGACCTGCAGGCACACGAACGGTATAAAGTACAGGCCAGAAGGGTAACGAGTGTGGTAAAAACAGCAAAAGCCGATTATGAAAGGAAACTAGCTATGCAAGCAAAAGAGAATCCCAAACAGTTCTTTCAATATGCTGCAAGCAAGAAAAAAACTGTACATGGCAAAATGATTTTAAGGAATGACGATGGTAAAGAGTTCACTGAACCAGTCGATATAGTGGAGTTACTGAGCGCGCACTTTGCAAAAGTATATCATCCAGGTGGTGACGTTGAAAAAATGAAGGAACCATTAGTTTATATGGGAATTGTGATGAATGAAGTGGAGGTGAATAGTCTATTACAGAACCTTAATGTGAATACATCTGTGGGATTGGATGGTATACCGGCACGGGTCTTGCATGAAGCGGCTAATGAATTATCAGTGCCCTTGACCATGTTGTTTAATCTGAGTCTCAGGTCTGGCTTAGTCCCGAAGGCGTGGAAAGAGGGGAAAATAGTTTCACTGCATAAAGGAGGATCCAAGACTATGGTTGCAAATTACCGACCGATCAGCATATCAGGAGTCGTTGTCAAGGTCTTGGAGAAAGTAGTCAAGGGAAAAATACAGGAATGGATTAATGAAAATGAGATACTGTACAGAGGACAGCATGGCTTTGTGAAGGGTAGATCATGCCTCAGTAACTTGCTCAAGTTTTAAAACAAGGTGACGGCTGAACTGGATAAGAGAAATGGGTTTACAGTGATACTGCTGGACCTGGCAAAGGCGTTTGACAGGATACCACATGGAATTCTAATCCGTAAACTACAACATATGGGAATGGATATAGGGTTGGTGAGATGGATAGCTGGGTGGTTAATGGAGAGATATCAAAGAGTAGTTTATTCAGGAGTGGAGTCCAAAAAACGGCCTGTGACTAGTGGTGTGCCACAAGGTTCTGTTCTTGGACCACTGCTATTTAATCTGTTCATTAACGATATAGGGAAGGGTCTAAGTGGGACAGTTCATTTGTTCGCTGATGATGCAAAGTTGGGTAGGGCGATAGTGAATGCAGAAGATGTCAAAGTCTTGCAAGATGACTTAGATAGATTGGAGTTCTGGACTAAGGAGAATGGATGTCAATTTAATGTGACAAAATGTAAGGTTATGCATTTCGGAGTGAAAAGATTAGCAGCAGTATACCACATTGGTGGAACTGTACTCCAAGAGATTGATGAGGCCAGGGACTCGGGAGTGTTGGTGGATAG
This sequence comes from Typopeltis vanoorti, assembly GCF_054136105.1. Lineage (NCBI taxonomy): Eukaryota > Metazoa > Arthropoda > Arachnida > Uropygi > Thelyphonidae > Typopeltis > Typopeltis vanoorti. The sequence continues at coordinate 46,551,335 of NC_143571.1, forward strand.
GGAGATGAAGTTTTGGGGGCACATTGCGAATTAGCTAAATCAGCTCATCAACTCACTTGGTTGTTGAAAAATACCTTGACGAGCAGAGAAAAACAAGTTATTGTACCTCTGTACCGAGCACTGATAAGACCTCATCTCGACTACTGTGCCCAGATTTGGTCACCTAGGTTCCTTCTTGATGGGGAGGAGGTTGAGAGGATCCAGAGGCGAGTGACTAAGATGATAGCAGGTCTATGGAATGAACCATATGATAACAGGTTGAAGATTTGTATGTTGCAGAAACTAGTTGATAGGCGGAAAAGGGGAGACATGATTGAGACATTCAAATTGCTAAAAGGATTCTATAGGATTAATTCAGATGATATTTTTGAGATCAGGACTGGTGGTGGGAGAACTAGGGGACACCCATGGAAGTTGGGCAAGAGCATGGTTAGCAGGGGTGTTAGAGCTGGGTTCTTTACTTTTAGAGTGGTAAATGAGTGGAATAAGCTGCCAGAGTCTGTTGTGGGTGCTATGACAGTGAGCGAGTTCAAGGCAAGGTATGATAGATACTGTGAGAATGTTGAACAGCTGCGTGAACGTGATGTTTAGGGCCTCCCTCGATGAGTCTAAGGACTCCTGGAGTAGCCCGTGGTAATAATAATAATAATAATAATAATAAAAAATAGGCAGAATCATTGAAAATGTCAACTGTGTTGTAAATGGAGAACCTGTGGAACAAGTAAAACATTTCAGCTACTTAGGCACGAATTTTACTGAAGATGGTAAATTTAATATAGAAATAGACAACAGAATCAGCAAAGCTGGTATGGTGGGAAGTCAACTGAATAAATTCATATGGAATAAGAGAGAAATTAGTCGGAACACTAAATTAGTTGTATTTATGACAGTGTTCAAACCAGTTTTAACTTATGGAGCTGAGAGGTGGGTCAGAAGTAAAACACTTGACCAAAGACTAGAGACCGCAGATATGAGAGTCCTGAGAAAGATTAGAGGCGTGAACAGATGGCATCAATGACAATATCATATTAAAAATGAGGATATTAGGAAAGAACTTGACATTGTCAGTATCCAGGAATGCATAAGGAGAGCTAATCTCAGGTGGTATGGTCACTTAAATAGAATGGGAGAGGAAAGATTAGCAAAACAAGTGTTCTCTGCCAGGTTGGCAGGAAAACGACCCAGAGGAAGACCAAGATATAGGTGGATTGATACGGTACAAAGTGCCTTAGACGATAGAAATATAAGATCTGATAATGTTGGAGTCTTTACAAGTAACAGACTGATTTGGAGGAAAATTGTAGATAGGAAGTTAGTAATGATGTAATTTTTTCATGTAGTACTGTCATATCCTGTACACCCCTTGAGGGTACATGGCAGGAATTTGATGATGATGATGAATATCAGATCTTTGCACACTTATTATGGCCCTCTTAACCAGGAAGAAATGCTGCATCAAGAGATGCTAATAGTCACTCAATATATCATCATGCACCATTGCCCTTGCCATCTGATTCAAGTTATGCCAAAAAGAATATGATCTTGTCCTCATCACATACCATTATTGTAATATACAGCTTGTGAGAAAATTCATATTAGCTATTGCTATGAGAATTTGTAGAAAAGAAAACATATTGACAAAGGTTTTTTTAGATTATCCAGGTTAACATGTGACTGAGTTATTAATGCACATTTCCTACACCTGTGTGTGCATGTGTAAACATTATGAATGGTAATGAGCAGTTTGTAAGACTGATATTCATATTCTATCCTCTAAATCTGAATCATGTTCATAGATTGGGCAAGCTAACTTCCTTTAAGACAGAATGAATGCAAATTTCTTGTAAATAAATGTCAAGGAATTCAGTGAAACACCATAAACTTTTGCCATGGTAAATAGATAGGGATTGCAGGAATAGTTGGGTGTATTGCAGTTTTCTTCTATGGTAAATATTTCATAATAATATTGCATTGCTAGGACTCTGATTTGGACACTTTTTTGGTATTTTTGGATATGTTTAGGAATCTTTGTGGTATTATATGTGCATTAACAGTATATCTGATGAATGATTGCCTTAACCTGACTTTCTTTGCTTCTTCTCTGGTTGCTCTCATTCATCTCTGAAATATTGTTGGTTGATTATTACATTTAGATTATACATTTGAAGTACTATGATTTAGGCACACCTGATTCCTGACTATAAGAAGAGAGCTCAAACTTATTGCTACATAAAAAACAGTCACTTGATCTTTTTAATGAAAGCTCATAGTTGTATCATATCAATTCTTATAACAATATTCTTAAACAAATATTAAATTATGTAAAGTCCACTTGTACTATAGCAAACTCATAGGGACAAAAAACAAATAGTTTGCCTGCAGAATATCACTGATGCTATGGAAGAATGTATATGCTTAATAACTCATCATCACATTCCTGACATGTACCCTCAAGGGGTGTACAGGATATGATAGTACTACATGAAAAATTTACAAAATTACTAACTTCCTGTCTACAATTTTCCACCAAATAAGTCTGTTAAATGTCAAGACTCCAATATTATCATATTGGAGTCTTATATTTCTATCTTCTAAGGTACTTTTTACTGTATCAATCCACCTATATCTTGGTCTTCCTCTGGATCTTTTTCCTGCCAACCTGGCAGAGAACACGTGCTAATCTTTTGCTAATCTTTCCTCTCCCATTCTGTTTAAGTAACAGTACCACCTGAGATTAGCTCTGCTAACAATGTCAAGTTCTTTTCTAATATACTTGTTTTATATTGCCATTGATGCCATCTGTTCATGGCCCCAATCTTTCTCAGGACTATCGTATATCTGCAATCTCTAGTCTTTGGTTAAATGTTTTATTTCTAACCCAGCTCTCAGTTATATATAATTTATAAGTTAAATTTGGTTTGAACACTGTCTTGTGTATAGCTAATTTAATGTTTTGATTAATTTCTCTCTTATTCCATATAAATTTATTCAGGTGATGTAGTACCATACCAGCTTTGTTGATTCTGTTGCCTATTTCCATATTTAGTCTTCATTAAAAATGGCACCTAGTTAGCTGAAATGTTTTACTTGTTCTATAGGTTCTCCATTCACAATGCTGTTGAGGTTTATAGTGTTTCTGCCTATTTTCATTGTCTTTGTCTTTTTAATGCTGACCATCATAATATATCTATTACAACATTTGCCAGGGAATCTTGCAGATTTATAGCAGATTTATATAGAAGTATAACATCATCCGCATAAAGCAAAAAGCTGAGATTAATACTTCCAATTTTGATATCAGGTTTAATATCACTTTCCTTCATAATGTGATCCATATAGATAATGAATAAGAGAGGGGATAATGTTCATCCTTGTCTGACACCAGATTTAACATTAAACCATCTTCCTGTACTTCCTTTAATTCTGACTGCTGACTTAAAACTCAAATAAAGACTAAGTATTGCTTGATATAATGCTCCATTGTAAGAAATTGAGAGCTTTTATTGCCTGACTAGAAAGTTCTGTTGGAGCAGATGTAAATAGAGCGAAGAGAGAGAGAGATATTAAACATGACAACACTGCATGGCTATACTACCCATATATTCTATGCCCTCCCTCTTTAGTTTTGAAGCAGTATCCTAGTTACAGGCATCACATTGTAATTCAATAGCATAAGTATCACAACTATCATCATGAAATTCTTGATATGTACCCTCGAGGGGTGTACAGGATTCTGTGATAGTACTATGTGAAGAGAGTTTACATTATTACTAACTTCCTATTAGCATCATTTCTCAAGGTGTCTGTGGCTCACTAATGGGCTGTGTTAGCTTTCCAGGTGGGCCATGAGAGAATTTTATTAGTAAATCGTAAATCGATATTTTTTTTATCTTAGTCTTTAAATTTTCAAATGCAGTTTAGAATATGATATATTAAAATGCTGCTAATTAAAGAAGTTCTTTTACATAATTCATTTATAATTGCAGGCATAGACTTCTGTGGCTAATTGGTTCAAAAGATATATTTCGGTGATTGCACCACATTTTTTTATTATTCAGTTATATAAAACACTGAAATAATAGTTCCCGACAAGTTTCGTAAATCGTAGGATTTACATCTTCAGGGGGTAAATACTTACTTATATATGAAATACTTACTTCAGGGGATAAATAAATACTTACCCCCTGAAGATGTAAATCCTACGAGTTACAAAACTTGTCGGGGAACTATTATTTCAGTGTTTTATATAACTGAATAATAAAAAAAATGTGGTGCAATCACCGAAATATATCTTTTGTAATTCATTTAATTACTGCATAATAATATGCACAATATTTTGCCACATGCTGTATCTCAACATGTGAATGTATAATAATGCATAAAATCAGCCACTGGGTTGCCTGGAATGCTGAGAAATGCACCAAGAAATCCTATGCTAGTTTTACTCTGACTTAGTTTCACTGGAAACTAAGTAAGATTTTCCATATATCTCCATACAGGAGGGGTGGCTATTTCCATCTTAGTACCCATCATCTCCAAAACTTCTTCATTTCTCTTCTTCTGGATCCACAAGATCTTCATTGCACTTCTGTATGTATGCATATCAAAAGCACCAAATGTGTTGTATTCTTGTTTATTGTCCATGTTCCTGCTACATAGAGAAAAGTAGGCAAAATAAAGCTTCTACTAATCTTACAAAGATTAGTAAAAGTGCAGAAAGGTGATAACAAAGTTTTTATTCCCTTTTCTAGATACTTCAGCGTGGGATGGTAAATTGCTTGTGCTCTGAGAGTGAAAGAGGGGTTTTGCTGCTGCTGTGAGCAGAAGATTTATTCCCACTGCTTCTCTCATTTAGAAATTTCTTGTGTTTGCCTTGATACTTCAAAAATATAATTTTTTAAAATAAATTACACAAAAAGTAATTACACTTAAAGTACAAGCCATTAGGAAAAAGAAAACCAGGACGTCCTCTTAAATGATTCAACGATGACTTCTAAGGCCGGAACAGGCCATGCTAGGCCTAAATCCTTGATACATATGATGATGATGATGATGATGATGATGAAATTACACAAAAAAATTCATAATCAAACTGAGCCAGTTTGATTTTGATTTTTGAGAAGCAATGCCAACAGACATTGCTTCTCAGCAGTGCCTATTGACATGAGAAGCTTATCTGCTGCAAGTTGATTTTAGTAATCACTTTTCTTGATATAGAATATAAATTTAAATTAAATTGCCAAGAAATTATATTCTTTCACAAGTTTAATTTAAATTATATGCAAGTGAAAAAGCTTTCCACACCAGAATATAAAAACATACTTTCTTAAACAAAGTAATTAAAACAATTATGCCAAAATTTGAAATTTCCACAAACATGAAATAAAAAGCTAGTGATGAGCATTGCACCAGAGGTGTGGTGTTTATCACTAGCCTTTATTCATCATTGCAGAACTAAATAAAGTCATCAGAAAGCTGGTGTATATTTGCCTCTTCTTTGGAGGTCACCTGTTGGATATTACTATAGTTTGTTTCTAATTCATGAACTTATAAATACATGCATTTGATGTATTCTGAAATTGAATATATATATATTCATTTCATTATCATGAAAATGCTTATGAGGAAAAGAACAGTTGCGCGTTTGTCCAGTTTGGACTTATTAAGCGTGTGCAAGGATGTTATCATAAGGCATTACATAAGAACAAAGACCTGCAAGTTGTTCAACTGAGTCATGCAGACTACAGAAGTGAGCATGCACACACACACACAAGTATACAGGTAACTTATGTCTGTAGATGAATGCCCAGGAGTATTAGAAACAAAGGGGTAGACTTGGTTGCCTTGGTGAATATGATGGAACCTCAAATTATAGGCATTGCTGAGACCTGACTATCAGAGGGAGATATACTAACTGGTATCGAGCAGTTTCAGTATTTTTAGGAAGGAGAGATAGGAGATGAGGCAAGGGATGTGTGTGTGTGTGTGTGTGTGTGTGTGTGTGTGTGTGTGTGTGTGTGTGTGTGTTTGCACGAGCATGTGCCATGAATGATATTGGCAATGAGTTTGAGACCAACTGGTGTGGAATCTAACAAGATCAAATACATAGTGGAGTGTTGCGACAGACCTAATGTATTAGTTGATAATGACAATTAAATTCATTACAAAATAAAGATGGGTATGAAATGAGTAATCAGCATGGGTGGCTTTAATTATCTGAACTTAGATTGAGAAGTTGTGAAATCTCATGAAAACAATTAGACTGAATTTATTGAGACATCTTCAAGCAACATGGGACAGAAAGAAGCCAAAGTCAAACAGTGTCAGATCTATTTATAGATCTGCCACTCTTTGTGGGGCAGGGGGTCAACTTGGGAAGTTTACGGACATTCCATTTGGGCAAGGTTGGACAACTAAAAAGTAGGAAATGCAAGTTAGGACTATTCTAGGTTCTGTCTCATGGGATCATTTGCTAGATGGGAAGGATACTGCTAGTGCATGAGAAGCATTTAACAGATTACTTAAATGATGCAATATCAGAATGTGTCATGCTTAATAAATAGGGTAGGTGAGTGAAATAGACGTGTAATCTTATTAAACAGGAGAGCTTTAAGAAAAAGATGATGTAGTAGGAATGCTGACAGGATGATGTCAGTTATGAAAATTATAAGGAATGACTCAGAAAGAGTTACAACTGTTGTACAGAAAGCAAAGTCTGAGTATGAAAAGAAACTGGCTATGAAAGATAAAAGTAAACCAAAAGAATTCCATCATTATATTGCAAATGAAAGAAAGAATGGGTAGGAATGAATAACTCTGCTGAATGTAGATGTGTGACAGATGTACAAGAGATTGTTCAGTAATTAATGCCATTTTTTTGAAAAGCTACCAACCTGGTATACACAACATTGAGCTCCTGCCACTTCTTCACTGGATGAAAATTCAGTGTATGAACAGGAGGTGTTAGAATTGTGCAAACTAAATAAGAATTAAACAATAGGGACTGATGAAATATCTGTACAGTTGCTAAAAGACTGTTCAGCTGAACTTTGACTAGACTAATTTGAGTTCTCTGAACAGGGAAGATTTCACAGAAAGAATGTATAGTAATCATTTTGCACAAGGGTGGTGCAAAGACTGAGGTGTCTAACTGTTGAACTATCAGCATCTCTGGTTTAGTGCTGAAGATTTTGGAAACCTTGGTGAGAGATCAGTTACAGAAATGAGTTAACAGAGAATCTATACTTTGCAATTAACAGCATGGGTTTACTAAGGGAAGGTCATGTTTGAGTAAATTGCTCACATTTTATAATAGTGTCAGAGTTGAGTTAGACAAGGAAAATGGATACATCAGACTTTTGGACATTGTAAGGCTTTTGATAGGATACACATGGAAGACGGATATGTAAATTGGAGCATATGGAATTGGATTATAATATATTAGAATGGATAACAGGTTGACTGATGTTGACTAACTGATATCAAAAAAGTGGTAATGGGGAAAGGGACATGAGTTCAAAATTTAAGGTGACCAGTGTCTTTGTATTATCAATGACATAGGGAATGATTTAACAGGTGATATCCAGCTGTTTGCCGATGATGCCAAAGATAGGCACAGTAATCAGGAATCAGGCTAATGTTGCAATGCTTGCACAGTGATTTAAATATCAGCCTGATTCCTGATTACTGTGCCTGTGGGCATGGGAAAATGGCTGTCATATCAATGTTAACAGTTATAAAGTTACGCACATTGGTGTAATGAGATATCCAGTATCATATTAAATTAGTGAGATTATGCTAGACACAACTCATCAGTATTGATCTCAGAGTTGTGGAAAACTGGTCGAAACTGATCTCGGAGAGTTAATGGATAGAAAGTTTATGTGGCATATAACAAAGATTGCAAATACAACTCAAAAGATAATTACATCACGTTATGCATCACTTGACCAAGTGCCAAACTGATGTTTTTGGAAAAAAAGCTTTAGAGTTTACTGTCTCATTAAAAATCGAGTTACTGTCAGTAGGAACTAATTTTGGGCTTGTTAGTTAAAAATATTATCAGAAATGCTTGTGTGTAAGAACAAAGGCAATAAAATAAATACTTTAGCTGTTACATCAAAAACGTCGCTTGGTCGAGTTTTGCTTTATATACAGAATAATTTTTCTAAGTTCCACATATTGCAACCATGTAGCAAAACTTTTGTTTAGTCAAGTTAAGCAAAACTATTGTATCATTTTATTTTGTGGTAAATAAAATATATTTATTTGAATGAAAATTCTTATAAAAAAATTTAAAAAATAATACAAAGCTCATAAACAGAGAAGACGTATAAGTTTATTTTAAACTTATACGTCTTCTTGAATGTCGAAATCAATGTGTCTGTAAAACCCATCTATATCCTCTTCAATATTAGGATCACCCACTAAATTCTTATAAAATCTTTTAGCATCATCATCAAATTCCTGATATATACCCTCAAGGGGTGTACAGGATATGATAGTGCTACATGAAAAATTTACATCATTACTAACTTCCTATCTACAATTTTCCTCCAAATCAGTTGTTACTTGTCAAGACTAAAGCATTATCAGATCTTATATTTCTATCATGTAAGGCTATAATAAATTTAGTTTAATCCTTTATCCAAATGTGAGCAAACTTTTGCCTGAAAGTATCTTCAGGACTAGGGTAAGGTGGTACAACACCAGGCAACTCGTTGCAAAAGTGAAACAATCTAACTGAAGAGACCTCAATAAAGGTTGAAACTAGTGTGGGTAGTGGCTCTTCCCTTAATGCATAATATTATACATACCTGCAAGGAGATGTGTTTTGCATTATGGGAGATACTGAGATAGGAGTGATGTTAGCTTGCTCCACCTTTGCAACGAGTTGCCCAGTGTTGTACCACCTTACCCCAGTCTGAAAATACTTTCAGGTGCAAACTTTGTTTGCTCACACTTGGATAAAGAATTAAACTAAATTTATTATAGTCTAACCAAGCGTAAAATAAACTTTCAACATTCATTCATCTTCTAAGGCACTTTGTACCGTATCAATCCACCTATATCTTGGTCTTCCTGTTGGTCGTTTTCCTGCCAACCTGGCAGAGAACACTTGTTTTGCTAATCTTTCCTCGCCCATTCTGTTTAAGTGACCATACCACCTGAGATTAGCTCAGCTAATGCATTCTTGGATGCTGACAATGTCAAGTTCTTTTCCAATATCCTCGTTTTTAATATGATATTGCCATTGATGCCATCTGTTCATGCCTCTAATCTTTCTCAGGACTCTCATATTTGTGGTCTCTAGTCTTTGGTCAAGTGTTTTACTTCTGACCCAGCTCTCAGATCCATAAGTTAAAACTGGTTTGAACACTGTCTTGTATACAGCTAATTTAGTGTTCCGACTAATTTCTTTCTTATTCCATATGAATTTATTCAGTTGACTGCCTACCATACCAGCTTTGTTGATTCTGTTGTCTATTTCCATATGTAATTTACCATCTTCACCAAAAATCGTGCCTAAATAGCTGAATTGTTTTACTTGTTCTATATGTTCTCCATTCACAATGCAGTTGATATTTTCAACTCTATACTTTATACCTCTACACTTGAGCATTTCTTTTTGAATATCATCTACCCCTGCTTCCTTTCCACATTGCAAGCCTTTGATGGCTTTTTCTACTTCAAGTATAGATATGTATTCCTGACTGTATGCCTGTTGAGTGTTTTTTACCACTGTGCTATCACTGCTTGTTTCATTTAGCAATTTTTTGAAGTAATTACTCCATACTTCAAGGATATTTTTTTCTCCTGTTTTCATGCCACCTTTATCATCTCTAACTCCTTTTACAGCACTCTTTCCTTCATTTCTGAGCTTCTTCAACAACCTCCAGAATATCTTGCCACTTCTTGATATTTATTTTCTGTGTTCTTGCCATAGTCCTCCCATGACTTTTGTTTAGTCAGTTTTCACAGTGTTTAGCTCTCTTACATTTGTCTCTGTATTCTCTAAGAGCACAAGCTGACTTATTTGCCAGGAATTTTTTATATGCTTTCTTCTTTTCCTTCACTGCCTCTTTAACTTACTGTGTCCACCATGGAGTTCTGATTTTTTTTATCCTTGCACACAACCTCACCACATGTCTCTCTGACTGAATCAATCAGTGTTTTATTCAGGGCTTGCCACTGAATCTCCAAAGTTTGTTTCCTGTTCTCAAACTCTTTCATTTTTTCTTCAATAATATTTGTGTATTTTAGTCTACAGTTCACATCTGAGAGATGCTCAACTTTTATTCACTTTAAATCTTTCTTACATGTTATTCTTTTCAATATGAAATTCAATTTTATCCTGCTCAAGACTAAATGGTGTTCACTTCCAATTTGAAATCCTATGTACACTCTGTTGTCCTGCACCAGGGAGAAAACATCACTATTAACAATGATATAGTCAATGAGACTTTTCTTATTCCTTGCTTCTTCTCTCCATGTGAATTTTTGCACATTTTTATGTTGGAACATGGTGTTAGTAATAACCAGTCCATGTCCTGAGCAGAAATCCAACAATTATTTGCCATTATTATTAGCTTTGCTCTTTTCTCCAAATTTTCCCAAAATATTTTTGTATGTCTGACAATCATTTCCTACTCTGCTATTTAGATCCCCAACTAGGAAGGACCAACTTTTTCTTTTGCATTGTGTCAGTTGCTTTCTCTAAAGCATCAAAAAAATTCTTCTACTTTTACCTTGGTAGAACCTTCTGTGGGACCATAGGCACAAATAAGTCTCATTGTCCAGTTCCCCATTCTGATATTTGCCCACATCGCTCTACTTGAGACTGCCTGCCATCCAAGAAGATTAGTCTCATATTTAGTGTTAAATACTATAGCCACTTCTTTTCCTTGATTGTCATTGCCTGAATATAACATTTTGTATTTATTGCTGAGATAGATCTCACCAGTTTTTGTGTTTTTTGTTTCAGTCACTCCTATTATGTTGATCTGGTACTTATCTAATTTGTCAGCTGGCTCCATTTCTTTGCCATTCAGGCATCCTATGTTGATAGTACTGATCTTGAACTCTGGTGATGTTGAGTTAGGGATGTGTTTTCACATTTGTTCCAGTAGCTGACTTTTCGCTGTATGCCCTGGTTCCCTGGCGAAAACAGTGGGGGCTTTGTTTAACCGGGCAATGCCCCAGCCGGCATTCATGTTGTACCATCATTTGAAATTTTGGTTTAAGCCAATAAGAATACAATTTGGTCATCTAAATCCCATATTGCCAGCTCATTAGGTCAGAAGTCCTGGTTGGTTCTCTGCATTCCTTTGAAGGCTATGTGGAGATCTCCTCTCAGTTATATAGCTTTGACCCTTAAACACCCCGTTTAGCATCCTTTGGAATTAAATTCAATAAAAATTTCAAGTCTTCCAATTTCTTTTCTGAAATAGGCTTACCATCTGACCATAGATTATGAAGTAACTCACTTAAATTCTTTTTTGTTTCTGACTGTCTCCCATATTTCTTCTCCAGATTTATTTCTTGAGCTTCATCTTCAAAACTAATTTTGACAGAAATCCTCTAAGGACTTTCTTTTCGAGTTTCAATTTATTTTGTTGTTAAATATATCTGTTTTTCTATTGACAATGGATTGTTCCAAACTAGCTGTACTTAGAAAATTGTATTTTTCCATCCCATGAACAATAAGAGAGTTCTTTCTTCTGCACTATTTCATTACATTGATATAGTCTTCTGGGTTATACAGTTTTTGTTGTAATTTTAGGGCACATTCAAAGGCACTAAAATCAGTGTCATATGAAAGAAAGCTGTGTCCAAATGTCAAAAAATGTAAAGTAAACTTTGCAAGTGAAGGATGAACATCAAGAACCTCTTTCAATATCAGAACAATTTCAATGTTCCTGTTTTCTTCCCTCCTCAGCTACCTGAATACAATATTAAGTGTTTACAAGAGTTTGTCTTCCGTAATATGTTTAAATAAACATGAACCAACTTCGTGAGCTCCTTTGCTGCCTCCCCTTCCAACCATACATAACAATGACCCTTATTCTTTTTCACTGTGTATGTGTATTCCCAAATTATATAGCCAAAGCTAGCACTTGTAGAACATTACATTAGTTCTATGTGTGGGAAGGGTTTTCTCTAAATCATAAAACTTCGGGATTTTCATTGAAAATGAAATCTCAAAACTCGAGTTTATCGCATGTATCTTTTTCAACAGTTTTCTGTTTAGATTAAAATGAGTTAAAAATATGCTTTTATACTTTGAAAACGACACTTTAGATTTTGTCTCTTGCTTGTATAAATCATACCTGACGGGCAATGTGGAATCTGACTGTAAATACATGGCATTTGTTTGTTCTCTTGTTTAATGTGATTTGTATTTTGGAAATTTTTCAGTGTGCTCAATTACTTCTTGAAGTCATTCATCTGAGATTTCATTTTTACCACTTCCTATTCACTTCAAGTCTTTTATGCCTTCTGGTCTTTTTAAAGTCTTTAATGCCAAATCTACCTTTCTGCTGGAAATTCTAAAAGTTTGTAGGAAAAATGCTTTACAAACCATGACACCATTAACACTATACTGCTTAGACCAACACCTTTTTTCAGAATCTTTTACCCTTTTTCTATTTATTGGACACTTACACACCATCACACAACGAGAGCACGTTGTGTGAACTTACACTGTAAAATTTTTCATACTCCTCCTTTGCTTTCTCTACATCAACTTTGTTGAGACATCCACATCTGCATAAGAACTGCTGAAACTTTTTTTTTCAATTTAACTTTTCCTCTTTGAGTGAAGTAAGTTTTATTTTGAACATGCTTCAATCTTCTAATATTTCGATTTTGTGAAAGGGTAGGAAAAGAAACTTTCTTTTCCTACCCTTTTTTGGACAACCTGGAGACCCAACTGGTTCCTGCTGTTCTTTTTCAACATTATCGTAATTAAAAATTTTCTGAGTCTTCTACCTCAGTTGAAATATTTTTTTCATTCCCTGCTATAACTTCATTGGATTATGAAACTTTTCAGGATGTTCTTTAATCTGATCTAAATTTGTGTAATTTTCAGAAAGTTGATATTGGTTTTCATCAGCATTAGATTCGTCTGCCTCAACTTTTGGACATTCCTCCTATAAAAGAAAGAGAATAATTAGAAAAAAGAAAACATGCTTGTAACAAACCTGTAGAAATGTATTGTGTACTAAAACATCGTTGGATAGAATATTTGGATGCTTTTCAATGGGAAAAACTTGTTGGGTACCTACTAGCTTGCTTGTAAACACTGCATTGTTATTCTCAGCCTAACAAAAAAGTGATAACTTTTATTTACAGAACTTGAATTAGGACTAAAAAAGTCAATATTCAGTTTATAGAGAATAATCCCGTCTAAACAAAACAGTACATAGAAAAGTAAAATCTAATATGAAAAAAACATGAAAAGGTTCAGAACTTGCCTGAAAAATTATCTCTTGGGCACGCTTTAATATTAAAGCAGTTCTTTGCATTATTTTACAACTATTTAAAGTCTGATTTTGTAAAAGAAATAACAAATAATATAACACCACTGGCACAAATAGCAGCTTCTTACTATAACCATAACCTCAGAAATGACTATTTAGTGAAACACATGCAGCACATAAATTTGCATCAGGAAGGAAGAAATAGATTTCACGGTGGTTGGTCATAGTCTAAATTCATATACTGCAATTCTGTTGACTTTTATATTGATGTCACTTGGTCGTGCTTTGTAAAATTTTCTTAGGGACTTATTCCCTTTGGCATTTAGTTCTTTGAAACAAAACAGTGAAAATATAGACTCCTGCTCGGTCTTGATTATTTTATAGGCAGGTTACAATATTATACATCTGATGGCAAACTAATCTCCAAAACATCAATTTGGTGCTTGGTCAAGTGATACACGGTCCAGTTGCAATTCTGAAACCATTTTGCCACTTTACAAGGCTTTGATTTGAACTCACTTGGACTGTTGTGCACAGGTCTGGTCTCCTGGTTTCCTTGGTGATGTTGGTACAATGGAGAGAGTGCAAAGTAGAGTGTTAAAGATAATTTTGAGATTATGGTATATAGATTATGAAGACAGACTGAAAATTTGTGGACTGCATGCACTAGAAAACTAGATAAAGAGGATTTATGTGATTGAGATTTAAAAATTTCTGAGAGGGCCATACAGCATACCAGTAGATGAAAATTTTCAGTTTATGGAAAGTGTAGAGAGGATGAGAGAGAGGGTATTATTGTTATCATCATCTGAGATCTTCAGGAAGTCGAGAACTCATTGAGGGAGGCTATAAATCACCACTATCCCTAAAAGCAAACTATTCCACTCACTCACTGCTCTGTGAGAGAAAAACCTAAAATTTATTGACCTCTAATTGTGTCACTCCTTTTTTCTCCTGTTAACCAGAGTCTGTAATCTGTATACTGTCTGTCCTGATAATCCAGATATCATCTTTGTGACTTTTCTTTGCACTCTTTTCTCAGCTTCTTTATCCCCATGGAACTTGGGAGACCAAATCTGCTCACAATAATATAGGTATGGTCTAAACAAGGCCTTATAAAGAGACAAAATGACTTCCTTATCCTTACATGTCAAGGTTTGTTTCAACATATCTCACTCGTCTCTTATTCACAATTCATGGACAAAATTATAGTGATATTAATGGTTTATGAAGTTTTTATTTCACTATTTGTTTTTCTTTTATTTGCAACAATGAAAGACATTTTTTTACATATTTACAGAAATAATGTTGATATTTCAAGTTGTTTGTTTTGTTGCAAAGGTTACTTCTGTAGTACTAAGTAAAGGATGGAGGTGCTTGGACTGCACTGTATGTGAGGGTTGTGGTCAACCTCATGATGAAGGGAGATTGCTTTTGTGTGATGATTGTGATATTAGTTACCATATATACTGCTTGGATCCTCCATTAGAAGATGTACCCCAAGGAAATTGGAAATGCAAATGGTATGTATTTATTAACTTATAATTTGAAATTTAATTAAAATTGATACTTTTCGTTATTTGATTAGCATAGAGGTGTGTATTATTAAAAAGCTCATAAGTTTGAGATAGTCTAAAATGTGATTATCATACTAAGATAAGTACATATTAGAGAATTTTTCTTTCTTAGAAAACTAAAATTAAATGCTTAAAAATTATAATGTGTTAATCGGCCTGGTTGGCCAAGTGGTTAACTTATCTGCTCTCCATCCAAAAGTCTGCACATTCCTGTGGTTCGAATCCCACCATGGGCATTAATGTTTGTAATTGTCTGTGAAAATACTAGTGGTGGTTGTGGGCAGTAGATGGTGTTGGTGTGGATGATGCAGTTCGCTATAGTTGATAGATTGTGTGGTGGAGACTGAGAGTAGTAGCCCTCCTTCGATGAGTCTTTGGACTCCTTGGATGAGTCACATAATAATAATAATAATAATCTCTTGTCATTAGTATTATATGCTAATATTCAGTCATTCACTGAAGTAATAACTCAGCGAATCATTAAATACTTATGACCAAATTCACTGCATATTTTGTTTGAATTTAAACAAAAAAAAATTGTGGAAATAAAAAAACAAATTTAAAGAACGATGGAATGTTCTTTAAATCTGATAATAATATACTTTGTATATTATTATCAGCCTTGTATACTTTTTTTCCCACATCTATTATTAATTTTATAAATATCCACGTGTATGTATATTTACATTTATATTTTTTGAGAAAGATTTTATTGATTGTGTATGATGTGATCATAAATGATATGGATGCCAGAGGTGACATTAAAAATAATGAAGATGAATGAGTAACATGTAATGAAATGGCTGGTCAAAGTAATGAGTGGTGATTTATTGGGGTGTTATGTAAAATGAATAATCATGCAATATGAGAAAGTATATAAACATAAAGAATTTGTAAAATGGCCTGCATATTATTGCATGGTAAAAATAAAAAACTAAATTAATCGCAATGCGGTTAGGGCTGGTTTTAAAAATTTACTTGTTGATGTTAAAGCAAAGTGAGGGGTAGTTAAGATCTGATTATTAAGAAATTAAAAGTATACCATACCATTGTGAAACTGCTGAAAAGTTCTAACTAGAATCCTCTATTGTTGCGCTATGCTGTGCTAAATGAAATCTCTTGGTTTAGTAATACAGGTATACCACCGATTTTCCAGCACCTCCTTTCGCCCATACAAAATTACAAGAGCACACTTGAAATTCCTGCAACCACCTGACTAGTTTACTGGCATGCCAAAGATTACAAATTCTCTTAATTACCGTATTTGCCGGCATGTAAGATGCACTTTTTTTTCTTTGAAAATAAGTCTGAAAAACAGAGTGCGTCCTATACGCCGATACTCAGTTTTTTTATTACTTTCATTTCTGGAAATTTTCTTTGTTCCGAGTTACGCGATTTCTTTCTTGCTTCCTTGCAGTGTGTGAGAGCATTCCAGTTACGTAGAGTTCAGTGGATGCGCATGCGCTGCCATTGAGGATCACAGCTGTGTTCCTGTTCCTGTTCGTTCCAATTGTTATCGTGGTTGTTGTGAACAATGGCAAATTTCTGCTGCCAAATTGTCTCTAAATTTAGAGACAATTTAGTAGAGTTCAGCAGATGCGCATGTGCTGCCATCGAGGATTACAGCTGTGTTCCTGTTCGTTTAAACTTTCCAATTGTTATCACGGTGGTAAATTTCTACTGCTAAATTGTCTCTAAATTTCTTGGCCAATTATGGCTGAAAAACATCGCCATTGCTACAATATTGAATACAAGCTACGTTGCTTGCATATGCTAAAGAACATGGAAACAGGGCTGCAGAGAGGCATTTCGGGCCGCCCCCAATTGAGAAAATGATAAGAACTTGGCAGAATCAGGAAGAGGATCTAAAAAAAGTAATTCACAGTAAACATAACCTACGAAGTGGAACTGCAAAATGGCCAGAACTTGAGGCGGAACTGAATACTTAGATTTTAGACCACAGAAAAGTAGGACTTTCAGTGTTTACAAATTGAATTTCATTGACTCATCATTAACACAAGGAAAGAAGAAAATTTTGAACTTGTGCAAATAGGAAACATGGACGAGGTTCTGCTGACTTTTGATGTGCCCTCAAACAAAACTACATTCCAAGGGCACAAAAAGTGTTACTGTTAAAACTTCAGGGCACGAAAAAACTCACTACATGGTTGTTTTATCCTGCTGTGCTGATGGGACCACATTGCTGCCACTATTGATTTTTAAAAGGAAGATGCTACCCAAGGAAAAAACTGTTAAAGGAGTGTTTGTACATGTTCATGCAAAAGGCTGGCTGGATGGATGGAGGAGGAATGAAGTTAGGCACCCTGTAGGACTGTTGAAGAAGCCTGCCCTGTTAGTATGGGATCAGTTTCGTTCTCACAGAACAGATGTTAAAAATAAACTCAAGGAAATGAAAACTCAGTTAGCTGTAATTCCAGGAGGTCTATCTAGTCAGCTCCAACCTTTAGATGTCTGTATTAATAAACCATTTAAGGGATTTATGAAGGAGAAGTGGAACAGTCTTCAGATTTTGAGGTTACGCCATCAGAATGAAGGAAGAGGCCTTGCATTTCGCAAGTTTGTGAGTGGGTCAGAGCTTCATGGGATGGTATGAAAACTGAGACAGTGGTTAAATCATTTAAGAAGTGTGGCATTAGTAATGCACTGGATGGTACAGAGGATAATTTGTTGTTTGAGGACTCATACTGATTTAGAAGTTTCAAGTGTCTCTTCATTTACTCTTACTCTTTCCTAGTTAGATTAGGTATTTGTTGAAAGTAGACCTACTTATTACTTTATATTTGAAATACTGTAAATTCATTATAATATTCAGTGATAAAGTTTTTTTCCTAAAAAATGTGTAAAAAAAAAAGGGAGGTGTGTCTTATACGCCGGCAAATACAGTAATTACATCTGTACCTAATGGCAATCTCTTGATTTTGAGTGCTTATTTTGCTTACTTTTAATTCTAACTAGTGTTTCCAAGCATGGGCCAGTTCACAATGGCACAGTGGTGGTGGCGAGCATAAGCGCAAATCCATATCTACTTACACTGTATGATTTATGCTAATACATCTCATTTGATCATTTATTTCACATTTAATTTACATTTAGTATTTAAGTTTCTAGCAGTCTATGGTGCTTTAGCCACATGCGAGAGATGTAATTAGTGGGTCAGAGGGTGTAATTATTATTATCTGAGACATCCAGGGAGTCAAGGACTGATCGAGGGAGGCTATAAATCATCCAAACCAGCTATCATACCGTCCCTTAAATTCGTTCACACTAGATGCACTCACTACCTCCCCTAAGAGCAAATTATTCCACTCACTCACTCTCTCTGGAAGAAAAACCTAGCTCTTATCCCTTTCTTGACTGTGAACAAATTTAACTTCCATGGATGCTGTAGTGTCTATCCCCACCTTCCATATAATGAAAAATTTCATCATTCGATATCCTATAACACCCATTCAAAATTTTATAGACCTCTGTCATATCATCCCCTCCCTCTTTCTCCTGTTAACCAGAGTCTGCAATCCACATACTTGCAATTTGTACTCATAATCTAGATCCCATAATCCAGATATAATCTTTGTAACTATTCTTTGCACCCTTTCCACAGCTTCTTTATCCTCTCGAAACCCAGGAGGCCAAATCTTTGCACAATAATTTAGGTGTGGTCTTATCAAAGCCTTATAAAGAGGCAAAATGACTTCCTTACCCTTACATGTCAAGGTTTGCTTCAACATTGCAATTATCCTCTGAATTGTATTTGCAACTTTTCCTATGTGACCTTTGAACTTTAAATTCCTATCCACCAATATACCAAGATTCCTTGCCCCTTCACTTTCTTGTAGCACATCCCCGCTAATATAATATGCCACTGGAACTCTTATCATGCCAATGTGCATAACTTTACTCTTACTGACATTAAACTGATAGCCATTTTCGTTTGCCCAAATTTCCAGTCTGTTCAAATCATTTTGTAATTGCTCAGTATCACTAGCATCCCTGATTGCCCTGCCTATCTTCACATCATCATCATCACCAAACAATTGCACATCTGATGTCATTAATGTATAGATTGAACAATAATGGCCCAAGGACTGAACTAGTGGTGACCAGTGGTGTGCCTCAGTACACACCACTGGTTACCATTAGTTTAGTTCTTCGTCACCTTAAATCTGGCAGATTCACACCCACTGTATACCACTTTTTGATATCTATCTGACAACAATCCCCTGATCCAAATGCTTTAGAAAAATCCAACATTATCATAGTGTTTCCATTCCCTTTATCCAACCCAGCCTTAACATTGTTATAAAATATGAGCAAATTGCTAAAACATGACCTTCCTTTAGTAAACCCATGCTGTTCCTTGCAGACTATAGCATGTTTTTCTACACATTTCTGTATGCAAGTTTTTACCAACTTCTCTAAAATCTTCACTACCACACCAAAGATACTGATAGGTTGGTAGTTAGACACATCAGTTTTTGAACCACTCTTGTACAATGAAACTATCATACATTCCTTCCTTTCCTGTGGTATTATTTCTGAGCTGAGACTCAGGTTATATAAACATGTGAAAGGCATAGCCAATTTGGCTGATCATTCTGTTAGCAAATGGGCTGATATTCCATCTGTCTTTGTAGACAAATTCTTATCCAGGTTATGCAACAGCTCTTCAACCTCGTTTTCATGAATCTCTAACTCTTCATCCAGTGTCGCAGTAGCACTGTGCACCAACCATGTTACTTACACCTGGTTGATATAGCATGATATTCAGCTCAGTGTAATAAAAAAAACCAAGATTTATCCTATTTTTCATCAGCCTAAATAAAATAAAAAAAAACCTGATTTTCACAAACTAGTGTTGGCGTTGGTCATTCATCCAACTTTATAATTGCTAGTTGTTGGTTTACCCCCACATTCAAACATAAAGAAAATTTTTATTATGCTATGCCCCTCTATGTTTGAAATTACACAATTATTGTGAAGGAATTAAGCATCAAATAACATAACAGTAACGTGAACCCACTACAGGCCGATAATTTCTTATTTATATTTAGGGTTTCCCCGCAAGATTCGTATTTTAATGAGCAGTGCAATGAAACTGAAATTAGGCAAGCACAGGAATCAAGTTAAACAAGATATTTAATTCTCTCTCAAAATTATTCTTACATAAGAAACAAAAACTCTATTAAGATCAATATAATTAGAACATAATTTATGCATTCAATAAGGTATTTAGATTCTATTCAGCTGAGCATATCATTTACTGCTAGAACTAATGTATAAGGCTTTCACAATTCTCATCTGTTAGGATTTCAATTTAGTTTCACTTTAAACAATATCAATATTTAGCAAAACATTTAAAAGTTAATTCATTTTAGTCTCAGAGAAATATTCATAAACTTCAATTTATCAAACACTTAACTGGCATCATCAATATTTATCAGAGGATTAAAATAGTTCTTAAAAGGGCTCAGTCTCGATCTTACATATATGTAGTGATATAACACATTCAAACACGAGCTAATTCTTCAGTGTGGTTTCTCATGTTAGCTTCACAAGGAAATGTTTTATGATATAATTCATTCAAGCTTGACTAGCTGGCTCCAGCAACATGAAATTTGACCAAGTTCTCTGGACACAAGCAACACTATAACACATTAGTTATAGAATAGATATTCTTACTAGTATGATCATCACAGTTTGCACATTATGGAAAATTCTTACAAAACTTCTAGGCACTCGATAATCTTCCACTTTTAGTAATCCCGAATTCAATAACTTATTTGTTAAGGCTGAAAAATGAATTTTGTTGCTCGTAATAACTTGTCTTACTATAAATCTCACTCATTATTATTATCCTTCCACTCAGGTAAATTCCTTTACAAGGTGATAGGAAACTATAAATAAATATGAGTTTGAAGTAAGATTCAATAAAATCGGAACAAGTTTCCAAATCCTTGTTACGTCATACGATCCTAGGATAGATCACATCTCACGACCTTCCTACACTCTCTCCATTTTCCTTCTGGTTCCTTCCTCCTATATCTCATAATTCTCTTGCTTTTCCTCAAACTTCTTTTTTCTCCCTTCGTTGAGTTTATAACAATTCCCACGTGATAGTTCTACAGTTCCCCACGCTAAGGCATGTGCTATCTAAAAATAACTTAGTTTTCTGACAGCAGCCAATTAAATCACATTAGCAGAGTCCGTTAGAAATACTTTCACTTTCAGTAACAACAAATAAAATGCATATATTACAGTTCACTTAGGATACATTTACAAGTTATATAAAGAATTTATACAGAATAAATAACTAAAAAATTACAATTATTATTTCAATGAAAAAGTAACAGTAAGTGTACAATTTACTTAAGAGCAAATTTAGCTCAGGAAATGCAATTCATGTTAAATCATGAATGAAGTATTAATAATTATAAAATTCTTCATTCACAATTTAACACTAGGCTATGAACAGCCAGATCAACAATTAAGCATGCATGTGACATTCCGACGTGATATTCCCATTTGTCCGACCATATGGCTATGGGGAGAGAAACGAAAGAGGTTTTGAATTGATCAATTTTGTCTCACAAAATGAACTTACCATTACTAACACTCTATTTCCCCATAAATCTTCCAGAAGATGGACATGGACTTCCCCTGATGGTAACCACACAACCAAATTGACTTTATCCTTGTAAGCACAAGATTTAAAAACTCCATCAACCTCACAAGAACCAGTTCATTTCCTGGAGCCGACATTGGCAGTGACCACAACATGGTCATCGCAACTATGAATATGAGGGAAAGATTACCTACAAAATCAACTCGTAAAAGATATAATATAGAAAAATTAAAAGATCCCCAAATAAATACAAATTAAAACAAATTTTTGACACAAGCTTCAAGAAATATAATAGTATCGAATCTAAAACCAAATACTTCTCACAAAAGATAACTGAGACAGCTGAAGAAATCCTTGGATACAAAAGGAAAATAAATAAACCATGGATAACCAAAAATATTTTGGATCTATGCGATGAAAGAAGATATTTGAAATCTCATATTAATAGCAGTGATAATTGAGAACAGTATAAAAATATTACTAAGATTATTAAAAAAGAAATCAAACATGCTAGAAACTTATGGATATTGGACGAATGCAGAAATATAGAAGAGGACTTAAATAAAAATAATTCTAAAGTGCTTTTCAAATTATCAATAAGTTCTTCTGGTTCCCATCTGCCATACGGCCGCGGGAGGGTAGCTATATGCTACCATTCTAGGGAGAGATGATTATGAGCAAGGTGGTTTCCCGTTGCCTTCCTTGCCGTAAGTATTTATGACTGTAACCTGTGTGTTCACGGGGCCGGTTTGCCTGCTTGCGGGATGAAAAACCTCAGATAAACTGGCAGAAAAAAACCCTGCTGCCCACGCCCAAGACCGGCTAACTTGGCTATGGCTGAGGAAGATCCTTAAGCTCCTCACGTCGTGGACGGGAATCGAACCCAGGACACTCCTTCCCCAGGCATATGGTTGCGAAGCGCAAAGCCACTAGGCTAACCGCGTGGACATCAATAAGTTAACCAAACCTTTTACTGCAATTATTTGGAGCATAGATGAAGATGGAACTCTTATCACGGATAACCAGAAAATAGTTACACAACCAAACTTTTCCAAAAAGACCCTCAACTGACTGATGATATTTTGGACGGAATTTTGCCAGGAGGTTCGGAGGAAGGAGATTACCCGATATTAAAAGAAGAAGTTATTGCAGCAGTTAGCTCCTCAAAAATAGGAAAATCACTGGGAAGTGATGGTGTCACAGTGGAACTGATACGCGAAGGAGGTGACATCATCATAGACACCTTGCTAAATTTATTCCAGGATGTATGGAACAAAGACTTGGCCTTCTGATTGGCAGACTTCTGTCCTTATTCCTAAAAAGGGAAAACAACAATAAATGTAGTAACTATAGAACAATAAGCCTTATTAGTCATCCAAGCAAAATCCTGTTAAAAATACTATTGTCAAGAACCGAAAAGAAAATAGAAAGCAGACTATCAGATGAACAAGCAGGTTTCCAGAAGTACAATTGACCATATTTTTACAATACACATACTAGGCGAAAAATACATAGAACATAACAAAATAATCTGTCACAACTTTTTAAACCTTCAAAAAGCTTTTGACTCAGTATGGCACAAAGCATTATGGAAAATTTTAGAACATTATGGTATTGACAACAAAATCATTAGGATTATTAAATCTCTTTATTCCTCATCTGATATGAGAATTGAAATTAAAAATTACAGCAGTGAACTATTCCCGGCAGAATGGGGGGGGGTAAGACAGGGATGCATCTTGCCCCCTCTTCTTTTTAATTATTTTTCTGGAATATGTCATAGATGAAGCTCTTTATGAATATGACACTGGAATAGTAGTTTGCAGACTAAGAATAAATAACTTGCGTTTTGCTGAAGATATTTTAATTTCAATTCTCATGGCAGAAAGTGAAGAAGAATTACAAGAGATAACCAGCTGTGTTTTTGGAACATTAAAAAATATGGATTATACGTAAACCTACAAAAAACAAAAACAATGATAACCTCAAAATCAGACATTGAATTCTTAAAGATACAAATTGGCAATAAGCAAATTGAGAATGTAAAGAAGTTCACTTATCTAGGTAGCACATTGAGTCAAGATGGGCATTCAAAAACCGACATTAATGCCAAGGCAGCCATGACCCTACAGAAGTTAAAACCATTGTGGGGAGATAACAGAATAGCAATCACAACCAGACTAAGACTAATTGACACCTTGGTGAATTCTGTCCTCTTGTATGGTTGTGAGGCCTGGACTTTATTGAAGGAAGATGAGAGGAGACTCCTGTCTTTCAAAATGAAAACTTACAGAAGACTTTTGAGAATTCTCTATACCGCTCATGAAACCAATGAAAATGTCCAAAAACTGATTGATTCAATAGATGGGAGAAAAAGGGAAAATATTCTAACAGTCATCAGAAGAAGACAGATGAAATGGTTCGGACATATGGAGAGGGCTAATGGCATTCCAAAGCAAGCATTAGAAGGAATCATTCTGGGATCAAGGGTTAGGGGCCAACCTCGATTAAAATGGACTAATAACATCAAAAAATGGACAAATTCCTCCCTTTCTCAACTGACATCAAGAACAAGAGGCCAAGATGACTGGAGAAGGCTAGCAAAGAGTATCACCTACCAGCCATGAATGACGCAACGGTTCATTTAGGACTACAGGAGAAAAAGATTATAGTCTAACCAAGTGCAAAATAAACTTTTAATATACTATTGGTTTGAACATCGCATGTATGGGATTACCAGAAAAAATATGTTTGTGTACACTGACATTTTTATATACTTAGAAGAAACTTGCATTGGCATTTTGTCATTTGCTTTGTTATAATCATTTAGTTTCATTTATAATGACTATATAATACACCAGAGTATAGGATCACAAATCTGAAAATAAACCCCAACTCAACATCACCAGAGTTAAAGATCAGTATTATCAATGTAAGAAGCCTGAATGGCAAAGAAATGGAGCTAGCTGAGGAATTAGATAAGTACCAGATCGACATAATAGGGGTGACTGAAACAAAAAAGACCAAAACTGGTGAGATCGTTCTGAGCAATAAATACAAAATGTTATATTCAGGCAATGACAATCAAGGAAAAGAAGGAGAAGCCATAGTATTCAACACAAAATACGAAGCTAATCTTCTTGAATGGCAGTCAGTCTCAAGTAGAGTAATGTGGCCAAATATGAGAATGGGGAACTGGACAATGAGACTTATTTGTGCCTATGGTCCCACAGAAGGTTCTACTAAGGTAGAAGTGGAGGAATTTTTTGAGGCTTTAGAAAAAGCAACTGACACAAAAAAAAATGAAAAGTTGGTTCTTGTTGGGGATCTAAATAGTAGAGTAGGAAATGATTGTGAGACATACAAAAATATTTTTGGAAAATTTGGAGAAAAGAGCAAAGCTAATAATATTGGCAAATATCTGTTGGATTTCTGCTCAGGACATGGACTGGTTATTACTAACACCATGTTCCAACATAAAAATGTGCACAAATTCACATGGAGAGAAGAGGCAAGGAATAAGAAAAGTCTCATTGACTATGTTATTGTTGATAGTGATGTTTTCTCCCTGGTGCAGGACACCAGAGTGTACAGAGGATTTGAAATTGGAAGTGATCATTATTTAGTCTTGAGCAGGATAAAATCAAATTTCACATTGAAAAGAATAACATGTAAGAAAGTTTTAAAGCGAATAAAAGTTGAGCAGCTCTCAGATGTGAACTGTAGACTAAAATACACAAAGATTATTGAAGAAAAAATGAAAGAGTGAGAACAGGAATCAAACCTTGGAGATTCAGTGGCAAACTCTGAAGAAAACATTGATTGATTCTGCCAGAGAGGCATGTGGTGAGGTTGTCTGTAAGGATAAAAAAATCAGAACTCCCTGGTGGACACAGGAAGTTAAAGAGGCAGTGAAGGAAAAGAAGAGAACATACCAAAAGTTCCTGTCAAATAAGTCAGCTTGTGCTCTTAGAGAATATAGAGACAAATGCAAGAATGCTAAACACTGTGTAAAACTAGCTAAACAAAAGTCATGGGAGGACTTTGGCAAGAATATAGAAAATAAATATCAAGAAGGTGGCAAAATATTCTGGAGGTTGTTGAAGACGCTTAGGAATGGAGGAAAGAGTACTGTAAAAGGAGTTAGAGATGATAAAGGTGACATGAAAACGGTAGAAAAAGATATCCTTGAAGTATGGAGTAATTACTTCGAAAAATCGCTACACGAAACAAACAGTGATAGCACAGTGTTAAAAAAACACTCAGCCGTCATACAGGCAGGAATACATATCCATATTTGAAGTAGAAAAAGCCATCAAAGGCTTGAAATGTGGAAAGGCAGCAGGAGTAGATGATATTCGACCAGAAATGCTGAAGTATGGTGGTATAAGAGTCTTACATTGGCTGCACTGCATAGTTCAGAAAGCCTGGACAGAGGGACAAATTCCCGATGATTGGAGTAGAGCTCTCATAGTACCCATATATAAAAAGAGAAATAAAACTGCATGTGAGAATTACAGAGGTATTTCCCTACTGAGTGTTCCTGGCAAGATCTATGCAAGTATACTTGAGAAACGGTTGAGAAGAATTGTGGAAGAAAAGCTTGGTGAAGAACAAGCTGGATTCAGGCCAAATAGAGGCTGTCAGGATCAGATCTTCACTTTACGACAAATAGTCGAGAAAGCATGGGAATATAAAAGAGATCTGTATTTAAGTTTTGTCGATCTGGAAAAGGCATATGACAAGGTGCCAAGAGAGAAGCTATTCAATACGCTGCAGTTATGTGGTGTCAATGGGGCATTATATCAAGCAATACTTAGTCTTTATTTGAGTTACAAGTCAGCAGTTAGAATTGAAGGAAGTACAGGAAGATGGTTTAATGTTAAATCTGGTGTGAGACAAGGATGTACATTATCCCCTCTGCTATTCATTATCTATATGGATCACATTATGAAGTAAAGTGGTATTAAACATGATATCAAAATTGGAGATGTTAATGTCAGCTCTTTGCTTTATGTGGATGATGTTATACTTCTAAATAAATCTGCTACAAGGCTGCAAGATTCTCTGACTAAATTGAATAGCTGTTGTAATAGATATGGTATGAAGGTCAGCAATAAAAAGTCAAAGACAATGAAAATAGGCAGAATCATTGAAAATGTCAACTGTGTTGTGAATGGAGAACCTGTGGAACAAGTAAAACATTTCAGCTACTTAGGCACGATTTTTACTGAAGATGGTAAATTTAATATAGAAATAGACAACAGAATCAGCAAAGCTGGTATGGTGGGAAGTCAATGGAATAAATTCATATGGAATAAGAGAGAAATTAGTCGGAACACTAAATTAGTTGTATTTATGACAGTGTTCAAACCAGTTTTAACTTATGGATCTGAGAGCTGGGTCAGAAGTAAAACACTTGACCAAAGACTAGAGACCGCAGATATGAGAGTCCTGAGAAAGATTAGAGGCGTGAACAGATGGCATCAATGACAATATCATATTAAAAATGAGGATATTAGGAAAGAACTTGACATTGTCAGTATCCAGGAATGCATAAGGAGAGCTAATCTCAGGTGGTATGGTCACTTAAATAGAATGGGCGAGGAAAGATTAGCAAAACAAGTGTTCTCTGCCAGGTTGGCAGCAAAACGACCCAGAGGAAGGCCAAGATATAGGTGGATCGATACGGTACAAAGTGGCTTAGACGATAGAAATATAGGATCTGATAATGTTGGAGTCTTGACAAGTAACAGACTGATTTGGAAGAAAATTGTAGATAGGAAGTTAGTAATGAAGTAATTTTTTTCATTTAGTACTATCATATCCTGTACACCCCTTGAGGGTACATGGCAGGAATTTGATGATGATGATGAGTATTGGATCTGTGTCTTCTAGTTTTTTTCAGCCTGTTGCATCGTTGTTACATTTCTAGCATTCCATTGTAATCCTTCATTTGGATAATGTGAAAGATATTCTATGTTAACTTCTGACTTTTGACTTGGCACTTCATATATGTACATACTTTATTCTACCTAAGACCGTTCATTCAGCTGTTGCCTAGCAGATCTTTAATCCAAAAGGTGTTCAAGTAGTTTTTGAATCTCTTAATTTCAATAATTGATTGATTATGTATAACAGAAGTTTGAATTCACCACAAACCAAAAGAGTAGGCTCATTAATGAATATTGACTTTAGTGGATTAACTGGGTTAGGTCACTCCCATAAATCACAAAGGAAGGATAGTTGGCCCTCCAACACAACTCCTCTGTTTATGTCAATTGCAAAATTAAACATTTTCACTTATTATTATTACATGACAACTCCAGGGAGTCCAAAGACTCATCGAGGGAGGGTACATACTCCACAACTCTTCATCTCCACCACTCAATCCACCAACTACAACGAGCTGCAACTACTTTCATCATCTACACTAACACCATCTACCACACCACCACTAGTATTTCACAGACAATCACAAACATCCATGCCCATGGTGGGATTTGAACCCGCAGCCTTTCGGCTGGAGAGCGGATTCACTAACCACTTGGCCAACCAGTCTAGCTAGCACTTATCATTAGAGGTGCCATACAAGTAGTAATAGGACCTATTAATATAATTTAAATAGAAGATAGCCTATAGCAAACTAGCTACTTGAAGGTAGTTTGCAGCATTACTTTTATAAATTAAAGATGCCAAGATGTTATATTCTTCATTTAATCTTTTATCCAAATGCAAGCAAACAAAGTTTGCACGTGAAGTAACCTCATGACTGGGCAAATGACTTCACATCAATTGCCTTAGTATTCCTTAATGCAACACATATATTCTTACAGACATGTATAATGCTATTCATTATGATAAGGGCCACTACCCAGGCCAGTTTCAACCTTTATTGAGGTCTCATTAGTGGGAGTCAGACCGAGAAGTGATACCAAAGTCGAAGTAATGCAGGAATCACATTTCCATATACTAGTCAGTAAAAATTCAGCAAGCAGTGCTGAATTTGGAAAAATTTAGCATGATCTTGCTGAATTTTTCCAAAATACCAAAAAAGATGTATGATCATTTCTTCAAAGTGCCCACTACATCATTGGCATATATTAATATCTTATTTTCCTTCATAATTGAAGGAACTGTTATTCCTCTTACAGCATGTGTATTGTCAACTTCCTGTAAGAAAGGTTCAAGAATCAATGCAGTGGGCTAAGTGGGAAACCTTGCTTAACACCTTTTTGAATTTTGACCCGGTCTGACAGGAACCCATTAACTAGAAAGTGAGTAGGTGAATTGGCATAGCTCCTTTAATAATGGAGCAGCTTTTTACCCACACCATTTGCTGGAGGATGTGGAATAGAAAGCGATGCCACACGTTATTAAATGCTTGAGAAAGGTCTATTGATAGCACTGCCATCAATTCCTTTTTCATATTAACTAAGCAGAGAAGATCACATAACAGAAACAGATTAAATTCTACTGCTTGGCCTGGAACTCCACACACCTGTATGCATTTAATTATGTATCTCATTCCCACTTTGAGTTTGTTATCGATAATGTGGAAAAATATCTTGTAGTCAGTATTAGATAGAGAAACAGGTCTCCAGCTGCTGATTAAGGTGTGATGTCTAATAGGTTTTGAAGAGGACAGTATGTCTTGCTACAAATTCACTTGGTATCTGTCCTGATGAAAGAAAAGAATTAAACAGTATAACTAGAATGGGAAGAATAAAATCCCAGGCCTCACAGTAAAGGTCTATCCCTAGACCATCAAGTCCTGGGGATTTTCTTGTCTGGCATTCTTTATAGGCAGTGGTAACTTCAGATGCTGTGATTGGTCTGTGAAGCCCATCTTGGATATGAACAGGAAAGCCATTAATGTTCCAAGAGTTATAATTTCCCACAGTACTATTGTCTTCAAACAGATTTTTGTAGTGTTTTTGAAAGGAATCAAGAATGTCTTGAGTGGTGGACATGTCTTCACCATCAATGCAGATTTGAATGATAGTCCTTTCTTTGCGGATTTAGTGAATTGTCTGGTGAAGAATGCGACTGGAGGGCTATCTGCTAAGTGCTGCTGTATTCTTATCTTGAAATTTCTTTCTTTCTTTTTTTCTTTCTTTCTTTCTGTCTTCCTTCCTTCTACCTTTCCACTTCTATCTCTATTGTAATGTTTCTAATGCTGCATTCTATACCACTGTGTTGGTTTATTACGAACCAGCTTCTCTCTTTATACAGGTCTTTCAACTTTTTCCTTTTGGGGAAAGCCTGTCCCTTTCCCAATTCCATCATGTTCTGCTTTACTGCTTGTTCGAATTTTAACCATGTATTTTAACCATGTTCCATTTGAACAAAGGATCTGGAATTTGGTTGAAAAGATCAATGGAAAATTTGGTGGAAGTCTCCATAGTCCAGAATAGATCTCTACTTGTTCCATGCAGTAGAATTTAAGTATAACTGGATTATGATCTGACATGTTGATGTCAAGATGTTTTATCTGAATTATCCTATTTATAAGGGAAGAAGAGATATAAATTCGATCAATATGAGTACCAATACCTTGATTCATGTATGTGTATGCCTGGAGATTAGGATTGTGAATCCTCCATATGTCTACTAGTTGAGCATTGTCAAGACATGTTTTTAACTGCACATATCCCACTTTTCCACCCCTCGGATGTCTTCCTATTTTGTCTAATGTGGAGTTTTCACTACAATTCCAGTCTCCAACTGCTATGATGTAGTGGGCACCATATAAATATGACTCCAATTCCTGGAAGAATTTTCATTTAACTATTCCATTGGATCCTGCATAAACATTTATAAACCTTATTGTACACCCACAATATTTCCAGTCTATTGTCAAGATTCTCCCTTCTGCATACCTTTGGATATTACAGAATGACTCAAGAAGAGGTGGCAGAGAAGAATAAGAACTCCTACTCCAGCCCTGTTAAATCTTCTAAAGCTCCAATAAGAAAGAAGTGGATATCTATCTGTTAAAGTTTTTATATCTTTTTATCTGCAGAAGTATGTTTCTTGGAGAAACAAAAACCTGATATTATGGCATACATAAGTTTCCATATAATTTCTTGTTTAATTTGCCTGTTGAATCGTCTTACATTTAATGAGCCAATGCAGAAAGGAGATGCTATGATTAATGAAGTGTCACTGGTAAGTCTTTAACCTTCTAAATTTTGGATGAACCTGATAAGGCCTTCAATCTGTGAAGGAGCAATTGTGTAGCTTGTTTCTTGTAAACTGTTTTCCAGTTTTTTTATAGTTGCTTTCCATTATTTCCGTTTCATGCCTATCATTCTCGATTTGGAAGATAGTTATTTTCCTTTCATGTAGATGATAATCATACTGAGAAAACTTTGAATCAGTAAACTTTATTATATATTTTTTTAAATTGTATCTCTTGCTTTTCCTTTATTAGCATGAGATGGTTTTTCATAGTCCATAAACTCTTCTGAGCCTGAAGAGTTTTCATTTGATGATCCACAACCTTCTCCATCTTTACATTTTTTATTGCTTTTTCTTTTAGATCTTCCTTTTTTTATTTTGTATTTTTGATTATCCTCAATTTTTTTTATTAATTCATCTCATCTTTCCTTTTTGATGATCTTGTGTGCATATTAAGTTCTTTCAGTTGTCTTACTTTTCTTTTTCTTCTCCAGTTTCTCCTTGTAGAACAGTTTCATTTTATTACATTTCGTTTGGCACCTGTTCAGTCATACTAGATTCATTATTGATAATTTCAACTGATGAAAGTGGCTCCTGCAGATTTGGAATTTTGTGCCTAATTTTTAGCTGATTTGGTTGTACACTTTTTGTGATTTTACCAAGTGTAGTTTGTTTAAGAGTGCCATCTTCACTAGACTGAATTGGAAGATCCAAGAACTCTTTATTATTCCTCTGATTATATATGATGTTCTACTTGGCTCTTCCAGTGCTCTCACTCTTTCAGCAAAATTACTAAAAAGACAGGTGTTAATGTAGTGTTCAGAACTTTTGCATTTATGACAGGATTTGAGACACTGATTAATGATATGTCCCATCTACATGCATTTGAAACATTCAGATTTGGGGCAGTTGCCACTCAAGTGATCGTATGAACCACAACACAGGCACTGCCTTTGTACTCAAGGATAGTTTATCATAACTCGGGTCGTACCAATGTTGACAAAATTTGCTACAAATGTCTTCATATTCATTGTAAAGGTGACATCACCAGAAAACCAGTTTGGATCTTCACTTGATAAACCTTTTCATGTTACTAATCTTACTCCATTTCGAGAATGTCTCTATAAGAATTTCATTACTGCTCTCTATATATTCCACAGAAATCTTTTGATTTTTACTGTTTTTACCTGGCTCCCAACTATTACAGGAATAACTGCTGCCTTCAAAAGTAAAGTTCTGTAATAGTTGTCCCTTGTTTCCACATTTTTAACTACAATTAAATATTTTCCTCCACCATATGGGATGAAAGAATAAATCTTATTAGCACCGACTATCTCTTTTAAAACCTTAGTCACCCATCGCGCTTCTTCACATCCTGGAATTTCAGTTCCTAGAGTTCGCACCCTTGGAGGAATTGGTACCATTTTCTCAGGTGGGGAAAAAGACTGATACCTCTGCGTTTGATTGTAAAAAAAAAAAAAAAAATCAGCTAATGCCTTTTTATTCCTGTATATAGGGAGTAGGTGAGGCAGTTTTAGCCCTGTCTAGCTTTGGAGACTGAGTGGTCAGTTCAATCTCCACTAGTACCCAATCAGAGATAGCTGACCCAAGGCTATCACTAATTAAGCAGCACGGAATGAAGAGAGAAGGCGCAACAAGTGCTACCATCTCGTGGTGCCTAACACTCATATTTAATGTCTGAAATAATGTGGGTTCTATGATCAATTTTCTTGAGTTTACGGGATGAAAAACCCGAGTTTCCAGGAGAAAAAACCCACTTGCCCATGCCAGAGATTGACTAACTCGGGAACCAGTCGAAAAAAAGGCTTAGAAAAATTTCTTCTAGTCCTACTAGATTCGAAACCTAGAAGTCTTCCTTTGTGCAGTCAAGCACCTTGGTGTGCAAACGCCACATCCACTGAGCTGCACAGGCTCTCGCGTTTGATTGTAAGAAGGAAAAAAAACTTTCAATCATAAGACTAAGAATTAAATAATCTTGTGATACAGAAATAATTCTACACCACCACCAGCGAATGCTTTATTCGAGCTACTATAAAATGGCAGCCATGATACTACCAAAAGTAATCCCATAATGAGATATTGACTGCACCACTAGCAATCTTAATTTACTTTATTTAAAAAAAAAAAAAAAAAAAAAAAAAAAAAAACAGAGGCAGTGAAATTACTACTAGCACTAATAAAATAAAATCAAAATGAAAAACATACAAAAGAAAACGAAAGCACTTCTTATATTGCTGAAAACTGAGATGCCATCAGTGGGAGCCAGATACAGAAGTGATACCAAAGTCGAAGTAATGCAGGAATCATATTTCCATATAATAGCAGTCAAAAGGTGTCACACTTCATTACTGAAATTCTCTGGATTAGAGATAGAGGTTGAAAGTTTTCCACTTAGTTATACTATTGGCATCTATAATTATAGATGCCAAGAAGTTATGTTTTTCGTTTAATCTTTTACCCAAGTGTAAGCAAACAAAATTTGCATGTGAAGTAACTTCACGACTGGGGTACTTGTATATAGAGGCTAATGACGTCACATTAATTGTCTTAGTATCCCATAATGCAAAGCAATTATACTCGTTAGTAAGGATATGTGTATTGCATTATGGGTTACTAAGACAATTGATGTGAAGTCATTAGCCTCTATATATAAGTAGTCCAGTCATAAAGTTACCTGATGTGCAACTTTGCTTACACTTGGATAAAGGATTAAACCAAGAATATAACTTTTTGGCATCTTTAATTTATAGTACAACCAAGTGGAAATATTTCAATAGTATAACCTCTATCCATTGCTCTATATTCATTTCAAAATTAGTCAGGTCACCTGAGCAAACAGTGAAAAGTCCACTACTGAAACAAACTCCAACTCCACATCAGCAAAATTTAACATAGTCATCATCAACATTAAAAGTATCTACCCAGAAGTAGTGGAACTGGCAGAATTAGAGAAAGATCAAATTGATATAATTGGTGTTACCAAAATAAAGAAGACAAAAACAGATGAGGTTCTTCTAAATATTGTATTTACTCGAATATCACTTCCACTTTTTTTCTCCGAAATTAAAGTTAAAAATTCATGATGTGAGATATACAGGGATTTACAAAAACTAAATTGATATTCATAATTAAATCCTCAGTATTCATTATAATTTATAGTTTCTCACATTATTTATAAAATGAATGCACTTGAATGTTAATTATCAAGATTATTTAGATGATCGGCTGTGTACACATCACGGGATGTATTTGAATCTTTTAGCACCAATGCTTCTGTAATTAAATTAATCATTTCTGGCAAAATCATGTTTCAAACTATGAAAATCCAGTTGCACAACAGTTCTAATGATGGTCTCTTAATCTTAGTCCACCCCCATGCAATCTGAGATCAAGAAGAAACTAATGGCTTCACTCCCACATTTCCTCTACTGGTTGCTTCCATCACTATGCATATGATTGGTGCAGTATTAACAAAAGATCATGTAAATCAATGATAAAGGTAAGCCGAAGATTGTTGGGTTGAGATGCTGATTCTCTTCAACCAAGTTCTAAAATATCTGAAACTGCCATAACAACATTCACTATCTGTCGCATGCGAAAAAAAGTTTTAAACTTTTTTTCGCGTGCGAACTATATGCAAAACTTTTTAATTTCTTTTTTCGTAAAGTAAAATCAGGTGTGCGAGGTATATGCGAGGATGAGTTATATTTAAGTAAATATGGTAACAAATACAACATTTAATATTCAAGAAATAATGATCAGAGAAAGGAAGGAGTAGCTGTAGTATTCAGCACTAAATACAAAGACTCTTCTTGGATATTCAGCATCCCCACATCAAGTAGAGTGATGTTAGCGAACATCAAAATGGGACAGTCAAGTAAGACTCATGCTTCTGGTTGCACAGAAGATTCTGCTAAAAAAGAAATGGAACAGTTTTTGAGTTATTTTAAAGGAGGACTCCATCATAAAGAAAAGTTCATCCTTCTTGGATATCAAAATAGCAGATGGGAAATGAATACTGTATATAAATCTTTTTGAAAATTTGGAGAAAAAGAACAAAGGCTTATAATACTGGTAAGCAGCTGCTAGATTTCTGTTCACAACATTGACTACTATTCATTATTAATACCATGTTTTAGCATACTCATATGCAGAACTTCACATTAGAGAAAAAGCACAAGAAATACAAAGAGTATGTTATTGTTGATAGGGATGACCTTTCTCATGAAGCAGTGTGAGCTGGTTCAGGAAACAATAATATACAGGAGATTTGAAATAGGAAATGATCACCATTTAGCTTTATTGGGAGGGGGGATAGAAATACACACGCACATACACACACAACATTTATAAAACCAAAAAGTTGCAGAGCTTTAGCTTTCAGAGGTGATCAGAGGTGATACACTTAAATATACAAACTTGATAATATTTGGTAATAATGTAAACATCATCACATTCCCAATTAGATCTGTTTCCTCAGAAGATGTACAGGATACTATGATAGTATTATACGAAAAGATGATTGCTAACTCGTGACTCGTGTAGAGAATTTTATTCCAAATTAGTCTATTGCCAAATCTTATATTTTAATCTTCTAAGGCATTTCTAACTGCATCAGTCTGCCTAGTTCTGGTCTTCCTCTAGATTTTTTTCTTGCCATCAGACATCTATTTTGCTAACATTTCCAATACAGTAATGGCTATACCAAATCATTAAGATGTTCTACGCTAATTTATCTCCTGTTTCACTAAAAATGTGCTTAAATAGAATGTTTTACTTGTTCTTTCTTCAGTGAGGATGCATTTGATGTTTTTTTGATTGGCTCCTGCCTATTTTCATAGACTTTTATCACTGATTTTGATACCACATTTTGTTACAGCAGTCACTCAATTTAATTATCTAATCTTACCAACTTGTACTGAATTTATTTAAGAGTTATAACATCATCTCCATAAAGTGAAGAGCTGAGATTAACATTATCTTCAAGTTTTGTATCAGTCTTAGCAGCACTTTATTTTCTAATGTGATCCATATAGATGATGATTAACAGCAATGGTAATGCACACGGATATCTGCATTACCATTCTGATGTAAAATGAGATATCATTTTATATCAAACCATCTTATGTCTTCTTTAATTCTAGCTGATGACTTGCAACTTGAACGTTGACTGCATATTGCTTGATACAACATCGCGATTACATACTATTATTGTAGTGTAAATACATATCCTTGTTTAGAAATCATGAGAGTAAAACTGCTTGCCTGAAAATGAAAATATCCTAACAACGTCTGTTTGGCCGGAACCCAGCTTGCGCTTTCCCATGTTTTTCTTCAGATAAAATGTATTTGAAACATAAGAGAAATGCCTCTTTAATTCTCATATATTCAGTTTCATTTTCCTTTTTCTAAATGGGTACTTTTAAAACTTATCTCCATATTTGAGCATTTCTTGTTGAATATCATCTAGTCCAGCTGCCTTTCCCCATTTTAGATTTTTGATGGCTTTTTCTACCTCAAGTATTGAAATGTACTGCTGATTACATATTCCTTTGAATATTTTCTGCTACTGTACTGTCAATCCTAGTTTTTTAACAGTCTATCAAAGTACACAAATCTCTCAGTTATCCAATCATAGTTGTGAGTAATTTATCAGTTGGATAGATGAGTTTGATAACTGGAAGTATAGTTACATGGTACCGATGAAATCATTAGATACTCTAATCCATTGAAGGATTAGTTAATTGAAGATTCATTCAATTCATCATTTGAAAATCAAATAATTGAGAGAGAGCACTGTAATTACTACAGATATATCCAGAATATCTTTTCTAAGTCTTTTTCAGTAGCATCCGGAACATTTTTCATCTTACTAATATTTATCTTATCAGTCCTTCCATCACTTTTGTTTTCCACATTGCTCACTTTCTTGCATTTTTTTTTTCTCTATTCTCTTGCAGTACATGCTGATTTACTTGCTAAGAACTTTTGCTATGCTGTCTTCTCTTTTTCTACTGCCTGAATCCACTCTGGGATTCCTGTTTTTCTAATTTTGCAGATATCACACGTCTCTCTGGGTCAGTTAATAATCTGTGCTTTTTGCACAGTTTGCTACTGAAGAATATATATTTTCTCAGCTGATAGAACATTTTAGGGATTAACTGAATATTTCATTTCAGCCAGACTAGTGTGTCAACTTTTTTTTAAAAATACCAGATTCATATCCACAAAACTAATAAAGGATTTGTGTGAGGTGTGTAGTTTAGGATTTTCAGAAATGTAATACTCTTGATACTTTTTCATGTTCTTGTTTTGAAGTCTTTAATATTTTATTTCTTGAAGCTGCTCATCTTTGATTCTTTATAAAACTTTCTTACAAACTTTACTGACTTTTTGAATGTAGCATTCATTTATATTATCCTGCTCTAAATTAAATGGTGATCACTTCTTATTTCAAATTGTCTATATCCTCTAGTGTTCTGAACCAGCTTGAACAGATTGTTATTAACAATATAGTCAGTGAGAATTTTCTAATTATGCCATGACTTCAATGGTATGGACTACAGTGTAAAGAATATTATGCTGGTGTATTGAGCAATGGTATGGAATGATAAATCATATTACCCTTTTCTAATTGGAATGGCAAAATATGAAAGTGTGGCCACTGCCTATGAAATGACTTATATCCCTGTGAAATTTGATGATAGAAATATATTGGGATGGAGCTGTTTCTCCTGGTATGAATTCTTTTTGAACTGATTTACAATGGTGAATACCAATGGATAATGCACTACATTCTAGTATTATAGTATAAGGTGTCCTTGGAACATAGTCTTGAGAATGATGCAGATAAATTTTGACTTGAATAGTTCCTTTCTCAGCTGATAGAACATCTTAGGGATTAACTGAACATTTCATTTCAGCCAGACTAGTGTATCCAATTTTTTTTTTTTTTTTAATACCAGATTCATATCCATAAAACTAATTAAGGATTTGTCTAAGGTGTGTAGTTTAGGATTTTCAGAAATGTAATACTCTTAATACTTTTTCATTACATTTCA
This sequence comes from Typopeltis vanoorti, assembly GCF_054136105.1. Classification (NCBI taxonomy): domain Eukaryota; kingdom Metazoa; phylum Arthropoda; class Arachnida; order Uropygi; family Thelyphonidae; genus Typopeltis; species Typopeltis vanoorti. Next base: position 46,589,301 of record NC_143571.1, read on the forward strand.
ATATAGTGTGTATAATCACTGTTATCAGTTTTTATTTGTGATTTTATCATTAAATGGAGAGATGTATGTTTGTGCATATATTTAAGGAATTCATTATGTCTAAGTAATCATTCCAACTGTGCAGTTTGATAATGGAGTGTTATGTTCTAGAGCTGTTTCACCTAGTATGAAATTGGACTTTTGGTTGTAGCCCATGGTGGTGTGGTGCATACAGTATTCCTTTTAGGTTTCTCTGAAATATAGTGATACTCTAATACTCATCTCAACATGTGCATAATAACTACTATCAGGGTGTATTTTTTTCTTAAGACTTATTTGATGTTATTACTTAAAATATATTTTTAGGTGTGTAATTTGCCTTACTTGTGGATCAAGATCACCTGGCTATTCGTGTAACTGGCAGAACAATTATACTCAGTGTGGTCCATGTGCAAGCCATATTATATGTCCTGTGTGCCAGCAAAACTATCAAGAAAATGAACTTGTAATACAATGTATTCAGTGTGATAGGTATGTAAATATAACATTAAATAATGATTAGAAATGTTTTTAAATTGCATGTTTTAATGTTTGTTCCTATTTTTTTTATTTATTTATTTTTATTTTTATAAAGCAATAATGAACTCTAGTTTTTGTGTTGTCTACCTAGAATACAAATCCAGTTATCAATTTATATTTCAAAAAAAAAAAAAATAAATAAAAATAAATAAATATCTATTTACAATTCATGAATATTAGAGTAGCACAAGTGTGAATGATGTCTATATTTGACAACGAACACCTTCAGACATGTGAATAGATGAATTCTGACATCATTCATCAACACTTTTTTTGTTTTGGACTGCCAGAATGCTTTCTAAAGGAAATAGTCACGCTAAATAGATTGATATGCTTAATCTTTAAAGAACATATTTTAATGTATGGTGAAGTATTGCTTTATCAGTAGAACACAGTTATTGTTAACAGAGTGCATTCTTTTAATTATTGTTGCTGTCATTACTGCAAATCAGAGTTTTCCTGGACTGACTGTAGGTTCTGCCCCTTTTCTTCCAGCCCTCACCTTCTTGTGTGCATCTCATTTCTAGGTATCCATTTGATCTTGAGTAAACTTTTTTTTTTGGGGGTGGGGGGGGGGGGGGGGGTGTCACTAAAGTTTTGAAAATAAAGTTGAACCACTACCAGATATGAATTGTAACCTCAGATTTTTAAATATTATTTCAGGTGAAAGTAAACAAATTTAATAACAAGAAAACTTTAGGAATGAGTGAGAAATTCGAAAGAAAATAATTGTCAAAGCAAAAGTAGATATAGAAAAAGAACTTCATGATGGGCTTGGAGTTTTAAAAGAAATAATTCATGTAAAGAAGAAATAATAAAAATGTTTCTGACTTTGTAATTCAAGTCCTCTTAGAAAATACAGAAAAACGGAAACAAATCAAAATTTTGGGCAGAAGAGAATGAGGTATCAGTTTAATGAAGAAAAGTGTAAAGTTATGAATTTTGAGATGAAAACAACAACCTTTGTACTATTATGTTTCAAGAAATTGATGAAGCTTGGGATATGGGTATTGGTGGATGAATTGAGGTTCAGAAGATATATATTTGGACATATATATATAATGGCTAACGTAGCTTACAGGATTACTTAGTTATAGCAGAATACACTAACATGCAGAGATAAGGAAGTTACCTTTTTCCATTATAAGGCTTTGATATTGCCACATAATAATAGTAATAAAACTATTATATACCACATAATAAAAAAAGACACATAAAAGTACATAGTAATCCAGTAAAAATGAATCAAATGTCATCAGTTATTTTCAAAAACAAATTTTCTCTCTGCTCCTGAAATCACCATTTCTCTCATTGTTATTATTATTATATGGGATATCTTCTAGGAGTCAGAAGACTCATTGTAGGAGACCCGCACTAACCTTTATACACACAATACCTATCATACCTCTCCTTAAACTCATTCACTGTCAGGGCACTTACAACTAATTCTGACAATCCATTCCACTCACTCACCACTCTCCAAGGAAGAAACTTATCCTTTCAAACCACATTCTTATACAACTTCCAGGGTTGACCTCTAGTACTTTCTCTGTTCTTTATTTATTCAACAATTTCCTTTGTGTCAATCTTACGGAATCACTTTAGTAACTTATCAGTTTCTCTCCTGTCCTCTTTTTTCTGCCTATCAACTAAATTTATCAATTCAAACCTTCAATCTGTGGAATGCCTCCTTCATAGGAGGCATTCCACAGACCTGTCACCAGCTTGGCCACACATTTCTGAATTCTCTCCTCCTCCTCCTGGTTCCCAAGAAACCCAGACAACCAAATCTGTGCACAGGAGTCAGGATGCTGCCAAATCATAGTCTTATAAAGAGTGATAATAACCTCTCCATCTTTACTTGTTAGTGTGTTTTTCAGTTCGCGTGGTTAGCCTAGTGGCTTTGCGCTTCGCAACCATATGCCTGGGGAAGGAGTGTCCTAGGTTCGATTCCTGTCAATGACGTGAGGAGCTTAAGGATCTTCCTCACCCCTAGCCAAGTTAACTGGTCTTGGGCATGGACAGCAGGGTTTTTTCCATCAGTTTATCTGGTGTTTTTCATCCCTCAAGCAGGCAGACTGGTCTGAGGACACACGGATTACAGTCATGAATACTGATCCAGCCATAGGTCTGATTTGTCAGCCTATGCTGGTTCCGGAGCCCGGATAAAATGGGGGGGGGGACTAGATGGTACCGTGAACTCCCGTAAAAAGGGGAAAACGCAGTATCATCACATGAAATTTATTTTTTAATGTCCAAGTAAAACCTGGGCATTAAACACAGGGTTTTTCAATGTCCAAGTAAAACTATTTTACTGTCTTTTGCAATATGCCCTCTGAACTTCAACTCTCTGTTCTCCATAATCCCTAAAGTCCCTGACTCATCAATTTCCTGCAACCCAGTACCATCAGTGTGTGATGGACAGTATGTAACCGTTTCACCCTGAAGTACATAACCTAACATTTTGTGACATTAAATTGACAAACATTATCCACTTACTTTCACTGTTAAAAAAAAGTTTGGCTCATTGAAATCCTCCTCATTATCTTCTGGTTATCTCCCCATTATCACTAACATCACTAAAAAGTATCTTTCCCAGATATTTGAAGTTTTTCACTTCTTGTCAAATCTTGCCCACTTAGTCCAATATGATAAATGTTTACATTTCTGTATGACTTAAAACCATGTCTCACCCTTCTTGCCATTAATATATAAGCTATTGTGTAACTGTGTTCTGTTCAGTCTGTCCAATTTCTTCTGTAATTCTTTTTCTGAATGTACCGAAATCACCACATCGTCTGCAAACATAGTTGATTTTCCTTTCTGGTCATCAACTGTATCTAGGACACTATTCATCACCACACTGAACAGTAGTGGAGATAAGGCGCTGCTGTTCAGTGTGGTGAACAGCAGTGGTGAAGTGATTAGGCACTTTCTTGTTGCAGTCCATTTTAAGTGTAAACCACTCCAAATTACCAAATTTAGTCCTTACACAGCTCTTAGACTTAATTAGTTATTCACATTTAATGTGACTTTGATGATGTATGTTCACTCCCATACCTCATAGAGTTTGGGGAGTGAAGACTTCTGCTAAAAGAAGTGATAAGGTCGCAGAATCCCTTTCCACATAGAGTTAGTAAGATGATCACAAATATCCATGTCCATGGTGGGATTTGAACTTGCAGCCTCTTAACTGGAAAGCGCATACTCTAACCACTCAGCCAACAAGGCTGGCTTAGACTTAACATACATGTTCTTTATCATGACTATCTCTTTTTCTTCTATGCCTTTTCTAAACTTTCTCAGACTTTTTCCTGTTAAACCCAATCAAAGGCTTTTCCAAATTTCGAGTGTCTTTGCAACATTTCTCTTACAACAAAATTCATCAACAGTTGATCACCCTTTTCTAAAACCAAACTGCTCTTCTCTAAGACCTTCCTCTATTTTATCTCTTATTTTTGTTGCTATTATCCTTTCATAAATCTTTGCACAGTGACACAGTAATATTATTCCTCTATAGTTACTACATTCTCTTCTCGAATCTCCTTTATATATTGGAACTATAATCCCCTTGTGCAATCATCAGGTGCCACCTTCTTTCTCCAAATCAGTTTGCATAACCATTTCAATCTTGTATTGTCATAATCTCTGAATTGTTCAGCAATAAACTATTTAATCTAGGGGTCTTTCCATATTATCACTGTATTCATTTCAGTTTATTTCACTGTGGCTTTCATCTTTGTTTTGCAGATCTCAAAAATAATGATGCCACATTATATCAATCCCTCCTCTATAAATATGGCAAGAGGGGGGGGCTCATTATTTCTTCTTCTGTTCTTCTTTAGTCCATATAACATTTTTTAGTTCTCATTAATATCTTCTTCCAATTTATGCATAAATTCAATCCATCCTTTTATCTTTTCCTCTCTTTTTTTGCATGACTCTTTTTCTGATTATAAACAAGTCTATCATCACTTGATCTAGTGTTCATAAACCTCCAAGAAGCTTTATATTTTAACTTCACTTTCTTTAACTCTCATTCCACCAGCATGTTTCTCTTCCTTTTCTGAATCCACTTTTTCCCACACACCTTTTCTGATGTTCCTACCATTAGATCTCAAAATTTTTCTCGTTCTTCATGTACATTATCTGTAGTTACCTCATGGGCGTTGGACATAATCTGAGACTAAAATTCTTGCTTTCTTTCAGACTCTTTGAACGTCCATAGGTTCAGCTTTCTATCACTCCCCCCCCCTGCCATATTTATCTTTTGCATTCACCTTAAAAGCAGCTATAAGAAACATATGTAAAGCAACTGAAAGCACTTTGAATATCCATGACTACCTTACTCCATTCTTTATCAAGGATGAAATAATCAGGTACTGATTTTTGCTCTCCATCCCAACTATATCTTGTAATTCTGTGTCTTTGTCTTTTCCGAAACAAACAGTTTCCAATTTTGAGATTGTTTCTGATGTAAAAATCTAATAATCTTTCTTTCATACCTGGTCCACATGACCTATAGCATGTTAGTGCTGTGTGTGGGCAAGATGAATAGAAGAAAGGAAGAATCTGTCTAGCTTCTTGAACAGCTGAGGAATGTAATCTCTGGGGAAGATAGAGTGGGTGAGATTGCTCCAAAGGACAGAAGTAGATGGAATGAAAGAGGAGGCAGTGAAGTTAGTTTGGTAAGTTTCAAGGTGGATTATAAAAAGGTGTTGTTAGCAGTGGCTCTTGTTTTAATAATTTGGGAGGAGAGTGGGAGAATAATAGTGACCAATTCAGTTGAATTGGCCCCATCATCAGAAAAGACACAGCAAGAATAAGTGAAGCAGAAATAGGAAGAAGGTACTTAACAGTGTTAGAAGAGAAACTTAAAAGTGTGAACAAAGAAGAAAATTCAAATCTAAGAGTGAAGTGAGTAATGAAAGTGATAGAAGATGCAGTTGAAGAAACAGTACCAGAAGAAGTGAAGATCAAGAAGAAGTGGATTAGACAAGAAACACTGAAGTTAGTACAGGAGAAAAGAATGTTGAAGATAAGAAGGGATACATCAGAACAAATAGAGGAGCAGTATAGAAGAAAGTGTAATGAGGTGAAAAAAAGCAGTCAGAATGGATAAGATTAAATGCTTAGAAGCCCAATGCAATAATATAGAACAGCACTATGGAGAGCATAAAACTAGAGAAGTGTACAAAATGATTAGAACCATTAATAGCAGGTGGCAACCAAAACAGACCACAATTAAAGATGAAGAAGGCAAAGTATTGTTGAGTAAAGATAAAATTGTACAGTGGTGGACAAGATACTGTAGTGAGTTATATGAAGAAAAACTAGATTTAGATAGCGTAGGGACACTGATTGAAGAATTGAAGCTGATATCACCACCAGGTAATGAATATGATGTAGACATTTTAAGAGGAGAGGTAGAAAAAGCAATAGGATGGCTAAAATACAACAAGAGTCCCGGTAATGATGACATCACTGGAGAAATTATCAAATGTGGCGAAAGTATGGTTACAGAAATGCACCACCTTTGTAATATGGTATGGAAAGAAGAGAAAATGCCAGACGAGTGGATGAAATCGATATTAGTGACATTATACAAGAAAGGAAATAAGCTAGAATGTAAAAATTATAGAACAGTTGCTTTGAGGAGTCACCTTTGTAAGGTGATGATGATGATATTGACAGAAAGATTGAGAAAACAATTGGAAGTATGCCTTACAGACGAGCAAGCAGGATTTTGGAAAGATAGAAGTACAATTCAACAGATTTTGACAATGTGGTTAATAGCAAAGAAAGCTAGGAGAAAAAACAAAAACATATATACCTGCTTTGTTGACTTTCAGAAGGCATTTGACAGTATCGACCAGAAAGTGAGATTAGCTGTGCTAGAATCCTATGGAATTGATGGAAAACTAATAACTATAGTAAGATATGTTTACAAGAATGCAGTTGCAGCAGTTAGAATAGGTGGTGATTTGGAGAAATGGTTTAGAACAAGCAGAGGTACTAGACAGGGTGACCTAATATCACCAAGCATTTTCATCACACATTTAGAAAGAGCAATGGATAAAATGAAGGAAGGTGCAAAAGGAATATTGGTGCATGGGATAACAATTTGTGATTTGCAGATGACATTGTTATTATGGAAGAAGAAGAAAGATAACTACAAAAAACATTGAAACTGTTAAATGAGGAAGGAAAGAGATTTGGACTTGTTATGAACTTGGAAAAAACAAAGACAATGGCATTTGGTGAGAAGAACATGAAACAAAAGATACAAGTGGGTGGAATTGATATAGAAAATGTAGAACAGCTCACATATTTGGGAAGTAAAATGACATGTGATTTGGACTGTAGAAAAGAAATAAAGATCAGGATTGCAAAGGGAAGAATAAATCTGAATGCCTTGGATAACATCTGGAAAAGTAAAGTGATCAGCCTGCAAACAAAACTGAGAGTGCTGGAAATATGAACCTTTAGTGGTGTACTGTGTGGATCTGAAACGTGGATAATAAATAAGGAATCAAGAAAAATAATTTTGGCATTTGAAAGAACTTGTTACAGGAAGATTCTAAGATAGGATAGGTACAGAAAATCACAAATGAAGAGCTCTATCGGAAGATACAACCAAAGGAGAATTTAATGCAGAAGATTATAAAACGGAAGCTGCAATTATTTGGACACATCTGCAGAATGAGTGAGGACTGGAAGATAAAGACATTCATGTTAGGTATTATGGATGGTGTAAACATGTAGACCATACAGAGAATGGATAGACGACATAAAGGACTGGTGTGGAATGGATGTACAAAAACTGCAACACTGTGCACTGGACAAAGGAAGGTGGAAGAAGATAGTGAAGGAGGCATCGGACACCAACGGACAGTGAGCCCAGTTCGTAATGACGGTGATGAATTCAGTTGAGCACTGCCCATGAAAGTATCTGCAGAAGAGGCAAGGCAGAAACTGAATGTCTGTGATAGAGAGGAATTGAAGTGGGTATGTGAGAGAGTGGCTGGATTGCTCTCTTCTGGACAGAATCGAGCAATCTTAGAGAGGATTTTGGTGCACCATCCCAAATATGGGACAATACTCCATGACTTGTCGGATTTGGGCTTTGTATAGAGTTAGCAGTCGGTGAAGTAGTGTCTTGTGTAAATAAAGTACACCAAGTTTTTTTGGCCATTTCAGAAGCTATAGTTGCAATGTGATTGTGCCAGGAAAGATCTTGCAGGTTAGTCCAAGAAGAGAAATCTGATTGTGCTTGGATATCACAGTGTTACTGAAGGTAAGGGGGCAAAGCATTCGAGTTCTTTCTTGCAAGTAAGATCAGACAGGACTATGTTTTGGTGGCATTGAAGCTTACAAGGTTGTCCTTGTCCCACTGAGATATCACTAAGAGATCTGAGTTCATGTTGCTAGTCATGGTGGATCTTGAGAATTCTAATATTTGAGCATTGGAAGGTTTGTCGAATGAAAAGGATGAATGGAGCCTACTGTTGTCAGCAAAGCTATGAATAGGATGGGAGTCTTAGAGAGCAGGTTATTTATATGCAAAAGGAAGAAAGTTGGTGAAAGAACAGAACCCTGGGATACCTCTGCATTGGCAGAGAAATCTGAGGAGAGTAAACCATCCACCATGACACATAATGAGCGATCAATGAGAAAGTTGACGATCTAATTTCAGAGTGAGGAAGGTAGACCATACGATGGCAGTTTATTAGGACCCTGTGCCAAACCCGACCAAAGCCATTGAAATGATGAGGACAATCACATGAGTGAGTTTCTCCAAATTTCTGTGGCTTGAATCTAGAGATGAGTGATGTAAGCAAGAAGACCAGCTGTAGATCGTGAGTGGTGAAATCCATACAGCTGGTCACTGATTAGTTGGTGGGACTCTAGGTGGTTCAAGATTTGGTTGTTGATACCTTCTCCATAGTTTTAGAGAGAACAATAGTGACAGCAATTGGACGGTAGTTCATTGGTTCACTTTTATCACCTTTCTTTGGGATGGGTTCGATGTGGACCTGTTTCTATATTGTAGGGTAGATGCTGGTTGAATAGGATAGATTGAAGAGGTGACACAGGATAGGTGTTAGTTCTCGGGCACAATTTTTTAGCACAATAAGTGCTAAATATAATCTTTGGATTTCTTTTTGTCAGAAGACTATGGGCAACATGAAGTGAGTCATTCTTGGTAGATTTGGGTGAACTTTGTCCTGGTCTTCAATACAGGAATTGGAAGAAAAAAGTGTTGCCTTATCTTTAGGTGAGGTAACTACAGCACCATCTAGATGTGGAGTGGTGGAAACCTTGGCGGGCAGAAGTTGTGCCCAGTAGCCTTGGCAAGGGACCAGAAGGAGCAACTGCCATTTGGGCAAGAGGAGAGTTTGCAGCATTTGGCCCTTTCAAAGTCTCACTTGGATTTGGTGATTATTCTGTTTACAGCTGTTGTGAGCTGCAGAGTGGGCAGCTGGAGTTTTGGTCTTGAGCCATTCGTGGTAAGCAGAGGATTTTTCTTTTACAGCATTGGCACAATTCTTTGAGAACCAAGGCTTGGCCAATGGCTGAGAGTTTGGAGTGGAGATGATTTCTGTTATTCACTCTGAGTAGGTGTTTGAATCAGAAGAGCTGAAGCAGTAGTCACACTGGGAAGGAGGAATAGAAGTCACGGAGGTCCTCCCGGTTGGCACCATTTTAATGCCAAAGTACACGAAACTCTGAACTGGTGGATGAAGGTAGTTCTGTTGTAAAAGAGACTTGTATGTGGTTTGAGTTACCAAGAGGAGAACCAACAACCACAGTATACCTGGAAGGGGAGCTTGTCAGGAAGAGGTCAGGTGTGTCGGCAGTTTGAAGGGTGGGGGGGGGGGGGTGTTCAGGTATTCAGATGGGAGGACTGATCATCTGGTCATTGTTGATGGCAAAAGACTTCAGTGTCCCTACCTGCTTATTCATTGAAATTGGAGCAGGGGAACCAATGTGAGTTATGGATATTGAAGGACCCTCCCTCCCCAGAAGTATTACCTCGCTATTCGACTGCAGAAAGTCGAGCTTTAGAGAGAGAGAGAGAGAGATAGTTGAATATATAGAGAAGATAAGGCTCTAAAATGTAAAAAATCTAATTATTACTAAAGCCGACAAAGGTCAAGTAGTTTTAATTCATGATAAGAATAATTATTTTAGAAAATTAGTCTTCTACTTCAAGATCATTCTACATACAGAAGCATTGCAATTATAGATCAATAAACTTAATAATAATAATCTTCTAGATGAAGTTTATTTTTGTGATGATGAAACAGTAAAGAAGCTAAAAGTTCATCATGCTTTTGTTCCAAGACTGCCTTCCTAAATTGCATAGAGAAGATGTGCCATTAAGACCTATTGATAACTGTATAGAATGTCCTACATATAAGATTTCAAAATATTTATCTAATCTTCTTTCTTACAAAGAAATTCTGCTTCCTTCATAAAAACCTCAGCAGATTTTAAGAATAAAATTTCAGAATTATCCTGTCTGTAAGTGGTTGTAAGATTGTATTTCTTTAGGATTTTTGTTAATTTTTTGGATGTGATGAGGTTGTTGATCTATAATATCTTTTTATGCTATTTATGTGTTGCATAAATAGCAGAATGCTATTTATGCAACACATCTTCAAAAATGTGTAAAATATTGCAGACCAATGACACATGTGTAGACCTTCTCCAGTACAACCTAGGTTTTAATCTACCACTGTGTGGAATAAATGATTATAATGGTCCAAGAGCTGAGATTGTTCTGAATACCACAACATTCTGTGATTAATTCTAAGACTGCTACATCATTGTGGCATTGATTTTTTTTCCCATTATAACAGTAAACCTCAGTGTTATAATGGGAAATCTTTAAACATGTTATGCCATGAACTTTTCCAGTTGGGTATTAAGAATTAAACTTTGTTTAATAACGTACTAAAGTTCCAAGGACACCCTAACAAGAAGATCTTGAGTGGAGAATTGCATATGGTCACCTTCCTGTAAATGCCATCAAATGGAAATACTAATATTGGAGATCCACTTTGTGACATCTGTTACAGATTAGAAACAGTAGCACATGCATTCTACAACTGTCCTCTTACCCTGCATATTTGGAATAAATTATGTAATGTGTTGGATATTCTATTACTTAACAGAACAGTTCCCCCCCCCCCCCCCCCCCAATACTCCACTCCTTCCATAGAAAGAGAATTTTTATTTTTTATAATTAATGAGTTAAACTATCATTTATGGAAAGGTAGAAAACATGGATTTCAAAACCTACAATATTGCATTATGGAATATTGTAGGAATATTAAGCATGAATGTTACTTAATGCACAGTTATGTATTTTGGGCTAAACAGATTATGAGGTCAACGAAGATTTGTTACTAGACATTTTATAGAAGCATGCGTGTAGTGTATACTAACATAAAGATACTTTAAAAAAGGAATATTGTAAAATATTCCTTTTTTAAAGTATCTTTAAAAAAGATACTTTCAGATACTTTTTTAATCACCTGTCAGATACTTTTTTAAAGTATCTGACAGGTGATTTAACACAAGTAAAGGAATTTAGAATTCATTTACAACTCTTATATATTTCACTCACTGTAATATGATCATCATTCAGGAAGAGAGCAAAAGAATTGGTTACAATAATGGAATAAAGTGAACTGGCATAATGACAAGAATTATAAAACTGGAGGAAAAGTCAATTAAAAAACTTTATTAGCATAGAATTGTCACCTAAAAGGTCAATAATTTAAACTTTAATATGTTATAATAGCTATCATACATGTTGAGCATAATTTGAAGTATGCAGATAGCCAATTTAAACACCATTATATTTTCTTGTTACAATGATAGAATGCTAAATAATGCTGATATCCTTTCTATTTTAGTGATTAAACTCAAGCAATTCCCATTTCATGGAAGTACCCACTCACTCGTTTAGTGAGAGGGTTTAATTTGTTACTGATACTACAATAAAAAGTGAGAGCTCAATATTATTTAGTTGAATGGTTGAGTTTTCCTTTCCAGATTGTGTAAATGCAAAGATGCCAAATTAGAATTTTTTTTTAAAATAATGATAATAATAATAATTTAAGATTATTTGGTTTTAAATTTAAGGAATCGAAAACTACAAAAATTCATATAAACCATATCTCTTAAAAAATAAAAACTCATTTTGAATAAAAAAAAAAAAAAAAGAGAAACAGCCTACAGAACAAATTAAAGAAGAAGAAACAAGGAGGGATCATTTAATTATAAAATTTGTGGCATCATTACAAAGAACAACAACAACAACAAAAAAATTAGATTCATTAATGTTAGTATGCAATGGATTCTCATTAATTATTTAGTTGCTTTCATGTCTATTTGTAATAAGGTATGCTGGAATTGAGTAGTGACAGGTGATAAATTCCATGGTATTTCAGAAACTTATGTTTGGCTATTGATCAAAATAGGATTTGTAGCTTGATAAGAGGTGTTCAGATCTTGCGATCGAGAGAGAGAGAGAGAGAGGAGCTTTGTGTGTGTGTGTGTGTGTGCGTGTGTGCGTGTGTGCGCGCGTTTGTGTTATTCTCTTTTCTAATTTTTTGGTTGTTCATACTTGTAAAACAGCTTTATAATATTTTATATGTGGATCATAACCAGAAACTGAAGTTTTGATAATTTGTTCTGGTTAATACAACTTCAGACATTATCTCTTGGTGTGGAAATTATGCCTAAATAATTTCACACCAAGAAAATTTTTGCACTCTGTGTGTTTATTTGTTTTTGTTTCTTGCATATGATGATGATAGTCTGATGTAAAAAAAAAAAAAAAAAAAAAGGTAAATCATTAGTGTTAAATTTGGCAGTTATTGACTTGGATTTTTTAAAAATTTTATTTTTATATTTTTTTGTGTATGTATTCACCAGAAGTCTTATAAAGAGGGAAGAAGTTAATCATATCAAATAACTATAAATTGTTGTTTCTTTCTTCTAATAAACTGTTTCCTATCTCCATCATTAAACTATGGATCTATCATACAGTTTGTGTCTAACTACATGTATGTAATTTTTCATTATCGATTGCAGATGGTTACATGCCCAATGTGATCAGATGACTTCTGAAGAGGATGCTGAAAAGTGCACAGAATATGGATACCATTGTGTTATCTGCAGGCCTAAAGATGAGCTCCCACCACACCTTTTACGTAAGTGGATATCCTTAAAAGTAAAAAGAACTCTCATGTATATGTCTAAAGTTTACACCATAATAAATAATATCTGCATGCTAAGTTTGAGCATGAAATGTTAAAAAATGCAATAAATAAAAATTTATTGCGTTCTTCACATTTTTACCCAATAAATCAAGGGAAATGCATGGAAAATTTTCTTCACTCAATTCCTATGTTAGTTCTTTTACCACACTTTACCATAAGCAAGTGCATTGTAATAACAGTCTAAAAAAAAAAAAAAAAAAACACTTACCCCCAAATTATTAACTGCTTCTATGATATATATATATACAGGCATACTCTGAAGTTACACGGTAGGTGGGACCGACAAAAAGCGTGCAAGTCGAATTCACGTAACTTGGGGTATAATTTTGCATGTAATTTATATAAACAAACATAACAAAAATCCAGAAGGCATTGATGACCAGGTGAGGTCATCAATGCCTTGTAAAGAGTCAAATGTTTTCTATATTCTTACATATCAACATTTGACTTAATATGTCTGTTATTCTTTGAGTTGTATTTGTAATTTTTGTTTTGTAAACTTTGAACTTCAACTTTTATCCACTTTAAGTTCAAGATTCCTAGTGTCATCAGTTTCTCATAGCAGTTATTCCCATGCCACTGGAAATTGATTTCATGATGGCAAAGTTCATAAATTTACACTTATTAACATTGAATCGACAGCTATTTATTATTCACTGACATTTCCATCCTATTCAAATCATTCTGTAAGCACTGTATATCATTTGCATCCCTGATTGCCCTGCATTTCTTTATATGGACCACTTTGAACAACATATTTTTGACAACATCAACAGAAAACAATTGAACATCTCCATTAATGTACTGATTGAACAACAGTGGTTCAAGAACTGATCCCTGAGGATACACCATTGGTCACGTTAACTACACACACACACACTTATCCAAGTGAATAGTTTTTTCCTAGTTCCATATTCTCCAGTTTATGCAACAGTCTTTCTTGCCCATAACATTATTATAAAATATGAGCAAATTGCTAAAACATGACCACCCTTTAGTAAACCCATGCTCTTCTTTTCAAAATATAGCTTGTTTGTCAACCCATGCTCTTCCTTTCAAAATATAGCTTGCTTGTCAACCCATTTCTGCATACAGGCTCTTACCAACTACTCCAAAATCATCACTACCACTCCAGATATACTGAAAGGTTGGTGGTTAGACACATCGGATTTTTTGTGCGACCTTTGTACAAAAGAACTATCATACATACATTCCATTCCTGTAGTATCTTTCTTCAGCTAAGACTCAAGTGATTCAAACATGTCAAGGACGTAGCCAGTTCGGCTGAACATGCTGATATCTCATTTGTCCCTATTGCCAAATTTTTTCTAGGTTTTGCAACAGCTCTTGAACCTCACTCTCATGAATCCCTATCTCTTTTTCTTCTGATGTAGTTGTAGCACAGTGCACCATGTTACATACACCTGGTTGTTAGGTCTTAGTGAAGTAAGCACTTGTTATTTGAACAATCTCATCAGCTTTTGATGAGATTGTTCAAATACGATGACACATGGTACCATCTGCATTCAGTAAAGTTATTCTTCCACATTCATTCTTTCTTTTACTCACAGCATGATAAAATTATGTTTAGCATGCACAGTGAATTTCTTTCTATACTCCAATTTAACTTTTTGTCCAATATTTGTAAGTTTTTTTTGCTTATACTTCATATATTTCATAATTCCTCTCACTCTTATTCTCATGATATTCCTTTCACTCATATTCTTCTGATGAATCTGTTGTTTAATAAGGCTGCACATACATTTCTCTCTGTTTATTCTTTGAATTCTTGGGATGTATTCAGATATGACCTCAATTATGCAACTTTTCAAAGCTTCCCATGTATTGTGATATCTTTCCCATTCAGTAAGTGATCATGGGTCCAAAGGTCATATTCTCCTAAGTTTTATTATAATTTCCAGCTTTATAATTGACATGTAACCTGTCCTAATTGCAACATCCATGAAAGTAGCAAATTATATGGATGTTCCAATTTGGAGAGGGTTCTGGACAGTATGATTTCTTTCCAATTAGGAAAGAAATCATACTGTCAGTAGCATGATCACCAATCATGTCACCAATTGATCAAAAGTAACATTCTTAACTGATACTGTTTCTGATTCTATGATCGGATCTGACATTCTTTGATCTTGAGCTCCTTCTTTCATATGCTACAGAATAAAAAAAAAAGTTGATCATTATAGGTAGACCAATAATTATGTAGATTATCTCTGATTAAGCAGCAACATTATTCGTTATATGGCAAGGTTTTCTAAACTGAATTTAGGGAAATATACTTAACCCATTTTCCCTTGCTCCATAACTTTGAAACAAAAGAAATCACAAGAAATAAAAGAAATTTGTGAAAAACATAGCGAAGAAAGGAAATCCCGAAAAATAAAAGAAATCACAGTAAATAACACAACAAAAAAAAAAAAAAAAAAGGCTATTCCAAGAAACACAACAGTGGAAATTGCCAGGGAGAGAACAAAAGAAATCATGGAAAATCACACTAAAGAATCACAAAAACAGCAAAGGAAATTGCAAAAAACATATTACAGGAAATTGTTAAAAATATAATAAAAGAAATCGTAATAAATAAATTGCTGGAAACTGGTCAATGGAAATCATGGAATATACGTATATAAAAAAAAAAGCACAAGAACAGAATCCCAGAAAGAACCAAGGAGATTGTGGGTAATTATGTATTGATGGAACACAAAAGTTTGGCAGGGTCAGTGTGTAAAGTGTACAAAATGACAACATGAAAAGGTAAAAATGCAAACAGTAATGGGAGAAAAAGGAAAAGAACTAGAAGAATATGAAATTATAAAAATGAAAATCTTGAATTAATGTTTACATTTTTGAAGTGCTTAAGGGTCATAGTTGTATAACCGGGAGGAGTCCTCCATGTAGCATTTTAAAGAATGCAGAGAACCAACAGGACTTCTGACCTAATGTCCAATCCTCACCTTCTTGTAGTGTACCCTGTTAGGTATTTAGCTGGATACCGAATGAATGAGAATTGGTTGACAATTTGAGATTTAGCCGACCAAGTTGTATTCTTATTGGCTTAAATCCACAATGCAAAATGATTGTACAACATGGCAGAATTTTATGTCGGCTGGGGCGTCACCTGGTTAAACAAGATCCCTGTTGATTTCGCCAGGGAACCAGGGTGAACAAGAAAAATCAGGTACTGGAATGAATTCTGCACCACATCCTAAGTCAACATCAGCAGAGTTCAATATTAGTACTATCAACATAAGAAGCATCAATGGGAAAAAAAATATAACTAGAAAAAGAATTGGATAAGTACCAGATTAGGCATAACTCAAATAAAGAAGACAAAACAGGTAAGATATTTCTATGCAACAAATACAAAATGTTATATTCATGCAATAACAATCTGGTAAAAGAAGGAGTAGCTATAGTATTCAACACTAAATACGAGGATAATCTTCTTGAATGGCATTCACTATCAAGAAGAATGATGTCAGCAAATTTCAGAATGGGGAACTGGACAGTGAGAATTATTTGTGCCTACTAAGGAAGAAATGGAGGAATATTTCTAGGTATTAAAAAAGGCAGCTGGCACAATGAAAAAGGAAAAGTTGGTCCTTGTTCTGGCAAGAGAAAATCTATACAAATGTTCTGGGAAAATGTCTCTGTAATTTGTGAGGGTATCTCACAAATTACAGAAATACCCTCAGATTACTGAGGGTATCTCTGTAATTTGTTACAGAGATACCCTCAGTAATACTCAAATTGCCAGACAAGATCAAATCTCTTTGCTTGGACTGACATTTAGTTCGTCTTTTTTGGTATAAACACATCACATCAGTAGCCTTGTTAGCATCCAAGAAACTTGGCATTCTCTTTTGTTCAAGAGCCTGTTTTATACCCAACCAACTCTTCGCTATATACAAATCCCAAATCTGTCCATGTTTAGAATACTGCTCACAAGTTTGGAGTGGTGCACCTAAAACTTCCCTTAAAATTCTTGACACCATCCAGAGGCATGCAATTAGGATCATAGACAATATCTCTCTTACAGACTCTCTTCAACCTATGTCTCACATGCACAGTGTTTCAGTACAATGCATATTCTACAGGTCACCACTCCATCATTCCTCCACTTTCTATTGTACCTGTTAATACAAGAGCTACAGCTGCCCAGCACTGCTTTACTGTTCAACTGCAAACACACTGAACCTCCTTCTTTTTATCTTCTTTTATTCCATTCACCTCTGCCCCCTAGAGCAGCTTTCCTTAAGTATTTCCAAACAACTACAACCTGCAACTTTTCAAGAAAAATCAATAAACTTCTATCTCACTTCTCATCTTCACCCAACTCATATTAGTGATGTGCCTGTAGGTAGGTCCCTTAGCCTCTTGTATATGGGATCAACATATATATATATATATATATGTTAAAGGGGTACGTAAAAGGGTGCTTAAGGTATGTAATAAGAAAGGTATGTAAAAGGGGTGCTTAAGGGTCAAAGCTCTATAACTGAGAGGAGACCTCCACATAGCCTTTAAAGGAATGCAGAGAGCTGACCAGGGCTTCTGACCTAATGTTCATTCCTCACCTTCTCGTGGTGCACCCTGTTGGGTATCTACTTGGATACTGAACGAACAAGGATGGGCTGGCAATTTGGGATTTAGCCGACCAAATCGTATTCTTATTGGTTAAACCAAAATAAAAAATGATGGTACAACATGACAAAATTTCATGCCGGCTGGGGCTTCGCCCGGTTAAACAAGACCCCCGTTGTTTTCGCCAGGGAACCAGGACGAACAGCGAAAAGTCAGCTACTGGAACAAATCTGAAAACACACCCCAACTCAACATCACCAGAGTTAAAGATTGGTACTATCAACGTAAGAAACCTGAATGGCAAAGAAATGGAATTAGATAAGTACTAGATCGACATAATAGGTGTGACTGAAACAAAAAAGACCAAAACTGGTGAGATCTTTCTGAGCAATAAATACAAAATGTTATATTCAGGCAATGACAATCAAGAAAAAGAAGGAGTAGCCATAGTATTCAACACAAAATACGAGGCTAATCTTCTTGAATGGCAGTCAGTCTCAAATAGAGTAATGTGGGCAAATATGAGAATGGGGAACTGGACAATGAGACTTATTTGTGCCTATGGTCCCACAGAAGTTCTGCTAAGGTAGAAGTGGAGGAATTTTTTGAGGCTTTAGAAAAAGCAACTGACGCAATGAAAAATGAAAAGTTGGTCTTTGTTGGGGATCTAAATAGCAGAGTAGGAAATGATTGTGAGACATACAAAAATATTTTGGAAAAATTTGGAGAAAAGAGCAAAGCTAATAATAATGGCAAATACCTGTTGGGCTTCTGCTCAGGGCATGGACTGGTTATTATTAACACCATGTTGCACCATAAAAATGTGCACGAATTCACATTGAGAGAAGAGGCAAGGAATAAGAAAAGTCTCATTGACTATGTTACTGATCATAGTGATGTTTTTTCCCTGGCACAGGACACCAGAGTGTACAGAGAATTTGAAATTGGAAGTGATCACTATTTAGTCTTGAGCAGGATAAAATTGAATTTCATATTGAAAAGAATAACATGTAAGAAAGTTTTTACACAAATAAAAGTTGAGCAGCTCTCAGTTGTGAACTGTAGACTAAAATACACAAAGATTATTGAAGAAAAAATGAAAGAGTTTGAGAACAGGAATCAAACCTTGGAGATTCAGTGGCAAGTCTTGAAAGAAGCCCTGATGGATTCAGCTAGAGAGGCATATGGTGAAGTTGTCTGCAAGGATAGAAAAATTAGAACTCCATGGTGGACACAGGAAGTTAAAGAGGCAGTGAAAGAAAAGAAGAAAGCATATTAAAAGTTCCTGTCAAATAAGTCAGCATGTGCTCTTAGAGAATATAGAGACAAATGCAAGGAATGCTAAACACTATGTAAAACTAGCCAAACAAAAGTCATGGGAGGACTTTGGCAAGAATATAGAAAATAAATATCAAGAAGGTGGCAAAATATTCTGGAGGTTGTTGAAGAAGCTTAGGAATGGAGGAAAGAGTGCTGTAAAAGGAGTTTAGAGATGATAAAGGTGACATGAAAACAGGAGAAAAAGATATCCTTGAAGTATGGATTAATTACTTTGAAAAACTGCTAAATGAAACAAGCAGTGATGACAGCACAGTGATAAAAAACACTGACCAGGCATGCAGTCAGGAATACATATCCGTACTTGAAGTAGAAAAAGCCATCCAAGGCTTGAAATGTGGAAAGGCAGCAAGAGTAGATGATATTCGACCAGAAATGCTGAAGTATGGTGATATAAAAGTCTTACAGTGGTTGCACTGCATAGTTCAGAAAGCCTGGACAGAGGGATGAATTCCCGATGATTGGAGTAGAGCTCTCATAGTACCCATATATAAAAAAGGGAAATAAAACTGAATGTGAGAATTATAGAGGTATTTCCCTACTGAGCATTCCTGGCAAGTATACTTGAGAAACGGTTGAGAAGAATTGTGGAAGAAAAGCTTGGTGAAGAACAAGCTGGATTCATGCCAAATAGAGGCTGACAGGATCAGATCTTCACTTTATGACAAATAGTCGAGAAAGCATGGGAATATAACAAAGATCTGTATTTAAGTTTTGTCGATTTGGAAAAGGCATATGACAAGGTGCCAAGAGAGAAGCTATTCAATATGCTGCAGTTATGTGGTGTGAATGGGGCATTATATCAAGCAATACTTCGTCTTTATTTGAATTTTAAATCAGCAGTTAGAATTGAAGGAAGTACAGGAAGATGGTTTAATGTTGAATCTGGTGTGAGACAAGGATGTACATTATCCCCTATGTTATTCATTATCTATATGGATTACATTATGAAGGAAAGTGGTATTAAACATGATATCAAAATTGGAGATGTTAATGTCAGCTCTTTGCTTTATGCAGATATAGTTATACTTCTAAATAAATCCGCTACAAGTCTGCAAGATTCTCTGACTAAATTGAATAGCTGTTGTAATAGATATGCTATGAAGGTCAGCAATAAAAAGACAAAGACAATGAAAATAGGCAGAATCATTGAAAATGTCAACTGTGTTGTGAATGGAAAACCTGTGGAACAAGTAAAACATTTCAGCTACTTAGGCACGATTTTTAGTGAAGATGGAAAATTAAATATAGAAATAGACAGCAGAATCAGCAAAGCTGGTATGGTGGGAAGTGAATTGAATAAATTAATATGGAATAAGAGATAAATTAGTCGGAACACTAAATTAGCAGTATACAAGACAGTGTTCAAACCAGTTTTAACTTATGGATGTGAGAGCTGTGTCAGAAGTAAAACACTTGACCAAAGACTAGAGACCGCAGATATGAGGGTCCTGAGAAAGATTATAGGCGTGAACAGATGGCATCAATGGCAATATCATATTAAAAACGAGGATATTAGGAAAGAACTTGACATTGTCAGCATTCAGGAATGCATTAGCAGAGCTAATCTCAGGTGGTATGGTCACTTAAATAGAATGGGCGAGGAAAGATTAGCAAAACAAGTGTTCTCTGCCAGGTTGGCAGCAAAACGACCCAGAGGAAGACCAAGATATAGGTGGATTGATACGGTACAAAGTGCCTTAGACGATAGAAATATAAGATCTGATAATGTTGGAGTCTTGACAAGTAACAGTCTGATTTGGAGGAAAATTGTAGATAGGAAGTTAATAATGATGTAATTTTTTTTCATGTAGTACTATCATATCCTGTACACCCCTTGAGGTTATATGGCAGGAATTTGATGATGATGATGATACATGTTAAAGATACCAAGCTATTTTAATCCCAGTTTTTACTCCATTTCCCAAGTAAGCAAACAGACAAATAAGTAAAGTTTGCACCTGCACGTAATGCAAGTCTAAGTGACCCATAAAGTTGAAATAAGCTCTGATCACTATTCTTAATATTTACCCTTATTGCAAAGCCCATCTCCTTGAGGAGATGTACGATGCTATGCATTAAAGGCATGGGGCCACTACCCAGGCCGGTTTCGACCTTTATTAAGGTCTCATCAATGGGAGCCAGGATAGAAATACCAAGGTTAAGTAATACAGAGCTTATAAGTATTTTACCAAAACAAGTTACCAAAAGGTGCTTTGACCTTATTAAATAAAAATCACAGGGTGAGAGATAGATGTAGAAAGTTTTTTTTACCTTGGGTATAATATATGTTAAAGATACTAAGCTATTTTAAACCTGGTTTTTACTCCATTACCCAAGTATGCAAACAGACAAATAAGTCAAATTTGCACCTGCATAATGCAAGTTTAAGTGACCCGTAAAGTAGTACAAGTCTTAGGCAACTTGTGGTAAAGTTGGAATAAATTCTGATCACTATTTTTAATACACACATACATACATAGCTCGTGGCAAAAACATGATGTTAAAAAAGTGAATCGTGATGTTATTATATATTAACAGAATTGAAGAATTTAAAATATTTTAAGTTAAAGCTTTGAAGGAAAACACAGATCTAATCCAAGAAGTTGGAAAATTAAAATAATAGTTAAAAGTAAAAGTCTTAATATGTTATAATAAGGAAAATAAACATATATATCATTATATATAAAAAAAAATATCATTAAAAATTCAGATCTAAGTTCGTAATCCAGGTCACAGCTTCAGGAGCCGCTTGTAAAAAGTCATTCTAGTCATTCTGATAAGCACGGAAGATGCATTCTGTTACAATATGTTGCATAGTCTGTCGTGAAGCACCCCAATCACTATTCTTAATATTTACCCTTAATGTAAAGCCCGTCTCCTTGAAGAGATGTATGATGTTATGCATTAAAGGCAAGCGGCCACTACCCAGACCTTCTACATCTATCTCTCATCCTGAGATTTTTATTTAATAAGGTCAAAGCACCTTTTCTTAACTTGTTTTCGTAAAATACTTATAAGCTCTGTATTACTTAACCTTGGTATTTCTAGCCTGGCTCCCACTGATGAGACCTCATTAAAGGTCGAAACTGGTCTGGGTAGTGGCCCCCTTGCCTTTAATTCATAGCATCATACATCTCCTCAAGGAGATGGGCTTTGCATTAAGGGTAGTGAAATATTAAGAATAGTGATCAGAGCTTATTCCAACTTTACCACGAGTTGCCTAAGACTTGTACTACTTTACGGGTCACTTAGACTTGCATTACGTGCAGGCGCAAACTTGATGTATGGAGTAAATGGAGTAAAAACCAGGTTTAAAATAGCTTGGTTTCTTTATGTAGAAAGTTTTTTATATATATATGTAGAAAGTTTTTTACCTTGGGTATATTATACCCAAGGTAAAAAACTTTTACATATATATATATATATATATATATAAAGTTGGCATTGTTAACATTCAGGAATGTGTGAGTAGAGCTAATCTGATGTATGGTCATTAAACAGAATGGGAAAGGAAGGATTAGAAAAGCAGTTGAATGACCAGATAGCAGGAAAACAATTCAGAGCAAATGCCAAAATATAGATGAGAATCAGTTATAAATGTCGCGGTAGATGAAACGTAAGAAATTACAATATTGGAGTCCTGACAGATAATGATCTTGTGTGGAGGAAAATTGTTGATAGGAAGTTAATAGTGATATAATTTTTTTATGTAGCACTTTCATATCTTGTACACTCTTTGAAAGTTATACCTGTCAGGAATTTGATATTAATGATGATTATGAAGCTCGTTATTTCAATAATATCCAGGTGTTATTTTAATTTCAATGGGCACTATGCATCTGTCTAATTATTAATGTGACACATCAAGACTGGTATGGAAATTAACATCACATCATACAAATATGCTCTCTCACACACATATACAGAGAACATTGAGGTACTTCATGTATATTCAAATGTAGCAAGTAGATATGAAACAACCTCTTCCTGTTGACAATTGACAGTGCTCACTTAATTCATTTCTGACAAATAGTATATAATCATGGAACAATGCTTTTGTTAATATTACAAATTGTAAATATCTAGTGTAATTTTAACATTGTCATTATGTTTTTTCCAGCTCCACCATTGCCACCAACTCCACCACCACCACCTGAACCACAGCCTTCATCACCTGTTCAGAAAACCATAAAGGAACCAGGTATGGGCTATTTTCCATTTGAATTAAACTATAAAATATAAATAAATAAAATAAACTGTAAAATATAAATTAGTTTTTTTATCATTTATTTCATGTGTTGAAATTTTTTGAGTGATTAAATTAAAAATAAAAGATATATCTTGTAGAAAATTTTCTCATTGGGTTAAAAGTGTATTATGTTGACAAGAAATTACATTGCTTTTATCATTTACCTAAGCATAAGCATACCAAAAAAAAATTCCAGTGCAGTGGTGTAAATCCTTGATTATATTATTACATAAAAAAGGGCCAAAATGTTTATACTTGTTGGCTGTAAGTCAACAGCCAGCATAAAGCTAGAACATCAAAGAAAGGAATTTGGTATTGGAGACGAGTAATGCAAGAAGATCCTATATCATCCAAATTGTTTTCTACTACATTACAAGAAGTCTTTAAGAACATCCATCTCATGAGAAAACTCTGGAATAAGTATCAATGGAAAAACTCTCAGTCAGTTACATTTTACAGATGACTTTGTTCTTTTAATAAAAATAAAAGCAGCTCAGGAAATGCTAAATGACCTTGATAGAGAAAGCAGGAAAAAAGATTTAATGATTAAAATTAAAACTAAATGGATGACAAATTTAGATCAAATTGAACAGATAATCACAGTGAAATTGTGGCAGACTATATTTACCTTGGTCAGTTAGTTGATTTTAAGGAAAAACAAGATAAAGAAATAAGAATCACACAAGAAAATAAAGCATTTTGGCTGCTTAGAGATTATATGTTAGGAGATTTACCCTATATGCTTAAAAGAAAGCTATTTAATATATGAATTATTCCTGTGTTTGCCTATGGAAGTGAGACATGGGCAACAACTGAAAAAACAAAGACAGAGTGTATGTTCCCCAAAGAGTCTTGGAGAGAAGAATGCTCCACATAAAAATGGGGATAGAATAAAAAATACTAGAATTATAGAGATGACTGAAGTAGAAGTATTGTGGTGTTGTAAAGCATGCGGATGACAATAGGCTGGCCATATTGGTAGACTGTCAGAAGAAAGACAAAATTAAGCACTGAATGGGATACCGAGAAAAAGAAAGATCTCCAGAGAACAAGATGGAGGGATGATCTACAACGATTTGACATGAGTTAGTGGATATTGCTAAAGACACAGACAGAACTGGAAACTAAAGCGATAAGCTTATATCCAAGTGGATGGAAAATAGCTAAAGAAGAAGAAGAAGAAAACAAATTTTGCACATGAAATATACCTCAGATACTCCTAGATACAACACCCTAATCACTGAGTGGTAAACTTTAAAGAGAACGTTGATTTTTATAGCAAGAAAGCATCTGTGAAGGTGTCTGCATGGATAAAAAAAAAAAATCAGAATTTCCTGGTGAACTCAAGAGAGTAGAGAAGAGATGGTCCATGCTTCAAACTTACTGAACTAAATTCTCATCCTTCTCTTTCATTTCATCTGTGGAACAGTCTTATTCATGCTGTCTTCTCTCGAGGATGAAACTTCCAGCTCTTCAAGAAACATATTATCAGATTCCTTATTTACACACACACACAGAACTGCCTATTGTACAATTTTTGCTACCTCTTATGTGAAGCGAGCATAAAAAATAAAAAAATCATATCAAAGGTCCCTATTAGTTTTTGAAATTAGAGTGTTGTATGGTTTTTCAAATCGATGAGAGGATATCACTCTAATCACCATAATTATGGATACGATTTGAAGTTTTTGAGAATATGTCTTTTATGCGTAGTATGGAAGGTCTGTATACTGGGTTTAAGCACAAATAGCTTTTGGGTACTCTTATATTGATGCAGATCTCTGAAGAAGGAATCCACCTGCCATGACATAGTAAACAAATAGTGAAGAATTGGCACTCCAGCTGTGGAGAGAGGGTAACGAACAATGAGATATTTGGTAAGTTGTCGTATGTGCTAGCTCCAGTCCTATGCTTTGGAAATGACAAATGCAATTATATTATTATTATTATTATTATACTTACACCTCCATGGAGTCTGAAGATTCATCGTGGGAGACTCAATCAATCAATCCGCACAATCTATCATACCTCTCCTTGAACCCATTAACACTCACAACTGACTCTGGCAACCCATTACAGTCATTCACAACTCTCCAAGCATAAAATCTAGTCCTCACAACCCTACTAACCACACCTTTATTCAACTTCCAGAGATGCTCCTTTGTTCTGATCACTCTAGCCAAATGCTGAAACATTTCTCCTGCATCAATCCTATAAAACCCTTTAAGCAACTTAAATGTTTCTATCGTATCCCCCCCCTCTTTTTCTCCTAGCAACTATCTTCTGCAATCCACACATCCTCAATCTATCCTGATAGGGAACATTCCACAGGTTACTCACCATCTTTTTTATCTTGCCTCTGAATCATCTCTTGCTTCCTCGTTCCCGAGAAACCCAGGGGACCAGACTTGAGTATAGTAATCCAGATGTGGGTGTATCAAGGCTTTATAAACAGGAATAACAACTTCCTTATCTTTACATGTTAATGTGTTCTTCAATAGCCAAGTAATCTTAAGGTGCTACCTTAGCAACATGTCTTCTAAACTTAAACTTTCTGTCTACCACCACTCCTAAATCTCTAGCTTCCTCTATTTCCTGGAGTACAGTGTCATCAATGTGATACATGGCTTGTAATCTGTTTTTCTCAAAATGCATAACTTTACATTTCTTGACAATAAACTGATACCCATTATCTTTTGCCCATACTGACAGCCTATTTAAATCATCCTTCTAGCTCTCCACATCAATTTATTAACTATTACTCTACCTAATTTTGCATCATCGGCATACTGTTGAATACTTCCTTTCAGGTTTTTTCCTATATCATTTATGTACAAATTAAACAGTGGTGGTCCCAGCGCTGAACCTTGCAGCACACCGCTAGTCACTTGTTTTCACCTTTATTCTGGTCGTCCATATAACACTTTTTGATATCTCTCCAGCAGCCACCCTCTCATCCACTTAACTAGGGTACTCTTATTGGCTGTAAGAGTACCCTAGTATGTCCATCCCTATTTGTTCTAATTTGCATCACAGATTTCCATGCAGTATTCTGTCCAATGCCTTTGCAAAATCATTGTGTAGCCATTTCCTTTATCCAACTCAGCTGTTACTCTATTGTAAAAAAAAGATTAGTAAATTACTAAGGCATGACTGACCCTTCACTAAGCCATGTTGTGACCCTCATATACTATCATATTTTTATCTACCCATTATTGAATTCTCTTTTTGACCAATTTTTCTTGTACTTTTACCACCACGCCTGAGATATTGATTGGTCTATAACAGGAGTGGCCAACTGTGCGTCCTTTTAGAGCCAAATAATTCCAGTAAGACTTAGAGTTGCAATCTTTGATCGATGCGGCGGTACGGGAGTAAGTGAGTGCATGCATGGTGAGGTGGGTGGTAGGGAGGTGGGGATGCAGAAGCTATGCCTGTCCGCCACAACATGTTAGTTACAATTTATTAAATCTAAATATAGATCCATTTTAAATTATGAACATTTGAACGAGCTTGTAGTGAAGTGCTTTGACTAATTACACACCTAATTTTAAGAAGCTTACATTGATCAAGAAAATGGATACAAGGAAGGCCTCTACTAGTAAATAAATAACTAAAATTATTGTGTTTTGACTTTAAAATTATTTCTAATCGTTCAAAGTAAACTTCATTGTATGTGTTTTGTATTAAACTTTTTTATTTCTGTAATTTTTGTTCCTCTCTCTCTCTCTCTGTTTTTTTTTTTTTTTTTTTTTTTTTTTTTTTTTTTTTTTTGTTCCTCTATTTTGTTTGTTTTCTCATTTTGTTTATTTTTTTCTGGTAGAGCGTGAAGTGATGCGTCGAGGTGAGCTGCATGCAGCTCGAGAGCCACATTGTGGGCACCTCTGGTCTATAATATGCTACTGAACTCTTAGACCCTCCCTTATTCGAGGGAATTATTTTTTCCTCTTTCCACTCCCTTGGAACTCTACCGGAGCTGATATTCAGAGGAATTGCCAGTTCCCTTGCACATTCTCGCCTAACCCTTGCTGATACCCTATGTAATCCTTTGGCTGACATCGAAATTCTGTAATATCCTAAGAAGAACCTCCAATTCATCCACCTCTGTTCCCACATTAGTGTTTGTCGCATAGGTTAAAGCAGTAACCTCACTAGGATAATAAATTCTTCCAAAGTGGTCACTCAGTAACTCAACTGAGCGACTACTTTGGAAGAATTATTTGGAAGAATCTTATCTACTTCTGTCTCCTTGTGACCATCCTCACTCATTAAGGTTAATCTTCCGTAGTCATTCTTCCTCTTACTTGCCACATAACGAAAGAACTCTTTGGGATTTCTTTTGGCCTCCTCGGCTAGATTCTTTTCATAATGTGAATTTGACTTCCTTGCTATGTTGGTCACCTGTCTGGCCTGAGCTTTGTACTGTTCATGAGTTTACTGGCCACCTTTCTCTTTATATACTCTCTCCACAGCGTAATCTTCTGCAGCTTGGGCTTAATGATATTACTTATCCATCTAACTCCTACCTGATTAACCCTCCTTACCTTAGTTATATAATTTAATATTGCTTCCTCTAGATTACCCTTAACTATACACTACTAACATCCTTACCTACAGTGAGAGGTACCTGCCTTGTAGTTCCACATGTATCCCTTCTCGACAGAATATTTGTCATGTTGTACAATCTCCCAAGTCAACACGGTCACTTTTACCAATCAGAGGCAATGTGGTCACCTTGGTTATGGATAGTTCTTCTGATCTTATGACCAGGTCCAATACTTTCCCATCCCTAGTCCCCTCCATCACATTACTGCTGCCTTAAGTAATTATCTCTTAGTAGGTGAATAAATTCTATTTCCTTCCTGCTATGTGATCTCCCTTCCTGTCTATATTTCCTAGTTGAAGCCCCCCATAATGATCACTCGATCTGTACTCATTGTACTAATTTGGTAATGTTTTTCAGATCATATGTGGAATATATTATTATTATTACGGGCGACTATAGGGAGTCATTAGACTCATCAAGGGAGGCCCTAAACATCATGTCCACACAACTATTTGACATTCTCACAGTATTTATCATACCCTGCCTTGAACTCATTCACTGTCATACCACCCACAACAGACTCCGACAGCTTATTCCACTCATTTACCAATCTAAAAGTAAAGAACTCAGCTCTAACACCCTTGCTAACCACACTCTTGCCCAGCTTCCATAGATGTCCCCTAGTTCTCCCACCACCAGTCCTGATCTCAAAAATATCCTCTGAATTAATCCTATAGAAACCCTTCAGCAATTTGAATGTCTCAGTCATATCTCCCCTTTTCTGTCTATCAACCAATTTCTGCAACCCACAAATCTTCAATCTGCTCTCATAAGGTTCATTCCATAGACCTGCTATCATCTTGGTCACTCGCCTCTGGATCCTCTCCACCTCCTACCCACCAAGAAGAAACCTAGGTGACCAAATCTGGGCACAGTAGTTGGGATGAGGTCTTATCAAGGCTCTGTACAGAGGAACAGTAACTTGCTTGTCTCTGCTCGTCAAAGTATTTTTCAGCAACAGTGATTTGATGAGCTGATTTAGCCACTTTTGCAATGTGTCCCCTAAACTTCATCTCCCTATCCACCAACACTCCCAAGTCCCTGACCTCATCAATCTCCTGGAGTACAGTTCCACCAATGTGGTATACTGCTGCTAATCTTTTCACCCCAAAATGCATAACCTTACATTTTGTCACATTATATTGACATCCATTCTCCTTAGCCCAGAACTCAAATCTATCCAGATCATCCTGCAAGATTTTGACATCTTCTGCATTCACTATTGCCCTACCCAACTTTGCATCATCAGTGAACAAATGAACCGTTCCTCTTAGATCCTTCTCTATATCGTTAATCAACAAATTAAACAGCAGTGGTCCAAGAACAGAACCCTGCAGCACACCACTAGTCACAGGCCGTCTTTTGGATTCTACTCCTGAATAAACTACTCTCTGATATCTCTACATCAACCACCCACCTATCCATCTCACCAACCCTATATCCATTCCCATATGTTGGGAGTTTATGGATTAGAATTCCATGTGGTATCCTGTGAAAGGCTTAGCCAGGTTTAGCAGTATCACTGTAAACCCATTACCCTTATCCAGTTCAGCCGTCACTGTGTTATAAAACTTGAGCAAGTTATTGAGGCATGATCTACCCTTCACAAAGCTGCTGTTCCTTCATACAGTATCTCATTTTCATCAATCCATTCGTGCATTTTTCCCTTCACTACTTTCTCCAAGACCTTGACAATGACTCCTGATATGCTGATTGGTCAGTAATTTGCAACTTATGACCTAAAGTGACCTTATGATCACTCTCACCAATTGGTGGCAACATGGTCATATTCATTGCAGTCAAATTTTCAGATGCTATTATCAGGTCAAGCACTCTCAAACCCCTAGTATTTTCTGTTACATGCTGTCTCAGATAGTTATCCTTTAAGAATTGAATAAAATCCAATTCCTTCCTCACATGTGTCCTCTCCACCTTCCAATCAGTGTTACCATAGTTGAAATCCCCCATAATAATTACCCTTCTTCCACTCATTTCATCAATTTGTTTATGCATACTATCTCCACCATCTATTCCATCACCTGGACTATACCAGCACCCAACTGCATATTTTGTTCTGCTAGTCACAATCTGACACCAAATAGCCTTAAATGAGCTCTTTTCACTATCCTGCAATACAACTTCAATACTCCTTGGCTGCAATTCATCAGCTATCATCAATAACCCCCCCCCCCCCATTTTATTCTCTCTGTCCCTCCTGAACACACTATACCCTACACATTCTATCCTACTAACTATATCATCTTCTGTCAGCCATGTTTCAGTAATGCCAATAACCTGTGGCCAGGAAGAGCCAACAAAGGCCAAAAATTCTTCCTTCTTGTTCCTAATACTCCTGGCATTGGTATACATGAAATGCAGAGGTCCCTTTGTCCCACCCCTATCTTCATGCGTTATTCTAACTATCCCATTCTGATTACTTGTCTTTAGTACTGGCTCGGGTACATTATATACATTCTTACACTCAACTGTCTCACTGATGTCCGCAAATTCCCCCACCCCCCCCAGTAGTTCTAGTTTCCCTGGTTCTGCACATCCATTTTCACTTCATTCAGCAACACTTTTTCCAGTCTCCGCACACCAAATCCATTCAAATGCAGGCCATCCATCTTGTATAAATCCTTTCGCCCATCAAAATCATTCCACACCACACCGTCTGCATAACCTGCGCATAGAGTCATTTGTGATTATGGCCCTCCTAAACTCCTCTCTGTCGTACTGCGGCAACAGACTCACCACCCTAACTCTGTCACTCTTTTCTTTCGCTACCTTTAACAATACCTTCAAGTCCTCTCTCATAAAAAATTTATCTCCTTTCAATTCATTCGTACCTGCGACAGCTATCAATTCTTTCACCCTCTGTTTTTGCACTCTAATACTCTCACTTACATCCTTAAATTTTCACCCAGTAAGTACAATTTAGTTAAACTCTCATCTATCACACCTCTTAATATAGCAATAACCAACTGTATATTTTGTCATACTGGCCTTAATTTCACACAAGACTGCTTCTAGTGTACAGCTGCCCTTCCTTCTGTCACCTCTTCTTTTTTTTAAATTGCAATTCATCCACTATCATCAGCACTACCCCCCCCCCCCCCCCCCCATAATTTCTTTTCTATCTTCCCTGAAAATACTAAACCATTTATATTCTATCCCTGTAACTACATCATCTGCTGTTATCCAAGTCTCACTAACGCCTATAACTTTTGGTGTTCTGGCATTAGTATCTAGCAATCACAGCATCACTTTAGGTCCCTATCATTGGTCTGGACCTTTGCACACAAATCACACTGCTGTGTGTTTTGTGTGCAAAGACAGATGATGTTGGAACGGAGAACTGCTCTGAATAGAGAGCAACAGAGTTTATAACAGAGAGTGATTAATTAATAGGCTTCCAGATGGCAAAGATGATGACTTTCTCAATTAATTACATTGCCCTTACCTAAGACTACTAGGACTCAGGTGAGGACATTAGGATGATAGTTTGATGTCTGAATTATTGTCCATGTTTAAAATGGGTAGGCATGAATATAGGCTTGTTTCCATTCTCTAGGATATATGGCATATGAGTTTGAAAGGTTGCATAGATGATATAGGACAGGAATAAATTCTGGATCCCATGTTTTGAACACATTTGGGGAATTATTATCAGCAGCAGTAGATGATCAGTTATAGGTATTCATCTATTCAGGATTGTTCTGATGTGTTTCTCACAAAATACCATAGGAAGCATACAATGAGTTGTACTTGAAAAAAAAAAGGGGGGGGTAGGTAGGAAGGAACTACTTTCCTTTGAGTGTGTGTATGAGAGTGAGAGAGAAATGGATGAGCAGAAGCTCCACCCAGTGGGCCCTGATAAAGAACCATAGTGCTCAGCTGTCATTTGAAGAGGAAGCAAATTTATTTATGCCTTCTATTGCATTCTGATGTATTCATTCACATTTTACTTATTTTATCTCCCCATTTAACATTGTCGTTAACCTAGATTCTATGACTTCAGAGAAATCTACCAAGTAGCACAATTTTATTTAAAATAGACTGCACAAATCCTGTTAGTTTCCAGTAGCCTCCTGCATCAGTATCATGTCTTTTGCCATGAGACTACTGTTAGCTGGATGTTTTCTAGTTGTTAGACTAGTCTCAGCAGATGTAGCGTGTTTGTTAGATAAACAAACATGCTACATCTGTCTGTGTCACATATGCATATGATGCATCATACTTTGTTAACTAGTTTTCTAAATTTTTTAAGACATATTCAGTTTATTTAAAAGGTGTTACGTTTTTGGTGATTCAGAAAGTATTTTAAACTAAGAGTATATGCATGTCATTTTTTATACATATTTTCAGATCCTCCACCAAAACCAAAACCCCAAGCTCAGTTCTATATGGATGGTGTTTTTCTTTCTGAAAGTGGTATGCACCAAATAAAATCCTTAACCTTGGAACAGCCTAAGAAGACTCGTACACGAAGGCCTCGACAGTTACCTGGTACAGCTCTTTATCCTTCTGGAGTTGGGAAAACTCCAGTTGGAGAGAGGATGGAAGAAACAGAGGATAGTAGAGCACTCATCGTTGCTGGTTAGTAATCTTTTATGACACTGATCTTTTATGATTTTTTTAAAAATATTTATTATTATATTTTTATTAGGTTTTTATGTGACTCTCACCCATGAAAAGTTATGTGCAAACTTGTAGTACTTTTGTACTGTTGTTGGGCTGAGGATTTTTTTTATTTTAATCAATTTTTATCATCATCAATTTTCTGTACCCCCACTAGGTGTTCAGGTTACTTTGACAGCACTATGTGTGATTAAGTTTACATCATCATCATCCAATTCCTGACATATACTCTCAGTGGTGTACTGAATCTTATGATGATACTACATGAAATGCAACATCTTTACTAACTTCCTATCAACAATTTTCCTCCAGATGAGCCTGTTGTCTGCCAACATTCCAATATTATCAGATATTATATTTCTGTCTTGTTAGGTATTTTTTACTGTATCAATCCACCTACCATCTTAGTCTTCCTCTGGGTCTTTTTCCTGCCATCCTGGCGAAGAACTTGTGTTTTAGTTTACACTTGATTAAGTTTACATTATTATTAATCTCTTATCAACAGTTTTCCTTCAAATCAGTCTATTACTTGTGAGCATTCCATTATTGTCATATCTAACATTTCATACTTATGAGGCATTTCTGACTAAATCAATCCACTTAGACCTTGGTCTTCTTCTGGTTCTCTTGGCATCAAACATCTGTTTTGCTAACCTTTCCTTACCCATTCTATTTAAGTGTCATGCTACCTTAGATTAACTCTGCTTACACAATCTTGAATGCTAACAATGTCAAATTCCTTTCTAACATCTTCATTTTTAGTACAATTCTGCCATTGATATACCACTATATGTTCACTCCTCTATTTTTTCTCAGAACCCTTATATTATAATATATGTATCATCATACACTACTGGCTTGAACCACAAATGCATATGTTGGTACATATAAATTTATATGTGTGTGTGTGTGTGTTGTCACATTCCCATTTTGGTTGGGTGTGTTGTTGTGTGGCTTAGGCAACCCTCGCTACAAAATTCAAGTCAGTTTGACTGTGTGATTACATTTTTATCGATGTATGGAAGTTTTAAGAGTGCATAATGCATCAGTACTCATCCTAATTGGTCCAATGCAATTGATTTTAGGATTACTTTGAATACTTTATCAATTAATTGTAACCAAATCTGGTTGGAGTGGGGGACGGTGTTAAGATATATTAGAAAATAATAATGAAGTAGAATGCTACAATTGGTTGGTATATTTGAATTACTCAAAGGTGTAAATATAATAGTAAATTTGGAAGAGGAGGATGAGGCTTATCTCCTTAGACTACAATCATACAATCTGCAAAAGCTCTGGTAGAAAATGGAATATTCGGTAGATCGTCAACACTGTTTCCCATTGTAAATATGGGCAAAAAGGTTATTTATAGAAAATTATATATTAAAAACTTGTCTATATCAGTGTCCTAAACATGTCAGTTCACACTTCACACATGCAAAACAGATAAAACTTAGAAAACAAAAACAGCAACTCATGACAAATAACAATGTTCAATTGGATTGGTTGACAGTATGACACAATCATAACCACTGATTTCTGGGTGCTGTTGTCTCAGTGCACACTCTACTTTGCCTTCTGGATGGTTTGAAACTAAACCACTGGAAAGCTAACAGTTTGGCCCACTGTGCCATCTATATGTCAGTTCAAAGAACTCAAAGGTGTTCGTATTTGTGACTGCACACCCAGGCTATTAACACGAATGTGATGCAATGCATACACGCTGAAATGTATCCTCTTCATGAAGCATTAGTATACTGTGTTTACTTTTAGGAATCACACAAAGTCTGGAAACAGTTAGGGGGGGGGGGGGTCTTTAACAGCAGTAAATGCAAAAATATAATATTGGAAAATAACAAGTTTTGGCCAAGCATTACTTTTTGTTGTTGTTATTGCTTTCTACTCTTTCATTTACTTTACTTGAGGATTTTAATACAATTCAAACTGCTTATTATCTTACATTAAAAAAAAAAATTACAATGCATATACATTGTGTCTGTATAACAAACCCTTCAACATCACAAATATTAACTTAATTAAGGCAGTCATTTCTTTTACCAAACAAATTTAATTTTGCAAATTTTTGTGGCTTTTCAATCTGTATTCGTTCCCCCTTGCTTCTAATTTCTAAAATCAGTTTGCACCTTCAGTTTCAACATGTCAGGATAATTTCATATGGCTCAATACAAGGAATGATTTGTAAACAACACTTTGATGGCTTTGTCACTGAATACTTTGTAAACTGATAGGAGAGTTCTTTGGGAAGATCTTGGTCTGAAGATCTACTGTCAGTGTAAAATAATTCATAAAGTTAAAAATATTCATAGGTCACCCAAGCCTTTGGATTACTACTCTTTTAAAAATCACTTGGGGATTGGGATTCACTCATATTCTTCAATGTTTTTGAAATAATAGATTTTAAGTCTCTCAAAGATATCAAATCCTTAATATTAGGTGATTTACAGTACCTTGTTTCCTTGTAGCTTCTGTTTATCTTTCATAATATACATTCTTTTGGCATCTTTTTTTTCCAAATAACTAACCACTTTTGTCAAAGTTGACATTGTGAAGGCGAATAACCATGGACAAGTTAATTTAGACTTTTCCATGGTATTTTGTTAGCCTCTGTCTGCTGATGCTGCTTCATTATGACTTGGAGTTGACTTGATTCTGTTCTTAAATGTAAACCACACATAACTTGCTACACATTTGAATGCAGTGTGGACCTTTTTTTCAGATCATAAAATATGGTCCATGCTTTCTCACAAATCATTTCTGCCAGCACATCTATCTTTTTTTATGTCTCCCTGCAAACCACTTCAGCAATTTTTTTTCAAGAAACAGTAAAATTATCTCACTTGGTTTAGCCATTTTTATAGTGCATTATGCATGTTTTTCAATCCTGCAGTATTTGTGATGATAAACTTAATGATAATGTGTTTCTCAGTTTACAATGACATGCATCTGTTTGTTCTAACAGTAGAACTATGAGCACTCACTTGACTGAGAATGTTTTATTGCATCTCTTTTTCACTTTAGTGCTACCCGCATAATTACATCTTGTTATATTGAAAATAAATTGCTAGTTAATATGTAAATGCATGAAAAGTGGCTCAAAAGATAGTGGGCATGGAAAAAAAATACACCAAGTGCTCATTTTGTTTAATATTTATAGCATGATATCTTGGAGTTTAGTGCATGTCATACGTGTCCCTAATAATTCATCTTGTTATATTGAAAATAAATTGCTAGTTAATATGTAAATACACGAAAAGTGGCTCAAAAAATAGTGGGCATGCAAAAAAAAAAAAAATTCATTGAGTGCTCATCTTGTTTAATATTTATAGCATGATATCTTGGAGTTTAGTGCATGCCATATGTGTCCTTAATAGGTGTAAAATTGTACTGTTTTTCAAAATAAATAAATAAAATAAATAAATGATTATACTTTGGAAAATCATAAACAAATTTGATTGCAATTTTGTTATATGATCCAAAATATGAAAATCATGCTGAGCATTATCCTGTTAATTAGACACTCATGCTTTAGTTCATTTCCCTTTTCTCTATGTACTCTGCAGACTTTTTGGAAGTTCACTCATCCA
Organism: Typopeltis vanoorti; assembly: GCF_054136105.1. NCBI lineage: Eukaryota > Metazoa > Arthropoda > Arachnida > Uropygi > Thelyphonidae > Typopeltis > Typopeltis vanoorti. Next base: position 46,625,202 of record NC_143571.1, read on the forward strand.
TCAATATTTCTATTATACTAAACTTTAAACACGCTCATACTCCTAGCATTCACAACACATTCTGGCAATGCATTACACTCCACCTAAAATATATATATATATATATATATATATAAATAAACAAAATCTCACCTTCCATCCTTTGCATAACTTACAGTAATGGTGCCCCTCCAGTAAATACTTCCTCAACAGAATAAACTTTTGACTCAAACATTTTACTCCTTCATCTTCAATTTATCAATTTGTAGTGAAATACTTGCTGTTGTACTCTCTTAAAGGGTAGAATCCTCTTCCACCACCTCCTGATGTGCAAAATTTTTCACCATGAAATGTAAAATTTTCATTCTCACATTCCATAGTTCAAAAATGTTAGCTATCATTTAGTGTTAACATTAAGTGATTTGTGCATTTGACAAAATAGTTAATTAAGGAAGAAAATACATAGATATTTTGTAACCAACTAATAGTAAGTGACAGTTTGTACTAAAATTGGAACATCTCACTAAAGAAATCAGCTTTCTATCAGTTCATTTTACAAAAACTAATTGGAAAAATATATTTAACCAGTAGTTGTCATATTTGCACCTATTCTCGAAGTGAGTGTAGTGCTGTAATTGTATTTTTTTTGGAAAAGTTCAAATATTTTTTTATTCATTTTGTTTTATTTATTTATTTATTTTTAATGCTTACCCCAATCTTATTTAGGATGCAAAGAACCTTTATACAAGCTTTTCAGCTGAAAGTGAATTAGCAGGTATTGTAGAGGTGGTATGGTTTTTCCTCCCTAAAAATCATTTAGGGAGAACAAAATATTTATTTATTTTTTATCAGTATTCTGCAAAACAGGCAGACCTGTCAGAAGAATGCACAACAAACAATTTATAATTCATTTTAGAAATTATGGACTTTACAACCATGTTATAAATAACTATTTTAATTTCTCGATGCTTCGACCTTCATATTGAGGTCATCATCTGGAGTATATACATACAGCTGATAATTTTAAATTCATGTTTCAGCACTTATTCATTGGAGCTGATCTTCAAAGCTCTGTTTTTTAGAATATTAATGACACCTAGTTTTTGTGTTGGGTGGTGGTAGGATGTGTATATATGTTGGCCAGTATGTGTTGATTTCCGGTAAACAGTGAAGGAAAGACTGCCAGAAGGAAGATGTATGCAAGTGTATCTAGAAACGGAAGTGTGGTCTTTTTTTTCCAATCTCAGTTGTAAACTGTATGCGTTTGTGTTAGGTGGCTAAGGAAAGTGTCTAGTGTCTGGCTGCCATATATGCTTAGATATGTTGACAAAAACATTGTCAACATATCTAAGCCAGACTTTGGGTTTTAAAGGAGAGGAATCTAGAGCATGTTGCTCAAAATGTTCCATATAAAAGTTAGCAATGGGGGGGATAATGGCGAGCCCATGGCTGTGCCTTCTTTTTGTACGTAGAAAGCGTTTTGCCGTAAAAATAACCAGAACATAATACATGCGCAAAGACCTCCGTCATATCCGGAGGGAATTTGTTCTGTAAAAGAAGGATTGTGTCATTGATTCGGACATTCGTAAAGAGGGCATAATTCATAAAGACATTGATTCGTAAAGACAACAAAACTGACTAATAAATCATCTTTTTCTAATGTAATGTCTTTGATTATGTTTATGAAGGTTGTGTGTTTCTGATATAGGAGGGGAAAATGACCTACCTAGTCATTCTCCTTCCTATATCAGGTTGTATGTCTCTAGTATTCTGTTTATTTTATCTGATGTCCCAAAGAGCACCGTGATATGCTGATCACCGTTCAACACTAAAAGAAAGGATTCTGATAATTCATGGAGATTAGACCCAAAGTGATACAATCAATACATTAAGTTAAAGATTCATGTTTCTGGTTTGACCAATCGACTGGCATTTTTAAAACGTTGTAGGGACAGCAATATCATTCCGAATTGCATCAAACTAAAGAGAAATTTTACCTCAACCAAGGTGCAACGAATATACCATCGCATGGAGAAAGTGTTACTCAGAGAACAGATCCAGGCTATGAGAAAAAACTTGGCCATTACTAAAAACCAGGTACAATATATAAAATCTGAACTTTCAAGTTACTTGAACGCAGATATTTAGATTACCCTCGAAAAGGTTACGGACAACACAGCAAACCATATCCTTCAAACTAAGAAAGAAAATCTCATATCGAAATTTCATAGACTAAAAGATCAACAAAATCAACGGACATATTCGAATCGGAATATTTGAAACGGACATCTTCACAGTGAACGTTAACAACCAACCAGAAGCAAGAAACAACAGGAACCACCAATCGCCTGCAGGTAACAGTAACATGGTTAACCTATCCAACCAAGCCTTAAACAAAGATGAAGTCTCGCTATTCAGCAAAGGTCTAAATTTTGCTGTAGCACCCAGATCGATGAACAAACTGGATTTTATTTCTAATATTGAAAGAGGCTTAAGATTCATCCCAAATAACATAGCAGATAAAATACGTTTTATAGAAACCGCCAACATTTTAAATATAAATCATAAGAAAACAATAGCAAACAACTTAACGAAACATGAATTAAGAGAAGTGAAATCGTTAAAATCAAATCCTAACCTCGTAATAACTAGAGCCGATAAAGGAAGTGCCACCGTTATTCTAAACCGAACCACTTATTCAGAAAAAATGAATCTGCTAGTCTCAGACAATAGTACATACCAACTTGTTAACTACAACCCAACCAATTGAATAAAAAAGAAAACAGAGAAACTACTTAAATCAATTACTACATGGCCCGAAGATACAGTCAAAAAATTACTTCCACACTATGCTCGTTCCCCGAGAATTTATGGTCTACCAAAGATCATCACTGCCCAGACCGGTTTCAACCTTTATTGAGTTCTCATCAGTGAATAAAGTCAATAAAGATTGAAACTGGTCTGGGTAGTGACCTTCCACCATAATGTATAACATCATACATCTCCTAGGAAATGTGTTTTACATTATGGGTAATACTAAGAATAGTGATCAGAACTTTACCCACCTTTGTAACGAGTTGCCCTAGTGCCTTTACTTTATGCTACAATTCACCAAAACTTTTATAGTTTATTATATTCGGCATGAAACTCTTTGATTCTGATCTTTGAGTTTCTTATTCGGCTTTGAAATAATGTGGGATTTAATATCCCCTTAACTTAAATAATGTCACATCGCCGAGGTGAAGCCTATTGGCTCTTTTATTTAAGTAATTTATGGGTGCACTTTTTGACAACTCGTATAGCAAAGTACATAAGTTCTTTTTGCTATAATTTCAGTATTACCTGGTCTACCTACTCACTGATGAGACCTCCATAAAGGTTGAAACCAGTCTGGGTAGTGACCTTCCACCATAATGTATAACACCATACATCTCCTAGGAGATGTGTTTTACATTATGGGTAATACTAAGAATAGTGATCAGAACTTTACCCACCTTTTGCAACGAGTTGCCCTGGTGTTGAACTACGTGCTTTAGCTTATGCTACAATCCGCCAAAACTTTTATAGTTTACTATGTTCGGCATGAAACTTTTTGATTCCGATCTTTGAGTTTCTTATTCGACTTTGAAATAGTGTGGGATTTAATATCTCCCTAATTTAAATAATGTTAAATTGCTGAAGTGAAGCCTATTGGCTCTTTTATTTAAGTTAATTAAAGCAAATAACTAACCTAGATCCCCATATAAATTTCTTTATACAAATTAGAAAAGGATGGTAAACTGGCTTTCTTAGATATCTTCTCTCCCTCTCTGTCTCTCTCTCATTCTCTTTCTGGTGAACTAACTACTTCCATCTACTGCAAACCTTCACTGGTCACTACATATAACAGCAGCAGCAGCAATCTATGCACCATGGATCTAAATTGGCATTATAAAAAGTTTCCTACATCAAGCTCATTTTGTATGCTCTAACCCACTAGAAACGTTTGGCAAATGCTTAATATTTTAAAGTTGCTGAAAAAAACAAAACAAAACACAATAACAGTTGCTTGAAACAGTTAAGTGTGTTGTGTCGATTCAACTTTGCAGTCAGATTTTGTAATAAAAATCTAACTCTGTAAAAAAAATGACATCTTTGAAATTACTAAAAAATGCAATTATAGTGAATTACTGGAAGACTAAACATTTTTGAAAAGTATATGCCTGCTCCATTTAACTTGCACTTCAAAAAATCAGTTTCAGTTTCAAAATGAAGATATATTTGAATGATTATTGTTATCCCTTAATATTACAACTCTATGGTATACCAACTTACTATTTATTACATATTAATGTAGATACTTAATGCAGATATAAGTTTTCAATTCTGAAAGATGTAATTGTTGCAAATAATTTTCACAGCATCATATGTTAAGTGTTCTAATTGAACACTATAATGTAGAATTTATGTTATAAATCTTACTAATGATAATTCTTGGCAGTTATCATGTCATTTTGAAAATGAAAAATGTTAAAATAAAACTTTCTTAAACTGAATGTATTTTGTTTCTGCATCTGTGTGAGAGATAAAGAAAAGAAACTAACTCTCTCTCTCTCTCTCTCTCTTTCTGCATATTTCTTCCAGATACTGTTGGAGAAGCTGGAAATGAATCGGAAACTAAAATGGAGTTAGATGAAGAAGCTAAGATACCCACTGAAGAGGGTTCAAAACCTGATTATGTAGAAGGAACATGTGAAAAGAAGAAGAGGCAAAGAAAACTTCACAAATTAGGTATATACTTTGCATTAAGTAACAATGCTGACTGCCATGTATGTATGTATGTATGTATGTATAATTAATATTAAATTATGAAAATAACAAACAGCATATAAGGAATGTAATAGCTGAACAAAGTTACCTTGAACTGTACACTTTTTTTTGTTTACAAAAATATTTTATAATGTAGCTTTGTCCAGTATAGAACAAAAATAAATCATGTACATCCTAGTAACTTAAAGCTAGTCTGAAGTTTCTTGTCACAACTTCATGATCACTGGACAATTGCAGATTAGTTTGTCTGTCCATATACCTGTTGAGTTTAATTTTTAAAACATCATTTAAAATACCTGCTTACCACTCACATTGTACATCAGCTATAACAAATACAACCAACTCAACATTTTTTGAGATGAAATTGCAAAAATAAGCAATGTTTCCCCATAACAGTTGAACTTTGTGACCGTTGCTGTGAGATAACAAAACATTTTCTGCTGTCTTCTATAGATATGCTATGAGTTCTTTGTAATAGAATACTTAGAAGAGCAATATTTTGATTTCCGACAAAAAAAAAAAAAAAAAAAAAAAAAAAAAAAGAGATTGAATATTGCTTTTCCCAAGCCAGCAGAGAATCCAGTACTTTACGACATATTTTGTTACAGAATGTTATTTTCACAGCCATTGCATTTTTTGGCACTGCATTAATGTCATACAGGAGGAAATTCATGATATCTGCTCTTCCATCTCAGGAAGAACTGACTGCTTGGCTACAGAGACATCGTTGTTGAATCTTTATACAGAAATTACAATTATATGAGATACCTGAATATTTATATTATGCAATATAATTATGTGACCTACTCAAAGATACTCTGGGATCTTCAAAAAAGCTTCAGGATTATCTTCAAGGATTTCATTTTGAATATATATAACATAATAGAAAACATTCCAGAAAATTTTGTAACATGATCTCTCTAATATTTGTTGTGTTTTCAACTGCCTGCCCATCTCCATGGAACCCAGTGATCATATCTGAGTACAATAGTTTGGCTATGGTATAAAGATTCTAAGTTCGTTTAGATATATTTACATGATTTTTCTATAGACAGATTTCACTGCTAATAGAATAATTCAAATTAGAATAAGTAAGATGTATGTAAATATCATTATATCAATTAAATTTTGAGCTATCTTGTCAAAACCATATACTATTATAAACAGAATGAAGCAACTTGTTATTGAGTTTTCATTATTGGTTGTGGATTAGCAAGAAAGTGTTTTCTTTCTTTTTTTTTATAAGAAATACTTTTCTTTTGTGATCATATCATTTTCTGTTAATTTAAAGCATGAAGATCATCAAAACACAGCTGTAGCATACAGTTGATCATCTCATTTCATAAGTGCTCATAATAGTTTCATAACTTCCAAAAGCTGCACTGTTTGGTGGAAAGTATGTTAGGTGCCAATATTTGTTCTCTTCTTTGCCTCTAAAAATTAACCTATCTGCCACTCTGAAGTGAATATTGTCACAACCATATGTTTCTGCAAAGGAATGCATTCGTTAATAGTTGAATTCCCACAGATACATATGCACGGATCACTAGGAAAAATATAAATAACAATTGTTGCATTTTTCCTGTCCTCTCATCACTTCACAGGTGGCATATCGAAATTAACTTGCTTCAAAATAACATTATTGCATCACCTCTGTACCAGATTGGGAAATACTAATACAATACACATTTGAGTTCCACTCTTTCTTTTATATGCATGTCAAAGATACCATATCCTATAGCATATCTTCACCTTGGCATTTTAGTATTCCATCATGCTGCGTCTTGCCATACGACTTAAGGAAGACATGCACTAAATTTTCTCTCCCAGCAGTTTTTTAGCACATATGTAGAGTGAAGGGCTCTAATTTTGTATCAGACTTTTTGTGGTATTCCCATGTATTGAGAGGTGATTCACCCTATAGTAAATTAGTACTGTTTGTGGCAGAAAAAAGAAACTTGCTTAAATTGAATTTGAAGGTCCAGGCCTTCTGAACTATGCAGTGCAGCCACTGTAAGATTTTTATAACTCCATACTTGAGCATTTCTGGTCAGATATTATCTACTCCTGCTGCCTTTCCACATTTCAGGCTTTTGATGGCTTTTTCTACTTCAAGTGTGAATATGTATTTCTGATTACATGTCTATTTAGTGTGTTTTAAAAAATGTCCAAAAAAGTGTAACAACACCAGAAAACACTAGTGCACGATCTGGTATTGGATGACCAGTGAGTCAAAGTGCATGAAATTGCTGAGACATTTCAAAAGCACATGTAGGATTAAGCACATATAGGCATTTCAAAAGCACATGTAGGATTTATTTTGCATGAAGAATTGCAAATGAAAAAGCTTTGTGCAAGATTGGTGCCGTGCTTGTTCACCTCAGATCAAAAACACACTTGCATGAAAATCTCTGAACAGTGCTTGGAGCGCTTTAACATGAATAAAACTGATTTTTTGCATCGATTTATTACAATGGATGAGACTTGGATTCACCATTACTCACCAGAATCCAAACAGTAGCCAAAACAGTGGACAGGAGCCAGTTGTTCAGTGCCAAAGAAGACAAAGTCGGTTCCATCAGCAGGAAGGGTCATGGCATCAGTGTTTTTTTGGGATGCTAAAGGCATTTTGTTTATTAATTATCTGAAAAGGGTAAAACAATAACTGGGGAATATTATTCCGATCTTTTAATCAGACTAGATGAAAAAATTTTTGAGAAAGGCCCTGTTTGTAGAAGAAAAAAAATCATCTTTCATTAGGACAATGCACCTGCCCACAAAGATGTTTTGGCAATGGGAAAATTAAGGGATCTGCACTATGAATTGTTGGAACATCCACCCTATTCCCCAGATTTGGCTCCATATCTCTTCCCATAACTAAAACTCTTCCTTGCTGGTCAGCATTTTTCTTCAGATCAAGAGGTTACTGCAGCTGTAGAGGGGTATTTTGCAGATCTTGCTGAGAACCACTACAGGGATTTTATAATGGCACTGGACCATTGCTGGAATAAATGTATTAGTCTTAAGGGAGATTATATTGAAAAATAAAAATAATTTTGAAATTATAAATTCGTTTTTTCATTGCTAGGCCGAGAACTTTTCAGACCACCCTCGTAGAATTAATATTCTTTATCGTAGCTTCACCTTGTGATTATGCTGGTGCACCGATGATGACCAGTTAGTTTCTGGTTGAAATATTTGCAATTACTATATTCTTGTGAATACATGTGTATAATAGATTAAAGAAAAATAATAAAAATAATTAATAAATAAAAAAGTTATTAAATGTTTAAACCCCTTTGTTATTTATGGGCCACCGTGCATTATTGTTTCATTTATTTTTACTGCTTATTTAACAGTTTTTAATTGTTATGGAAATCAGATTTCTCCAAAGTTGAAATATCATTCTCAATTTTAACACAGGCATTGGAGGCTTTGTTGCAAGGCCAAGAGGACGAAGTTTGTCTTCCAAAGAATCTAGTATGGATCATACATGTGGAACAGGTATGATCCATTAAATTTTTTATTTAAGAACTTTTATTTGTGTGTTAAAAAACAACAAAATCTTACAGTTCCACTCAAAAAAAAAAAAAAGATTTTTTTAAAAATTTTATTATTATTTTTTATCATAACATGACCTTCATCCTTTATTACACATATACTAAAAAGTTATTTATGACACTGTGATATGGTAATGCATTTTTCTTGATATTTTTACTACAGTATAAGTGATGCTAGCCTTTCTTAACAATTACCATTTTCTTACAATTAATCACTGTGTAGTATGGTATATCCATAACATACTACACAGTGATTAATTGTAAATGCATAACAGTTTTTGCGTGGAATATCTTCGTGATTAGCAACTTGCATAATGAAACTCTTCATTCACTCGTATCACGTCCCTCATTTTTGTGATGAGGAAACACATTGATGGTTAATAATTGACTAAATGAATTTATTTAGGTATTAAATGATTGACTTGCTGATCTTCTTCATATCCTATTGCGCATAATGCTGGCATCTGTTTTTCTCTTCTTATGTTATTCGCCAGCATTTCCTACTAGCAGGTCTTTCTTTTTCTGCTATTCTGCGAAGTTAGTTCAAGCCTTCTCCTTTCAGAATCTGTGTCAAAGCTACCCTTGGAATATCTTTCTTATTCATTCTCAGTACATGTCCAATCCATTTCCATCTTCCTCTTTTTATTTCATTTTTTTACTCAGGCCATTTATATAAATCATCATTTGTTATACATTAGAGCCCAAATGCTTTTAACATTTTATACAATCATTGTTTGAAAATTTTTTTTAATATAGCTTCCTATTTAGAGTTTAGTTTCCATGTCTCTGACCATTATAATAATATGGCTTTAACATTGCTCTTGAAGCGTTTTATTTTGATTTTATTTAGATAATCACCATATATTATTCAATATTTTGAAAACGCTGTTTGCTTTTGTTGATCTTTCTGTTATATTCTTGTCAGGTCCATCTTCAATATCAACATTAGCTCCCGTGAACTTATCTTATACTGCTGCATGTTGGTCAGTTTTAATTTCCTTCTGGCATCTGCTGTTCAATTTAAGAACTTTTGTTCTATTCATATTAAGTCCAACTTTTTCAGTTGTTTTATACAATGTATATCAGCATTTTTGATTATGTCAGAATGGTGTTATCCTCATAATCTTGATCATCCAGCTATGATATATAGCATTCCATTTTATCCCTGTATAACATTTGAAACCATTCTGATGTTGCTTGCTGTGCAGTAATATAACTTTTATTTGCTTTATATATTTCTTTTATTATTCTCACATATTTGTCAGGAATTCCATAGTTTCAAATACGTATCGATGATGTCAAATACTAAAAAAAAAAAAAAATTGTATAAAATTTAGGTATAAGAAGGTTCTAAATTCTATACTTTCTTCAGTGATAAGCTTTGAGGCAAATGTTATTCTAAAACCAACTTGCTCATGCCTTAATTTCTTTAATATTTCACTTTTAATGTTCATCATAATTTTATAGAAAAATTTTATGTGTACTGACAATAGACTAATTCCCCTCCAATTTTCACATTGAGTGAGATGACCTCTTTGTAATTATGTTAATCATTTCTTCCTTCCATTGTTTTAGGTATCTGTTCAGTCTTCTAGACATTGGTAAATGCTATTTGAAATTTATCATCAGCATTTCTATTATTATGTTATTATTGTCACATGCCTTTCCACACCAAGGCATCTTGATGGGCACAAAGGTATACACTAAGTCCATATACTTTTTTTTTTTTTTTTTTGAGTTTAAAAAAAAAAATCCTTTAATCCTTTACCCAAGTATAAGCAATCAAAGTTTGCACATGAAATATCTTCACAACTAGGCTACATGTATATATACATGCTAATGACTTCACATAATTTGCCTCAGTATCCCATAATACAAAAACTTTATGCAAAGACTACTAGAAAAAATTGGTCAGGAGTTTTAATAGATAAGAAGATGAAGAACCATATAGCAAAGGTTACAAATACAACCTGAGGATAATTGCAATGCTTAAAGCAAACATTTTCATGCAAGAATGAGGATAGATTGAGAATTTGTGGATGGCAAACATTAGAAAACAGGAGAGGACATTCTTGAAGTTGAGAATGAATGCATTCAAGAAAGGTATGAGAGGTAGATTTTTCTCTAATGGAGTAGTGCATAATTGGAATGGACTGCCTTTGGATGTTGTTGAGTGCTAGTAGTGTGAATGAATTGAAGAAAATTTATGTAACAACTGGTGAGTGATATGTGGCCTCCATGTTGAGTCCCTGACTCCCCATAAGTCAGTAGCAAGTATAATAATAAATTTAGTTACTTAATCATTATCCACAGCTTGTGTTTCCTCCTGTAAATATGAATGCTAAGTGTTCCGAAGTGCAGAGAGAGAAAGAGAGAGAGAGAGAGAGAGAAAAAGTTAGTTCATATCTTAAGATTATATATTGCCCTGCTATGAAAGACTAGGTTAGGCTTGACTTTTTTATAAGGTCTGGATCAGTGGACAACTAGACTCATGAAGATATACTAGAACTCTGTGCAGTTACACTAGGATAAAATACAGTCATACCCCAACTTATGCTACTCCGACTTATGCGAATCTGGAGTTACGCAGTTTCTTATATGTACGTATTCCTGTCCTGCTTCACGCCTCACCACTAGTCGTATCTTTCAGGCGCCGGCTGCATTCGCCAGTGTCGCACATGCTGTGAACAAGCACTGATGTCTTTCGTGCGGTCTCCATTCATACAATTTTTATAGTCTACAAACCTTGTGATTGTTTAATGTTATGTTCTTGATAAAAATTTTATCACATAAAAAAATAATAATGTCATCCAAAAGAAGCAAGTTCGATTTTTCTACAGCTACCAAGAAAAGAAAACCATTGACTTTGGAAACAAAACTCAACATTATTAAGGATTTTGAAGGTGGAATGAAAATTTGTAAGCTAGCAAAGAAGTTTGCTAGCTCACAGAATAGCAGATAGGCATGAGAGTGGCTGTTCATTTGAAGCAATCCCATAAAGACCAATAAGACAAAATATATGGTTGATTGCTGCAGGGGTTTCCAGGAATGATCTGGAAAACATTCATCAGCAAATTAGTACAATGTGTTACATCCTGAATAAAGCACTTTATTAAAGAAACGATTCATTCAGGATTTAACAAGTCAGAAAATTGAGCTGAGAAAAAAAAACTTGTACTGGAGCAGAAGAACTAAAGTAATTGTAGTAGATTTGTAATGCTAGGTAAGGAACTGTGTATATAAATTAATATTATGTGAAATGCATCATGCACACAATGAAATGTAAATTAGATGCAAGCATTAGTCCAAAGGTCATGGGCAGGCCTGAGGCAATTTTGATCTCAAGGAAAGTGATGCACGTTCATTTCCCGGAAGACGCTGGTAATCTCGCGATGTATTGAAAGTTCCTGTGGAAAATTAAGAGGGCGCTATCGCAGTTAGCAATGAGGGTGCAAAATAGGGGGGAAGTGAAGGGTGAATAAAAAGGTTTTGCACCCCTTTCTCAAGGCTTTTTTTTGCCTGCTTTCCTGGATGATGATTTGACTTCTCTGGTGGATCGAGGGTTCCTGACGGTGTTTCGTGGCGATGGTTCGATATCGGAGGGTGCGCTTTTCCCTTCGATATCTGAACGTCTGCCAATGCGAAAGTGTGAGATATCTTTGCTGAAGGTTCCGACAGAATAATATCGCGAACATATACCAGAACCTACAGTAGAAGCGATGGTCCGAAGAAGACCGAGAACAGACGAGAAAAACGCCAGGTGCAGGGCATAGTTTAATCCGATGGCCATAGTGACCCACCACGTGGACGTAGGCTTATGGAGGTACTGAAAGAGAACTCAAACAAAGAAGGGCAGTTCAGACGGACCTGGAGATCCTGCCCCAAGAAATGGTAAAGTACAGATTTTGTTGCATAATTACTCAGTAGGTTAAAGGGAAGAATTATTGCAGTATATTAATCGAGTGTGGGCAGTACTTAAGGACTTTAAGGTAATTATTTAGCTGTGTCAATGTCCATAAGACAAATTGTTAAGAATGATTATAGATTATTGTGACTGGTTTAATATGCAAGATTAACACAATAGGTAGATGTTGATTAGAAGAGTATAATGAGTATATTATGTGTGCTTGCGGTGTATTAATCGAGTATGGGTTATTTAACAGTATCAATGTCCGTAAGGCAAATTGTTAGGAATGATTGTGACTAGTTTAATATGCAAGACTAACACAATAGGGAAAATATTGATTAGAAGAGTGCATTGTGTATATTACGTGTGCTTGTAATGTATTAATCGAGTATGGACAGTATTTAAGGACTTTAGATGATTATTTAGCAGTGTTAATGTCCATAAGACAAATTGTTAGGAATGACTATAGATGATTGTGAATAGTTGAATATGCTAGACTAAAATAGTAGGTAGAAAATTTGGTAGAAGTGTGTATTATGTATGTTAAGTCTCTAACACAAAAAAGGATTCATTGTTCATGTATTAGACTATTAATTAGTTTGAAAAGGTTTAATTTAGCATGTCATTGAACCAATTGAAAGTGTATATTATGTCTTTAGATTCCAATAAATATGTTTTTTTTTGTTGTATACCTAAGCTTTGCCTGTGTTATGAACCAAAACTACCACTCGTAAAATTTGAACCATAGCGGGGGGGGGGGTGGGGGGGGGGGGGGGGTTGAAAGAAAGGTATAACTTGTTATAGAGGTTACGACTGCAAACCAGAATTTACTTAGCCATTGTAGAACAATTAAATTATTCACCTATGTGCACCAAAGGTCTGGAAAAGTCTCCCTGAATAAGAGTCCATTCTATTCTAAGATATTGGCTGGCACAGCATTAAAAAATAAATTTGTCAGTATCTGAAGAGGAGATGGCCCCAGATAGAAATTAGTGGATTCGTTTCTTATAGTAAGGAATAACCTTTAACAGTCAGGGTATGCACGTGAGTTAATTTAGGAATCGGCCAGAGATATGGAATTTGCCTTCCTTACAGAATGATCTGGTAAGAAGTGATATAGATTCTAGAGTAGGGGAAATTTTGTAAGTCATGTACTTAAAATAGGGAGATTAAAAGAATGAGGGAAGTAAAAGAGCAACGATATATAACATAGGCACAAATGACACAATGTTAACACGTGGCGGCAGATATAACATAGGCGCAAACGACGCAATGTTAACAATGGCTCACACACAGCTGGTAGGAAATTGATAGAATAAGGTTTAGGTTAGAAAAGATTGAATTAAATACAACAATTGTTTAAATAAAAGACCACAAGAACAACAAATATAACAATTTCCTGAAAGAGAGGATTTCCTGAAACGATATGGTTTCTCGTGCGACTACTATACAGAAGAAATTCGTTTCCATGGGAGAAGGAATATCGCTGTGACAAATCAAAACCATCAAGACCAAGGAAGGAGAGACATCCCTCTGAACAACAAACATCGGTGCATAAAAGGATGCTGAGTTGAAAAGGAAAGAGGAGAAACATGAGGTTTGCTCTCAGCCAAAATCAAATGAGACTATCCTACCAAAGGAGGGGGAGAAACCTGGTGCTGAAGGTAATGATAAAGTCAAAGTATCAGAAGATAATGAGATCACAAGTGAGAGACAGAGTGCAATGCAAAAAGGGACAGTAGGAGGCAACCACATCAGCGATGGTAACAAAGCTCACAGCAGGACAACAAGTGACACTTGTCAATCTCTAGGAAGGCAGGATGAGCAGGGCAACATGGCTTGCATATGTCAAGTGATCTATGAAAACTCAAGGAATGCATCCTGGCCCAAAAGAAATTTGAATTTTAGATGGATAAAATGGAAGAGTCAGACCCAGAGAAATGAGGGAAGAGTTAGGAAAAAAATTTTCTGGTGAAGAATTTCTTTTGAAAAAGGAGGGGCCTTTGTTAGATCTTGAATGGGGACTCTTTCAACAAAAAGTCATTCATTCAAGATTTAACAAGAAAAAAATTCTGAGCTAGAAATGCTTGCACTATTAGTTAAGTAAGAAAAATATAAAAGAAAACCTGTTACAGTTACCTTAGAAAGAAGTAAAGTTGAGGAGAAAATTGTATGTCAAAATAGAATTATATTGTTAAAATTATTTATGTCTAAATTATACTGTATAAGAATGTAAATCTAAGTGCAAACAAAGGTTCAAAGGTTGCTAGCTAACTGCCGACGATGACGTCATGGTGCAACGGAAGCGTTCGTGGAAGGCGAGCCGAACTCACATTCGGCGAAATGAGCGCTCTTCAAGGAGCAGAAGCGTGATGCAATCGTGTAAGGGCGAATAGGAGAGCACAGTGAGAGATCCTCCATTACGAAAAGAGGGCGCTAAAAAAGAGGAATAAAAAGCGAGTTCACTCAAGTTTGAACCCCCCCCCCCCCCCCGTTTTTTCTGTTCCTGTTTTCTCGTGTGGACAAGCGGAGTGCTAACCGATCGACGGCGCCGGAAGTATTCTCCTTCCCAGTTGCTAGCTGAAGGAGTTGGGCATGCTATACGTGAGCTGACGGCAGACACCAACTAGGGCCATCGGTAAAAGTTTACCGATGCAGAACAGCAGAATAAGTTCCCCAAAAAGAACGGCCGCGATGACGATATCGATCCAGTAGATGAGTGTTTATACGGCAAAGTTCAAGGAATGGCGATTTCTGTTGATCAGCGTAACCTCCACCTGGACGCAACTCGATAAAGCAGAAAGACACATGACTATAAAGGAAGGACGAAAAGAAGCGCGATATCCTCTCAGGACACTGGTAACTTACAGTAAATTCCTTATTCTTGTAACGATTAGTATTGGGGCCAAAAGAGAAGAACAGATTTCTAATTGAGAAGAAAGGGAACTTTTAAGTGACTTTTGTGCTCAGTAACGTGTTAATCATATTGGACTAGTAGTCTGAGAGTATGCAACACTTAGTTGAATGTGAATTGACCTTTGTTAGCAAGTTTTACTTAGAATTTTGAATTACTATTTCATGATAAATATGTGTTTACTTAATCTATAGATGAAAAATTAGAGTTTTGATAATTAATGTGTTCCTTATAGCTCAACTAATGAATTAGAATTCTGATATGGCATACCTTGATATGTAAATGTTTATTGTATGAAATTTTGATAATTAATAAACATGTTTTTCTATGTAAGTCTGAGTTTGTCTGGGCATGAGATTGAAATTACCACTCACTAAAGCTCGAACCTATGAATAATGGGAAATTAAAGAAAGTTTAGAAAGTTTAGGCCATGACTGCAATGTTGAAGTTTCTATAGGGACTTAATACTTTAATAAGATTAGGTAATACCTAAACTCTGGGAAAGTTTTTTTGTACAAGAATTCTTCTGTACTAGGATTCTGGCTGGCGCAGCTAAAATAAATAAATTTTGTCGGAGTTCTGAATAGAGATATAGCCCCTGAGAGATAAGTTAGAGATTTCAGGTTTAGTACGACAAGGATTTAAGATAGAACATAAAGAACTAAAGACACGATTATAACAATGGCTCAGCCGGAAAGATTATAACAAAGGCGCAACCAATACGCAAATTTAACAATGGTGCAATGCAAAAAATTTAACAAATGACTTCAGATCGAGCTATTATTATGATGATTTCAACTATGAAGACATAAATTGGAAGGAAGAAAGATCACAAGGCAAGAAGGAAATGGAATTTATACAGGGTGTTCGGGATAAATTTGACAGTTTCGTAAGGAAAAAGAAAATCTTCTTTGTATCTATTAAATTTAATGAATTGACAAAAAAACATTACAGGCAGAGTTAATTACAATACTATCAACAAGATTTACTCAAAATAACCACCATTAGCATCGATCACAGCTTCAATTCTGCTTCGGAACCTCGAACAAGCTGATGCTACAGTCTCCCTGGGAAGGGCCGCAAAAACTGTTTTAATTTTATCCATTAACTGGGCTTTTGTATTACTGGAAGTGCGATTGGTGTCTTTTTCAACTGCGCCCCATACAAAATAATCCATGGGGTTAAGGTCTGGGGAGTTTGGAGGCCAAACATTTGGACTGGTGAAGTCGGAGAAATTTTCAGACAACCATTTTTGACTTTTCCCAGAGGTGTAGCAAGGGGCCGAATCCTGCTGCCATACATACGGCCTACCATTGGCTACCCTTGTTATCCAGGGCTTGACTACAGTTAGCAACTCCACGAACAAAGCCCGAATTCCAATGCCAGGGTTCTTCAACACCTGTTCCTGCAGATTTGCGAGGAATTCTGCTGTACGAACGCAATCAGATCGTCTGCTAGGGATCTTTCTTCTTGCTACATCCTCGTAGTCACCATTGCAAGTCTCTAGTTCATGCCTGATTGTTTTTACTGTATTCAGGGAGCATTGGGCAGCAGTCGTAATATCCTTATTTTGATGGCGGGCACGAATCATCATGATACAAGTTATTCTCTTCCATGATTCAGGTGGGTTCCAGCTATCCATCCTTTCTGACATCTTGTATATGAATGAAGAAGGGTCCAAACTTTTAAATGAAGAGAAGTGTGTGTTAATACATGTAACTTACGGAAAAATATAATTAATTATAAATATGTCAAATTTATCCCGAACACCCTGTATACCTACTGAGAGATAATTACTATCGGTAGCATGTGATGGAGGGAACTCGGTCTGAGATTATTGGACCTAGTCATAGGATCAGGAGAACTGTCCATAACCAAGTTAGCCCCTTTGCCCCCGATGTAAGAAGACTATGGATTTTGATGGACAGATAAATTTGTATAATGGTGATGGATTCAAAAATTAGTATCTAGAGAGGGCTTTGTTCATTGAGATTGTGGAAGTTCAAAGTCATGAAAACCAAAAGATAATTAAGGCTGATGTAGGCAAGCATGTTTGAAGGTACCCATGAAGAGAATGAGTGTGTGAATGAACCAATTCAAAATCTAGTCATTCATATTGAACGGAGTAGCCATTCAGGATGTGAAGGTGGTTGGAGGCCTAATGGGATGCTATAGTTTTTATATACTAATGATAGATGCTTCTCTTTCTGATGCATCTATCATTAGTTAAGTAAGAAAAGAACTCAACAAGTAAGAGGAAGAATGACTATGGAGGAATAACTTTAATAAGTGCTGATCATAATGATGTGACAGAAGTTGAGTTACTAACTGATTACTTTGAAAGGGTATATCATCCAGGTGAGGTTCATGCTGTAACATATGTGACAGAGAGTGATGTGGAAACAGAGGTGGATGAATTGGAAGTTCTTAGAATATTGCAAAATCTCAATTTAAATACTACTGTGGGATTAGATGGGATATCACTTCAGGATCAGCAGGCCTAAAGGAATACCACAGTTTCTGTATACTAATGCCAAAAGCTTAGTATAACCAAATGCTTAGTGGCGAGCTTACACTAACCAAAAACATTGGTTAGTGTAAGCTCGCCAAAAAGTATTACAAGCATTATTGAGACATGCCACCAGCAGATGACTTAATTACCAATATAGAATGTGATGGATTTAGTATTTTCAGGAAGGATAGGTAGTCCACGCAGTTAGCTTAGTGGCTATGCGCTTAGCAACCATATGCCTGGGAAAGGAGTGTCCTGGTTTCGATTCCCATCACTGACACGGGGAGCTTAAGGATCTTTCTCAGACATAGCCAGTTTAGCCAGTTTTTCTCCCCAGTTTATCTGGGGTTTTTCTTCCCACAAGCAGGCAAACCGGCCCCATGACACATGCAGCTACAGCCGTAGAATATACCGGGAGGTATAGGGCTAGTCATCTTATCCTCAGGATGGGTACTACTTAGAAGAGCTTAAGATATCTCTGCAACAGGCCAGTAGGCCTAACAAGTAGAAGGGGGAAGAAGGAAGGAAGGATAGATATAGAGGAGGGAGGGGGGGAGGAGAGTACTGCTGATGACAGCAGATGAATTGCATCTAGCAAGAGTAGGAAGCAGTTGGGCAGATGGCAGTTCTTTGATGTCGGTTTTTTATGGTGTAAGATTGAGGTCAGTAGGACAAATTATAAAATCGGTTGCTGCTGTAGGCCAGTGTTAAATTGTGAATGAAGCTATGTTATGTAATTTATTATTTTTCATTCACATTTAACATTGCTTATTAAATAGTAATCATGGCTCATATAAATTTATTTATTATCCCTTAATTAAGAATTACTAATTAAATATTTACTCAAAACTTGACCTATTATTAGTTTATAAAATAATAATATGTTTAGAATTTTGTATAACTAAATATATGTGGTGTAACGTAAAATGTTAATTTATATTTAACTGTATACGTAATCAAAAAGTTAAAGAAGTAGCTTAAATATTATGTTGTTCTTATTTGTAAAATATTTAATGTTATGTAATCACAAATGTAGTAGTAACAGAGCATACATTACATTAGCGAAATGTTTACGTTTAGTCTGTTGTCATGGAGACGCACGCGTAAACAACCACGAGTGAAGAGAGCGTGGCGTTCGAACGTAAGGTGGGAGTGAAGGTCATATAGAATATAGAGAAAAAGGGTAAAGAAGAAGGAAGGTCATAGATAAGATAGAGAGGAAGAGAAGAATTATTATTAAGGAGTGAGGAGAGAGTTTTGCGGAACCAAGATTATAAAATCCTCAGGGCAGAAATTTATGAGTATAGTGTTGGGAAGTGAACCTATAAGTAGTGAAACATAAAGTTTAATGTTATAAGCGAAATCTGCTGTTGTTATGAAGAAAGGTTGATACCGTAATCAGATAAAAGGAAACTGGACAGTCAATGTGAAAATTCTGATTATTTCCAGTTAATCTGGATTACGATTAAACTCTATGTTGCCCTAGGAAAACGTTATATTGATTACTTGGAGGAAAGTGAACTGGAAAAGATATCAGTACCTAATTACTGTTATTTGGAATAGTGAAGTGCGACTTACAGTAATACAGTTTAAACTATGGAGAATATTTGTTATGTGTGTTCCGCTAACGTTAATTAAGTTAATTCATAAGTGCTCTCTCAATAATTTGATGTATTGAAGAATTTGTCTGGTAAGAGTAGTTGTATAAGTTTGTCTATTTTAGCATTAACTGTGATATTTCTCTGATGCTCAAGGTCCGGAATATAATTGCTTGGAATATTGCTTACGTGGTTTATTGCCTGCTGTGAATATAAACATTGAGCTAATAGATTTGTGAAGACTGATTAATTGTGAAGTTGTTATATTAACTTGAGATAAGAAGATTTGTGTTTTTGAGACTGTGAATTGTATATGGAATATAGAACATAGATTTGGCACGAGTGACCTAAGAAAATGTATTAAGTTATTTGTATAGTTCCATTTTAAAATAGAGTTCTTGTATTTGTTAACCATATCATATATTAAATGTTTTATTTTGTTGATCTAAATATTGTGTTTGCCTGAATTCCTTTTTATTGCACCGTTCATAAATATTCGAATCTTGCGGGAACCCCAAGTAAAAATGATAATAAATAATTCGGCCTAATGAGAAGACTGCTAAACTAATTTAGAATTGATCCTACTATTTACATAGACTAATCTAAGAATAGGGTGGCGCAGTATAAATATAAATTTCCCTACTTTTGGATCGGTGATCACTTCGTAATTAGTTATTTTATTTATAAAAGTGACTTAAGACTAGATGGTAAATTAGAACATGACAGAAAAAAGTCGTCACGACACCAGGGATGATGTGGAAGACATGCAACAGAAGATTAGTACAATGAGTGCAAGTTGATAATTATTAAATAGTACTGCAACTTCAGAAACATAGATTGGAAGGAGGAAAGATCACATGGCAGGAAGAAAATTGATACATTTACTAAGAGATAATTATTTCAGCACAATGTAACGGAGGGGACTCGGGGTAGAAGAGTGTTAGATCTTGTTACAGTATCAGAAGACCTGTCCATAACTAAGGTGGCTACATTGTCTCAACGGGAAAGTCATCGTGCGGACTTGACTTGGGAGTAGCAAAATGTGCAGAAATTCCAGAAGAGATATTTGTGGAACTACAAGGCCGGCGATTATGATGCAGCTGGAAGTAGTGCCATCACATGCATAAAGATCTGCAAGTGAAGGATGTTCACAGCGCTTACAGGATGGTCAAGGGGTATCTGGAGGAAGCAATATCAAACTGTTTGATATTGTTTGATATTGGTCAGGAAGATAAATTGAGTGGGAGTTAGATGGCTGAGTAATATCATTAAGCAAGAGTTGGGGGAGAAAATGTTGTGGAGGATATATAAGGTGACCAGATAGCTCATAAACAGTAAGGGAATAAGCAAGGAAGGTGACCAGCATGGTATGGAATGCAAAATCAGATTATGAGAAGAAGTTAGCCAAGCAGGCAAAAGGAAATCCCAAAGAGTTTTTCATTATGTGTCAAGTAGGAGAAAGAATGACTGTTGAAGAATAACTTTAATGAGTGCTGATGGTGATGAGGTGATTGAAGTAGATAAAATAGTTGAGTTACTGAGTGACCACTTTGCAAGGGTATATCATCCAAGTGAAGATAATGTTTTGGCATCAGTGACAGAGATTGATGTGTGAACAGAGGTTGATGAATTGGAGGTACTTAGGATATTAATATTTAAAAGAATGTGCAGGGGAACTGGTGATGTCTTTGACCACTCTGGCAAAGACCCTAGAGAGTGGAAGGAGGTCAAATTAATTCCTTTGCATAAAGGAGGATCGAAGTCTGTGGATCAAATTATAGACCAATTAGTATCTCAGGAGAGGTGATAGTAGTGAAAAAGTTGGTCAGAAAGAGAATTCAGGAATGGGTGGATAAGAATATAATACTCTATGAGGGGAAACATGGCTTTGTGAAGGGTTGGTCATGTCTTAGTAAGCTACTGATGGTTTATAATAGAGTGTTAGCTGAGTTGAATTAAGGGAATGGCTACACAATGATACTATTGGATTTTGCAAAGCTGTTTGGACATGATACCACATGGAACTCTGTTAAACAAACTTTAACAACTGGGGATAGATATGAAACTGGTGATAGAGATAAAAGGATGATTGATGAACAGATACCAAAAAGTAGTATATAAAGGAGCAGACTCCAGAAGGCAGATAGATGACTAGCGATGTGCTGCAGGGCTCCACGAAGGGAACCCGACAGCAGGAAATAATTTGAGCTGAGAAATTCAAGTGTTTGCTGATGATAGTTAATCAAAGGCTTTCTTGATGATTTAAATAGGCTGTGACAGCATTGGCAAAACATAATGGATGTCAATTTAATGTGGAAAAGTGTAAAGTTATGCATTTTCAGATACAAAGATTGTACTGCATTGAGAAAACTGTACTCGGAGAAATTGATGAAGCCAGAGATTTGGGGGTAGCAGTGGATAGAGAGTTGAAGTTAAGAGGGCATATAGCTCAAGTATCCAGGTTAGCTTACAGGATTACTTGGTTATTGAAGAACACACTAACAAGCAGAGATAAGGGAGTTATCATTACTCTTTATAAAGCCTTGATACAACTGCATCTGGATTACTGTGCTCAGGTCTGGTCACTTGGATTTCTTGAAGATGAGTTGACTTGGAGAGGAACCAGAGTCAAGTGACCAAGATGTTAGGTTGTGTTCAGAATGCCTCCTATGAGGATAGATTGAGGGTTTGTGGATTGCAAAAGTTGGTTGATAGGCATGACATGATATGACTGTACAGCATGACAAAATTTCATGCCGGCTGGGTCATTGCCCGGTTAAACAAGGCCCCCCGTTGTTTTCGCCAGGGAACCAGGATGAACAGCAAAAAGTCAACTACTGGAACAAATCTGAAAGCACACCCCAACTCAACATCACTAGAGTTAAAGATCAGTACCATCAACATAAGAAGCCTGAATGGCAAAGAAATGGAGATAGCTGAGGAATTAGATAAGTACCAGATCGACATAATCGGTGTGACTGAAACAAAAAAGACCAAAACTGGTGAGATCTTTCTGAGCAATAAATACAAAATGTTATATTCAGGCAATGACAATCAAGGAAAAGAAGAAGTAGTCATAGTATTCAACACAAAATACGAGGCTAATCTTCTTGAATGGCATTCAGTCTCAAGTAGAGTCATGTGGGCAAACATGAGAATGGGGAATTGGACAATGAGACTTATTTGTGCCTATGGTCCCACAGAAGGTTCTACTAAGGTAGAAGTGGAGGAATTTTTTGAGGCTTTAGAGAAAGAAACTGACACAATGAAAAAGGAAAAGTTGGTCCTTGTTGGGGATCTAAATAGCAGAGTAGGAAATGATTGTCAGACATACAAAAATATTTTGGGAAAATTAGAAGAAAAGAGCAAAGCTAATAATAATGGCAAATAATTGTTGGATTTCTGCTCAGGACATGGACTGGTTATTACTAACACCATGTTCCAACATAAAAATGTGCACAAATTCACATGGAGACAAGAGGCAAGGAATAAGAAAAGTCTTATTGACTATGTTATTGTTGATAGTGATGTTTTTCCACTAGTGCAGGACACCAGAGTGTACAGAGGATTTGAAATTGGAAGTGATCACTATTTAGTCTCGAGCAGGATAAAACTGAATTTCATATTGAAAAGAATAACATGTAAGAAAGTTTTAAAGCGAATAAAAGTTGAGCAGCTCTCAGATGTGAACTGTAGACTAAAATACACAAAGATTATTGAAGAAAAAATGAAAGAGTTTGAGAACAGGAACCAAACCTTTTTCAGAGATTCATTGGCAAGCCTTGAAGAAAATCGTGATTGATTCAGCCAGAGAGGCATGTGGTGAGGTTGTGTGCAAGGATAGAAAAATCAGAACTCCATGGTAGACACAGAACGTTAAACAAAGCAGCGAAGGAAAAGAAGAAAGCATATCAAAAGTTCCTGGCAAATAAGTCAGCTTGTGCTCTTAGAGAATATAGAGACAAATGCAAGGAATGCTAAACACTGTGTAAAACTAGCTAAACAAAAGTCATGGGAGGACTTTGGCAAGAACATAGAAAATAAATATCAAAAAGGTGGTAAGATATTGTGGAGGTTGTTGAAGAAGCTTAAAAATGGAGGAAATTAGAGATCATAAAGGTGACATGAAAACAGGAGAAAACGATATCCTTGAAGTATGGAGTAATTACTTCGAAAAATTGCTAAACAAAACAAGCAGTGATAGCACAGTGTTAAAAAAACACGCAACCGGCATACAGGCAGGAATTCATATCCATACTTGAAATAGAAAAAGCCATCAAAGGCTTGAAATAATAAAAGGAAGCAGGGGTAGATGATATTCGAAAGGAAATGCTCAAGTATAGAGGTATAAAAGTCTTACAGTGGCTGCACTGCATAGTTCAGAGGAATGACAGATGATTAAATCAGAGCTCTCACAGTATCCATATATAAAAAGGGAAATAAAACTGAATGTGAGATTTACAGAGGCATTTCATTACTGAGTGTTCCTGATAAGATATATGCAAGTATACTTGAGAAACGGTTGAGAAGGATGGTGGAACAGAAGCTTGGTGAAGAACAAAAATGGATTCATGTCAAATTGAGGCTGTTAGATCAGATTTTCACTTTACGACAGATAGCTGAAAAATCATGGGAATATAACAAAGATTTGTGTTTAAATTTTGTAGGTCTGGAAAAAGCATGACAAGGTGCCAAGAGAGCTATTCAAAATGCTAGAGTTATATGGTGTTAATGGGGCATTATATCAAGCAATACTTAGTCTTTATTTGAGTTGTAAGTCAGCAATTAGAATTGAAGGAAGTACAGGAAGGTGGTTTAATGTTAAATCTGGTGTCAGGTTGTTGAAGAAGCTTAAAAATGGAGGAAAGAGTGCCGTAAAAGGAATTAGAGATGATAAAGGTGACATGAAAACGGGAGAAAACGATATCCTTGAAGTATGGAGTAATTACTTCGAAAAATCGCTAAACGAAACAAGCAGTGATAGCACAGTGTTAAAAAAACACTCAGCCGGTATACAGGCAAGAATACATATCCATACTTGAAGTAGAAAAAGCCATCAAAAGCTTGAAGTGTGGAAAGGCAGCAGGAGTAGATGATATTCGACCAGAAATGCTGAATTTGGTGGTATAAAAGTCTTACAGTGGCTGCACTGTATAGTTCAGAAAGCAGAAAGCCTGGACAGAGGGACAAATTCCTGATTGGAGTAGAGCTGTAATAGTACCCATATATGAAAAAGGAAATAAAACTGAATGTGAGAATTACACAGGTATTTCCCTACTGACTGTTCCTGGCAAGATCTATGCAAGTATACTCGAGAAAAGGTTGAGAAGAATTGTGGAAGAAAAGCTTGGCGAAGAACAAGCTGGATTCAGGCTAAATAGAGGCTGTCAGACTCAGATCTTCACCTTACGATAAATAGTTGAGAAAGCATGGGAATGTAACAAAGATCTGTATTTAAGTTTTGTTGAATTGACGGAAGTGCAGGAAGATGGTTTAATGTTAAATCTGGTGTGAGACAAGTATGTACATTATCCCCTGTGTTATTTATTATCTATATGGATCACATTATGAAGGAAAGTGGTATTAAGCATGATATCAAAATTGGAGATGTTAATGTCAGCTCTTTGCTTTATGCGGATGATGTTATACTTCTAAAAAAATCCGCTACAAGTTTGCAAGATTCCTTGACTAAATTGAATAACTGTTGTAATAGGTATGGTATGAAGGTCAGCAATAAAAAGATAAAGACAATGAATATAGGTAGAATCATTGAAAATGTCAACTGTGTTGTGAATGGAGAACCCCTGTGGAACAAGTAAAACATTTCTGCTACTTAGGCACGATTTTTACTGAAGATGGTAAATTAAATATGGAAATAGACAACAGAATCAACAAAGCTAGCATGGTAGGAAATCAATTGAATAAATTCATATGGAATAAGTGAGAAATTAGTCAATACACTAAATTAGCTGTATACAAGACAGTGTTCAAACCAGTTTTAACTTATGGATCTGAGAGTTGGGTCAGAAGTAAAACACTTGACTAAAGACTAGAGACTGCAGATATGAGAGTCCTGAGAAAGATTAGAAGCGTGAACAGATGGCATCAATGGCAATATCGTATTAAAAACGAGGATATTAGGAAAGAACTTGACATTGTCTGCATCCAGGAATGCGTTAGAAGAGCTAATCTCAGGTGGTATGGTCACTTAAACAGAATGGATGAGGAAAGATTTGCAAAACAGGTGTTC
The DNA here is from genome assembly GCF_054136105.1 of Typopeltis vanoorti. Lineage (NCBI taxonomy): Eukaryota > Metazoa > Arthropoda > Arachnida > Uropygi > Thelyphonidae > Typopeltis > Typopeltis vanoorti. Next base: position 46,650,731 of record NC_143571.1, read on the forward strand.
TCTGCCAGGTTAGCAGGAAAATGACCCAGAGGAAGACCAAGAAATAGGTGGATTGATACAGTACAAAATCCCTTAGACGATAGAAATATAAGATCTGATAATGTTGGAGTCTTGACAAGTAACAGACTGATTCAGAGGAAAATTGTAGATAGGAAGTTATTAATGATGTTAATTTTTCATGCAGTACTGTCATATCCTATACACCCCTTCAGAGTACAAATCAGGAATTTGATGATGATGATTGTTGATGATGATAGGCAAAAATGAGGGTATATGAGAGAAATATTTAAATTAAAGTATTTTATAAGATTAAAGCCGGGGAAATGCTTCAGCACTTGGCTAAGAAGGTCTGAACAAGAGGTCATCCTTGGAAGTTGAGTAAGGGTATGTTAGCAAGGGTGTGAGGATTAGATTTTTCGCTTGGAGAGTGGTGAATGAATGAAATGGGTTACCTAAATCAATTGTGAGTGTTTTGCCTGTTAATGCTTTCCAGCATGGATACAATAGATATTGTGTTGATAGTTTTCATCTCCCACAATGAGTCTTAGAACTCCGTGGCGTTGCCTGTACAATAATAATATGATGTAAATCAAATTTGATACAGTCTCTTAATTTACTCTTAGTTCTTAATCCCATTTTAATTTTGGCAATCAGTAATTCTTGATCCATTTCACAATCTGTGCACCAGTGTTTTTATTATTTTGATATTACTTCTCCACCTTCTGTTTCTAACAAATCTGCCTGATTTTTCTATTTGCTGTTCACTGAATTCAGTCTGTATGGTCTTCTTTTATTTTGTTGAAAGTAAGAGTAAGACTGCTTTAAAGAAATTGTTCTTGACACAAAGCCCTAGCATTCTTTCTACTGATTCATTATGCTGTTCTAGTAAACAGAATTTTTCAGTGATGCATCATTCTTTTTTTCCCACTTGTAATCTATTCATTGAAAAAATTTGATTTGCGAGATAGAAAATCTTCATACTCTCTTCTAACTTATAAATGCTACTCCATTACTTGTAAAACTTTTATCTAAAGTATGTAAATCATACTTTAGACAAAAATGTCTAAAGTATGTATAAAAGTCTATGTAAATCAGTAAAGTAGGGTCATCTTGCTTCTGAAATTCTTCCTTCTGAAGGCTATCTTCACAAAGTCTTTAATCAAGTGTAACCATTGTTTATTTCATTGCAAATTTCCTCTTTTCTTTCCCAGCTACCACTTTCATGCCTTCCGACCTAGGTATCCCATCTTCCGGCACAATATTTCAGTAAGTTAAGCCTCTGTGCATATGATTTTCATGGTGAAGTATATCCAGAAGTAAGAAGTTTATCCTTGCCCTCTTCTCTGTGTGTGAACATTGCATTTATTCAGTTTACTAACATCATAGGAAAGGTTTTAAAGTGAATGCTTGACAACAGTAGTCTCTTGTTCTTAACTACAGAAAGAAAGACCTTCTTCCATATACTTGCCTGAATATTCACTGCCATCGACTTAACCATCTGCTCATTCCTCATCTTCCAGCTGATTTTAAGTGCAAAATTGATACTAAGTTATATATCTAGTCCAGTCATAAATACTGTTGCAACTTGAACAGTGCATAAACCTTTATCAATAAATCATTTACAGCTTTCAGCACATACAGACCACATGTATAATGTGCATATATGCCCTTTTGCCTTAATGCATGCCAAAGTCTGTGAGGCCACATATCAGTGGCAACAGACACAACATCCAACAGAAATACTGCCTCTGCTTGCTCTAAATCCACCTTCAGGCTGGCAATAGTGGGGATGTTGGTTCTTGCAGACTACTCTGTCAAGCTCTCGCAACAATTGGAAGTCCAATTAAATCAAATCAGGACTTCCAGGCAGCCAATCAGATGGCAATGTGTGTTTGGACACATTTGCCTCCAACCACTGTTGTGTGGCCATCGCTTTGTGTTCAGAGGCTGAATCCTTTTGGAAAGTGTACTGCCTGCCATGAAACAAGATGTTGTTCAAGGGTTGTACCACAGGTTCCAGCATGCTTTCTTGATATGCTTTGGCTACGAGGTTTTGATTTCTATCTTACAGAAATGCACTTGGATACCCCACCATCACCAAACCATAACTGATATGTGGGGTGATGACCTCTCTGAATCCTGGGTGCTATGGTACATGCTGTGCAATCATCTGGGGCAGATACTCAATTGTTTTGGCTGTTAAATGACTTTCAATAGTGAAAATATCATCTGTGAAGAGGATATCTCTGTGTCTGTTGTTCGCCTATTGCCAGAGAAGTGCTTTTGATTTTATCATCCTCTGTCACTTAAGTTGTGGTGTTAGAAAGTGTCCAGTAGAACAACAATAAGCTCTCACTCCCAGGTCATCAGTTAGCACCTGTGGAAACTTAGAGCAAAGCTTAGAGAACTTTCATAGGTTCTTAACTTGTTATTGTTGTGGGATACATTGGTACTCTTCGGCTACCAATCTGATTGCTTTCAGTTATCATACTTGTGCCCGAGCAGCATATATTTATCGCCAGATCCAACAGGACTCATCAATCGGGTACACATCCTCTATAACCAGATCAACCATTGTCAGTGAGATTTGGGATAAAATATGGAAAATGAAGTGCAGATATACCACCCATTGATTTTCAATCCTTGAACACAATGGATGCACATCTGTTGATCCAGAAGCAGTTGCTAATAGTCACAGGGAAATTTTTTACCAAAATATCAACAATGTTGCTGTCCTCCCTTGAGTTTCTAGCCCCTTAAAAACTTTTGAATAGAAATTTCTGTGAGATCATGCTTCTAAAAGTTTGGCAAAAGACATATATTATTCCCTTTTCAAAGGCAGGTAAGGATTCAAAAATTCCAACAAGGGCATTTACAGTTGCTCTGATCATATGCTTGTGCCAGATTCTGGATAAAATTATTACTTGTTGTAATTTATGGTTTCTTGAGAGAAACAACATTTTTTCCCCAGAATAATCAGGCTGCTACCATAAACATCTGTCAACAACAGACCATGTAGTCAGACTAGAAGTATCCATTAGAGATGCTCTCCTAAAACACTAGCACTTAGCATTAGTTTTCTTTAACTAACATGGAAAATGCACGTGATGACACAACTTGTAGATTTGGAAGACTGTTCAAAAAACCTACACCACTTGTCTCTGAGATAACCGCTTACTTTTTATCTAGAGCCTCTTATGCAACCTGAATCATCCAAGTTCAAGTGAGAGCCACTGTGTAACAATCCTTCGCCAATGAGGAGGAAGTCCAAGGCTTACTTTTAAGGGTCACAATTTTTTGCAATCAAGGTTAACTCAATAGTTGAACAACTTCCTCCAACTGTAAGGTGATGCCCTTACATTTTTTGTATTCTGTATTTCTCAACTCTGCTTTGTCCTTTTTATTCTTTACTTAAACTTCATGAATTGTCGTGAATGGATGACTGTCTTTCCTATCGACTGCTGCCAGTTATTTATTTCTACTGTATCTTATGTTCTCACACTCTATAGTCTTACAAATTTATTTGTTAAGTTTTTCAACTGCACCAGTTAGATCATGTAGTTGAGTGCGAGACTATAAGATTTTTAACTTAAAGACAAAGCAGATATTATTTGTGTTCCCTGCTTATTGTAATCTTTACCTTTAATTAGTTGTCGCTTGATTATTGATCATTTAAACTTAATCTTATGCAGGTTCTAACTAATTTTTCAGGATAGTGTATTGACAGAATCAGTCAAATGTGTTGTTCATAAACAATTTAATTAAAAAAAAAAGCTTATTTATGCAGTCTGGTCCATTTTAATTGTGTGTGTGTGTGTGTGTGTGTGTGTGTGTGTGTGTGTGTGTGTGTGTGTGTGTGTGTGTGTGTGTGTGTGTGGCATAATGGATTTACTCAGCTGAAAGACATATTTTTTAAAAATATTAAATGACTGGAAGCCGAGAGATAAAAATAAAAGACTCTTTTTATTCAGCACGACTAGTTTCATCTTTAAGAAGACTTCTTCAGGAGCACAAAAAAAAGAGAAACAACCAACTGTAAAGGAATAAAGTCTAAACCACAAAGTGTTAGCATGAAAAAAGCGTTAGTGTCTGAATATTTTAAGCTGTTCTCTGCATAACCTCATTGTTATGCATGCTTATGCGTTCAAGATCTTGTGAACGCTAAATTTGGATGGCAGCACAATGACAGTCTGAGAGATTATAACTAAGGTTGTTGTTAAGATGTATTGGATTAAGGGAGATTTCTTTAGATTCTACTATTCTTCTTTCCATTTCATCATAGCAACGAAAGATATTATCAGATTTGTCCCATAAGACTGGATGGACGAGGTTTACCTCATTAGTGTTAGAATTCAGAACATGGTTAGACAGAGCACTAGCTCTTGTTCTGTCATATACAATGTCTCTTTGATGTTCTTCAATGTGCAATTCGATGGATTTCTCCGTCTGGCCAAAATAAGGTTTATCACAGTTACACCAGATCCAGTAAATGCCGGTATATTTAAGATTGTCGTGTCTTTGTTTGGGTCAGCTCAGTAAGGAATGGAGTTTTGGAAGAAGAGTGAATGAATGAAATCCAGATGTTGTATTTCTTAAGAGCCTTGGCCAATTTTGATGAAATATGATATATGGTATATGTGGGCTTTCTCACTATATGTATCTGTACTATGGCAAGGAAGTGGATTGAAAAGTAATTTATTAATTATTTTTTTGGAATAGTCATTCTGTTGAAAAGTAGTAAGAAGAAACTGAAGTTCTTTGTTGATATCTTCTTCTTCTTCACCCAGAAGTGAGTGAGCACGATTGCCTAGTGTAGAGATGGTTCCAAATTTTTGAGGTGGATAATGGTGAGACTGTGTGTGGATATCCATTTGTATGAGTTGGTTTCCTGTAAATTGAGATTTTTAATTTTTCAGAGATGCAAGTGAGTCTAACATCTAAGAAAAGGAGAGAACCATAAACTTCTAATTCAACAGTAAATTTTATATTTGGGTGTTGACTATTCAGATGATCAAGGAAGTTCTGAAGGGATTCAGGACCATGGCTCCAGATTAAAAAGATGTCATCTATATATCTCTTCCATTTCTTGGTTTTAATGGAAAAGAAGAGATAGCTTTCTCTTCGAAATATTCTAGATATATGTTTGCTAGTTTTGGCGATAATGGGTTGCCTATCGCTAAACCAGATTTCTGTTTGTGAATAGTGTCTTTAAACTTGAAATAGCCAGAATTAATGCAGTGTATGTGTGTATATATACACACATACACATATATATACTGGGGGGCTCTGTTGCCTACAGCATCGACCCCCCCACCCCGAGTTCCAGACTGGTAGGCCGGTTCTCCTTGAATTCTGATGACTCGAATTTTGAAGACTCGATACTACTTAGGGTAGCCCCTGAGTTTCAAAACGTTTCAAATAACTTGACAAAAACATTACATAAAAAGGCATAAAAAGGCTTATAATTTTATATATTTAGGGTATATATATATATATATATATATATATATATATATCCTTGGTCCACCCACACATGGTACAAATACCATAGGTTTACTAATAACCTTATGTGGGTGGGAACCACATAAAATAAAACTTTAAAAAAAGTCAGTGCACGGCCTAGGACTGTGTCCCATGTACTGTTAATATACTCAAGCACTATCCAGCTGGGTAAGTTGCACCAATATTATTGACCAGCTAGATAAGAAACCCAAAGATGTATAACTATCATGTCTAGTTCCCTGCTCTTTTTAGTATTCAGCCTGTGTAAATGCTTTAATGCTATGCCCTCAAAAAGAAGGTGGTATGGCTCACTTTAACTGCATTCATTATATTTTCCTGATTATAATTTTATAAGTTTTTTTTTTTTTAGTTTTATTTTTAATTTAAATACAGTTACACTATAATTATTTGAATTTATAGTCATGATGGACTTTAATAGGTGAAGAGGAAAGAATAGAGGAACATGTAGTACAAGTACTATTAGACATAGTGTCTATATGGAGAGCATTTCCCCTCAACTATGCACACAGCATACTATTACATTGCTTCTCTCCAGGCATGAACTGCTATCAGTGTACATTTTAGTGGAATTACAATGTGCTACCACCAGGTTTGGTCTTGTATGAGATCTGGCAGCCACCCTGCTTCATTGCTTATGGCCATATCCATGAAGATGACAGAGTCTCAGGGACCCCCCCCCCCCCCCACACACACACTCACACACACACACACAACAAGTAATTTGTTATGCTCCTGAAGGGTATCACTCACGGTGCACATTAGAAGGTTGTAGGGTACAGGAGTCAGAAATTCCTCTTTGGGGATCAAACATAGCATCATATAAACCCACCCCCTCCACACACAAACGTTTCACAAGGTGATGGTCATCTGCCACCTGCAGATTTGATATTCTTATACTGTTCTTTAGATCTACAGGTTTTTAATCACTACAGAGGGAAGCAGGTTTTTACTCTTATGTGTCAGCCTTCTCTAATGACTCTCTAATTACTAGGCATTTCAAAAGAACATGTAGGATATATTTTGCATGAAAAGTTGCAAATTTCAGCGATTTTTCTTCAAATCAAGAGGTGATTGCAACTGTAGAGGAGTATTTTGCAGATTTTACTGAGAACCACTACAGGGATGGTATAATAGTGCTGGAATATCGCTGGAATAAAGTCTTAAGGGAGATTATGTTGAAAAATAAAAATAGTTTTGAAATTCTAAATTCGTTTTTCATTGTTAGGCCGAGAACTTTTCAGACCACCTGCGTATATTGCAATATTTTCAGTGGATCTAAAGCTATCACTGTTCTGTATGATATCCTATAGAATTTCATTATATGATTTCATTATAAATATTCTATTCTTCACCATCACTCACTACAACTTGTAAATCATCATAGTGTTTTCTTCAAGTGTCCTCGCCCTTCTCAGAAACTGGATAAAAACTATAATATATTAAAGTGACTTGTCAAGAGATCAAACTTTTCAGCCAAAGAATTGATAGTGTCCAGAGTTGGGGTGGGGTGGGGGAATGGAATTTTAAAGTTATATTGCAGATCAATTGGCGCTTCATCCGAACATTTATAATAGACCAATCTCTTCTTACATCTATTTAATGTACTGCTTTTGAACTCAGGAGAAATTTTTAAATCTAATGCTAACACTTTTGTTGATTCAAGTATCATCATCATCAAATTCCTGACATGCATCTTCAAGGGGTGTACAGGATATGATAGTAATACATGAAAAATTTACATCATTACTAACTTCCTATCTACAATTTTCCTCCAAATCAGTCTGTTACTTGTCAAGACTCCAACATTATCAGATCTTATATTTCTGTCATCTAAGACACTTTGTACCGTATCAATCCACCTATATCTTGGTCTTCCTCTAGGTCATTTTCCTGCCAACCTGTTAGAGAACACTTGTTTTGCAAATCTTTCCTCATCCATTCTGTTTTAGTGACCATACCACCTGAGATTAGCTCTTCTAACGCATTCCTGGATGCTGACAATATCTAGTTCTTTCCTAATATCCTCATTCTTAATATGATATTGCCATTTGCCATCTGTTCATGCCCCTAATCTTTCTCAGGACTCTCATATCTTGCAGTATCTAGTCTTCGGTGAAGTGTTTTACTTCTGACACAGCTCTCAGATCCATAAGTTAAAACTGGTTTGAACACTGTCTTGTATACAGCTAATTTAGTGGTCCTACTAATTTCTCTCTTATTCCATATGAATTTATTCAACTGACTTCCTACAACACCAGCTTTGTTGATTCTGTTGTCTATTTCCATATTTAATTTACCATCTTCACTAAAATTCGTACGTAAGTAGCTGAAATGTTTTACTTGATCCACAGGTTGTCCGTTCACAACACAGTTGACATTTTTAATAATTCTATCTATTTTCATTGTCTTTGACTTTTTATTGCTGACTTTCATGCCATATCTATTACAACAGTTATTCAATTTAGTCAGGGAATCTTGCAGACTTGTAGTGGATTTATTTAGAAGTATAACATCGTCTGCATAAAGCAAAGAGTCGACATTAACATCTCCAATTTTGATATGTCTAATACCACTTTCCTTCATAGTGTGATCCATATAGATAATGAATAACAGAGGGGATAATGCACATCCCTGTCTCATGCCAGATTTAACATTAAACCATCTTCCTGTACTTCCTTCAATTCTAATTGCTGACTTGCAACTCAAATAGAGACTAAGTATTGCTTGATATAATGCCCCATTGACATCATATAACTGTAGCGTATTGAATAGCTTCTCTCTTTTCACCTTGTCATATGCATTTTCCAGATTGACAAATCTTAACTACAGATCTCTGTTATATTCCTATGCTTTCTCAACTATTTGTCATAAAGTGAAGATCTGATCCTGACACCCTCTATTTGGCTTGATTCCAGCTTGTTCTTCACCAAGCTTTTCTTCCAAATTTCTTCTCAACTGTTTCTCAAGTATAATGGCATAAATCTTGCCAGGAACACTCATTAAGGAAATACCTCTGTAATTCTCACATTCAGTTTTATTTCTCTTTTTTATATATGGTTACTATTAGAGCTCTGCTCCAGTCATCAGGAATTCGTCCCTCTTTCGAGGCCTTCTGAACTATGCAGTGCAGCCACTGTAAGACTTTTATACCACCATACTTCAGCATTTCTTGTCGAATATCATCTACTCCTGCTTCCTTTCCACATTTCAAGCTTTTGATGGCTTTTTCTACTTCTCCTGATTGTATGCCTGTTGAGTGTTTTTTTACCACTGTGCTATCACTGCTTGTTTCATTTAGCAATTTTTCAAAGTAATTACTCCACACTTCAAGGATATCTTTTTCTCCCGTTTTCATGTCACCTTTATCATCTCTAACTCCTTTTACAGCACTCTTTCCTCCATTTCTATGCTTCTTCAACAACCTCCAGAATATCTTACCACATTCTTGATGTTTATTTTCTATGTTCTTGCCAAAGTTCTCCCATCACTTTTGTTTAGTGATGGGAGAACTTTTACACAGTGTTTAGCTTTCTTACATTTGTCTCTGTATTCTCTAAGAGCACAAGCTGACTTATTTGCCAGGAACTTTTGATATGCTTTCTTCTTTTCCTTCACTGCCTCTTTAACATCCTGTGTCCACCATGGAGTTCTGATTTTTCTATCCTTGCACACAACCTCACCACATGCCTCTCTGGCTGAGTCACTCACGGTTTTCTTCAAGGCTTGCCACTGAATCTCCAAGGTTTGGTTCCTGTTCTCAAACTCTTTCATTTTTTCTTCAATAGTCTTTGTGTATTTTTGTCTACAGTTCATATCTGAGAGCTGCTCAACTTTTATTTGCTTTAAAACTTTCTTACATGTTATTCTTTTCAATATGAAATTCAGTTTTATCCTGCTCAAGACTTAATAGTATTCACTTCCAATTTCAAATCCTCTGTACACTCTGGTGTCCTGCACCAGTGGAAAAACATCACTATCAACAATAACATAGTCAATGAGACTTTTCTTATTCCTAGCCTCTTCTCTCCATGTGAATTTGTGCACATTTTTATGTTGGAACATGGTGTTAGTAATAACCAGTCCATGTCCTGAGCAGAAATCCAACAATTATTTGCCATTATTATTAGCTTTGCTCTTTTCTCCAAATTTTCCCAAAATATTTTTGTATGTCTGACAATCATTTCCTACTCTGCTATTTAGATCCCCAACAAGGACCAACTTTTCCTTTTTCATTGTGTCAGTTGCTTTCTCTAAAGCATCTAAAAATTCCTCTACTTCTACCTCAGTAGAACCTTCTGTGGGAAGAAGGTTCTACTGACACAAACAAGCCTCATTGTCCAATTCCCCGTTCTGAATTGGACAATGAGGCTTGTCCAATTCAGAATGGGGATTGGACACATCACTCTACTTGAGAATCTGCTGCGTACCATTCCAGATTAGCCTCATATTTTGTATTCAATACTATGGCTATTCCTTCTTTTCCTTGATTGTCATTGCCTCAATATAACATTTTGTATTTATTGCTCAGAAAGATCTCACCAGTTTTTGTGTTTTTTGTTTAAGTCACCCCTATTATGTTGATCTGGTACTTATCTAATTCCTCAGCTATCCCCATTTCTTTGCCATTCAGGCTTCTTATGTTGATAGTACCGATCTTTAACTCTTGTGATATTGAGTTGGGGTGTGCTTTCAGATTTGTTCCAGTAGCTGACTTTTCGCTGTTCGCGCTAGTTCCCTGGCGAAAACAGGGCGACGCCTTAGTCGGCATGAAATTTTGTAATGTTGTGCCATCATTTTGTATATACAGGGTGCACCACAAGAAGATGAGCATTGGACATTAGGTTAGAAGCCCTGCTCAGTTCTCCGCATTCATTTAAAGGCTATGTGTAGGTCTCCTCTCAGTTATACAACTTTGACATTTAAGCACCCCTGATTCAAATATAACATACAATTTGCACCTGATCTAAGTTCTTTAGTAAAGTCACTTAACAGGTATTTAATGCATTTACAGATTAATTTAAATTTGTGTTTGGATTCTGAAGCATATTACTCACTATGTTGATCCTGCACAAAATTCATACCAGATTATGAACACAAAAATCCATAATCTTTAATTTTCAAAGCTAATGGTTTTGTTTCATATTTTGTATTTTGTACTACTATTGTGAATTTGAATATTATTATAAATTTCCACAAAATAATCTAAAACTTCTCCAATATTATATCAAAGCTAGTGAAGAGCATCAATCCTCATTTTCTATCTAGTATTTGTTTTTAAGTGCAATTTTGGTTTAATTTTTCAATACATCCCATTGTTTAGTCAAAGCACTAAAGAAATTATAAATTTCTTGTATAGTGCTAAAAATAAAACTCATTGTTTCCATTAACTTGAGCAGCATCAGCAATCACCAGATTTAATGTGTGTGCTGTGCATGGGAAAAAGAGTGTGGTCGAGGGTTAATATTCTATATGTGTCTTTGAACACTGCTGTGTTTTCCTTGCATGTTATCATATCCTTATCTCCTCAAATTTTTAATATCTAAATTTAAATATTTTAATTTGTAAGCAGTATGTGGATAAACCCTCAGACTTTATGCGAAATTTAGTGAGCTTCCCTTTCTGTTTGCCGCTTTTCTTTTTTTATTTGCAGCTCGGAATGATTTTTATTTTCATCTCTATTATGTTCAAATTTGTTCTGAAATCTATTGAACAAAAAATTCAGTAAGAGATAAAAAATAAATGTGAATGAAAATAAATACTTAAAGAAATGCGTACATTTTTTGTTGATTTGTAAAGGCTTAGGTTAAATTTTGAATCTACTTACCTCAGTGTGAATTAACTACACATTCACTTTGTATTTAGCAATCAGCAGTTCGATGATTTACAAACAACATGCGAGGTCTGTTCCACAAAAAAATACCCAGATGTCACTTCATAATAGAGGTTAAGCTGGATACATGCGTGCCTCGCATCCTAACCGGCAAATGTGCACTGAATGTAAAAAAGAAAGTTGGACGTGTAAAGGGTTCCCCTGTAACACGACACCCCCAAGTACCCAGCTCGTCCCATTCTTCCACTAGCTCTGCCACATTTAGAGAAAAACAACTTGCAGTTTTTGCTAAATGTTATTAAAAGTTAGAGTATTTATTACAATATATTTAGTGAATATCCCCAATTAATAAATGCTAACATTAAAAGATGTTTTTATTTTTTCTACTTGCATCATTCTCCCTTGAAAGCGCCCCAATGTGATGCATTGCCAGCCCTGGATATTGTCGATGCTCCAAATGGAGAATAATGGGAGGGCCAGATGTTTATCAGCCTATCGGTTTATAATTCTTTCCTTATTTCTATGAATTTTATATCTAGAATTTGTGGTTAAGGTTTGCCCATAAATGTTTATCACATCCTAACCACAAATTCTCTGTGGAATCTCTGACAGTGTCACAAGAACCACACTCTATAAATACTAAGTGCTCCCCATATTTCATTCTCCCATTGTGAATTTGATGCATTGGTGCTACTGCCAAGCCATATTAGTGCTGTGCAAAATCTAAATTCATTATGGCAGATCTCTGACTGTAGCAGCCTACTTATCCTGCAACTTCACTGTAGACATTTCATTGAACAATTATTTCAATCTAGTATATATCAAAAATATGGTTATATACAGTAAAATCTCTCGTAGCCAGCACCAAATTAACTTGCAGTATGAAAACAATGCACTTTCGAAAGTCTAAATTTAAACCTGAAATTTAAGCCTATGAGATAAGAAAAATATGCAATAGACTTGTATTCTAGCAACACTGTCATATATACAGCCAAGTTGCATGGGGTACGAGACTCCTGAATGTATGCTTCACACAATACTCCCAGTGTCTCATTTTCTAAGAGAGATCACATGGGTTGTTTTGTATATTGCACAGCCAGACCTCGCCAACAAACTGCATTCGTATATGTACGCTCCTAGCTCACATGATGTCGCTATGGCTGCTCCTGCGAAATGTAAGAGAAATGTTCTCACTTCCAAGTTAAACTCAAATTGCTGGAGAAAATGGAGAGAGAGAGAGAGGTGTCAGCAAAATGAAATTAATGGAGGAATATAAAGTTGGGGGAGTGCTTAAGGGTCAAAGCTGTATTACTGAGAGGAGACCTCCACATAGCCTTTAAAGGAATGCGGAGAACCGACCAGTGCTTCTGACCTAATGTCCAATCCTCACCTTCTCATGGTGCACCCTGTTGGGTATCTACTTGGATACTGAACGAACGAGGATGGGCTGGCAATTTGGGATTTAGCTGACCAAATTGTATTCTTATTGGTTAAACCAAAATAAAAAATGATGGTACAACATGACAGAATTCCATGCCGGTTGGAACCAGAGCAAACAGTGAAAAGTCAGCGAGTGGAACAAATCTGAAAACACACCCCAACTCAACATCACCAGAATTAAAGATCGGTACTATCAACATAAAAAGCCTGAATGGCAAAGAAATGGAACTAGCTGAGGAATTAGATAAGTACCAGATCGACATAAAAGGTGTGACTGAAACAAAAAAGACAAAAACTGGTGAGATCTTTCTGAGCAATAAATACAAAATGTTATATTCAGGCATTGACAATCAAGGAAAAGAAGGAGAAGCCATAGTATTCAACACAAAATACGAGGCTAATCTTCTTGAATGGCAGTCAGTCTCAAGTAGAGTAATGTGGCCAAATATGAGAATGGGGAACTGGACAATGAGACTTATTTGTGCCTATGGTCCCACAGAAGGTTCTACTAAGGTAGAAGTGGAGGAATTTTTTGACGCTTTAGAAAAAGCAACTGACACAATGAAAAAGGAAAAGTTGGTCCTTGTTGGGGATCTAAATAGCAGAGTAGGAAATGATTGTGAGACATACAAAAATATTTTGGAAAAATTTGGAGAAAAGATCAAAGCTAATAATAATGGCAAATATCTGTTGGATTTCTGCTCAGGACATGGACTGGTTATTACTAACCATGTTCCAACATAAAAATGTGCACAAATTCACGTGGAGAAAAGAGGCTAGGAATAAGAAAAGTCTCATTGACTATGTTATTGTTGATAGTGATGTTTTTCCACTGGTGCAGGACAGCAGAGTGTACAGAGGATTTGAAAATTGGAAGTGATCACTATTTAGTCTTGAGCAGGATAAAATTGAATTTCATATTGAAAAGAATAACATGTATTAAAGTTTTAAAGCGAATAAAAGTTGGGCAGCTCTCAGATGTGAACTGTAGACTAAAATTACAGAAAGATTATTGAAAAAAAAATGAAAGAGTTTGAGAATAGGAATCAAACCTTGGAGATTCAGTGGCAAACTCTGAAGAAAACATTGATTGATTCTGTCAGAGAGGCATGTGGTGAGCTTCTCTGCAAGGATAAAAAAATTAGAACTCCCTGGTGGACACAGGAAGTTAAAGAGGCAGCGATGGAAAAGAAGAAAGCATATCAAAAGTTCCTGTCAAATAAGTCAGCTTGTGCTCTTAAAGAATACAGAGACAAATGTAGGAAAGCTAAACAAAAGTCATGGGAAGAATTTGATAAGAACATAGAAAATAGATATCAGGAAGGTGGCAAACTATTCCAGAGGTTGAAGAAGCTTAGGAATGGAGGAAAGAGTGCTGTAAAAGGAGTTAGAGATGATGAAGGTGACATGAAAACAGGAGAAAAAGATATCCTTGAAGTATGGAGTAATTACTTTGAAAAACTGCTGAATGAAAGAAGCAGTGATGACAGCAGAGTGGTAAAAACACTGACCAGGCATGCAGTCAGGAATACATATCCATACTTGAAGTAGAAAAAGCCATCAAAAGTTTGAAATGTGGAAAGGCAGCAGGAGTAGATGATATTTGACCAGAAATGCTGAAGTATGGTGGTATAAGAGTCTTACAGTGGCTGCACTGCATAGTTCAGAAAGCCTGGACAGAGGGACGAATTCCCGATGATTGGAGTAGAGCTCTCATAGTACCCATATATAAAAAGGGAAATAAAACTGAATGTGAGAATTACAGAGGTATTTCCCTACTGAGTGTTCCTGGCAAGATCTATGCAAGTATACTTGAGAAACGGTTGAGAAGAATTGTGGAAGAAAAGCTTGGTGAAGAACAAGCTGGATTCAGGCCAAATAGAGGCTGTCAGGATCAGATCTTCACTTTACGACAAATAGTCGAGAAAGCATGGGAAAATAACAAAGATCTGTATTTAAGTTTTGTCGATTTGGAAAAGGCATATGACAAGGTGCCAAGAGAGAAGCTATTCAATACGGTGCAGTTATATGGTGTCAATGGGACATTATATCAAGCAATACTTAGTCTTTATTTGAGTTATAAGTCAGCAATTAGAATTGAAGGAAGTACAGGAAGATGGTTTGATGTTAAATCCGGTGTGAGAAAAGGATATACATTATCCCCTCTCTTATTCATTATCTATATGGATCACATTATGAAGGGAAGTGGTATTAAACATGATATCAGAATTGGAGATGTTAATGTCAGCTCTTTGCTTTATGTGGACGATGTTATACTTCTAAATAAATCCGCTACAAGTCTGCAAGATTCTCTGACTAAATTGAATAACTGTTGCAATAGATATGGTATGAAGGTCAGCAATAAAAAGACAAAGACAATGAAAATAGGCAGAATCATTGAAAATGTCAACTGTGTTGTGAATGGAGAACCTGTGGAACAAGTAAAACATTTCAGCTATTTAGGCACGATTTTTACTGAAGATGGTAAATTAAATATAGAAATAGACAATAGAATCAGCAAAGCTGGTATGGTGGGAAATCAATTGAATAAATTCATATGGAATAAGAGAGAAATTAGTCGGAACACTAAATTAGCTGTATACAAGACAGTGTTCAAACCAGTTTTAACTTATGGATCTGAGAGCTGGATCAGAAGTAAAACACTTGACCAAAGACTAGAGACCGCAGATATGAGAGTCATGAGAAAGATTAGAGGCGTGAACAGATGCATCAATGGCAATATCATATTATAAACGAGGATATTCGGAAAGAACTTGACATTGTCAGCATCCAGGAATGCGTTAGCAGAGCTAATCTCAGGTGGTTTGGTCACTTAAATAGAATGGGAGAGAAAAGATTAGCAAAACAAGTGTTCTCTGCCAGGTTGGCAGGAAAACGACCCAGAGGAAGACCAAGATATAGGTGGATTGATACAGTACTAAGTGCCTTACACAATAGAATTATAAGATCTGATAATGTTGGAGTCTTGACAAGTAACAGACTGATTTGGAGGAAAATTGTTGATAGGAAGTTAGTAATGATGTAATTTTTTCATGTAGCACTATCATATCCATTACACCCCTTGAGGGTACATGTCAGGAATTTGATAATGATGATATAAAGTTGGAAGTTCAACTTTGTTCAAATTCAAGGTGGTCAACTCCAGAGATTCATGATGCAAACAGAATCTACAAAAGATGCAGAAAATCGGAAAACTGTTCAAGAATCCCAGCTTGAAGAATTAGATCACATGTTATACAAATGGTTTGCCCTGAAAAGATCAGAGGGAGCTTGCATTTCTGGAACGATGCTTCAAGAAAAAGCAAAGGAATTGCACAGGAAAATGAAGATGCAAGGCTAGTGTGGATTTTCCCTTGGATGGCTTAACTGATTCAAAGAATAGCATGAAATCCATAAGTTAGATGCATCTGATGAACAGAGGAGTGCTGATGATGTGTCCATGAACAAGTTTATTGAACAGTTTCAGAAAATTGTGGACGAAAATAATATTACTGCAGAACAAATATATAATGCCAATGAGACTGGATTGTTATGGAAGCATATTCCCACAAAATTGACTTTGACTTGTGCTACAGAAGCCTTGCTGAAGGGCTTTAAGCAGAACTGCGTAACTGTGGCAGTATGCACAAAGTAAAATTGTCAGTGGTAAGCAAGTACCGCAATCCACAGTGCTTTAAAAATGTGAAAAATCTGCCTATCCATTATCCAGGCGCAAAAGAACGCATGGATGGATTGTGACATTTTCATAGTGTATTTGTGCCCAGTGTGAAGGAGCATTTAAGGGAAAAGGGTTTACCACCAGACAGAAGAGTGATTCTTTTGTTGGATAATGGCCGCGCCCATCCCCCAGCTGAAAGATTAAATGTGGAAAACATTTGTGTCGTGTTTCTGCCGCCCAGCATAACAAGCCTTATCCAACTAATGGACCAAGGAGTCATCGAGAATATAAAGACGAACTACCGTTCCCTTTTTATGAGTTGATATGTGAACGTTGAAGGTAGCATCCAAGATTTTCAGAAACAGTTCACATTGAAAGACACCATATTTACTTTTCTCTTGCTTGGAAGAATGTAAAGAACATTACTTTTTCATCAATGTTGGTGTTAATTGTGGCCAATGATCATGTTTGAAGGTGACGAATCGAGTGAATAAGATTTTCATGGTTTTAAAACACGTCCCGTGTCTGACATCTTGGATTTAGTAACACATTCGGAGAAGGTTAGTGTTAGTGAAGAGGCGGTGCAGGCTTGGGTAGATGTAGACAATTTCTTTCTCACTCTCATGACAACGACAAAATAATCGAAAATATACTGGGAAAGGAGAAAGATGAAGATGAGGATGACTGCACACAGACCAAAGTTACGTGGAAGGAAGCTGACGAAGGATTGCAGACTTTCATAAAATTTGCTGAGCAGTGTTTATCTATGTGCTCATGATGTTATGAAACTTCATTGTATACACAGTGAATTTTTAAAGCTCCGGCGACAATCTTGTAAGCAGACAGACATTCAAAATTATGTTATGTCTTCACACTAAGAAATCCACAACAACTTTCATGTGATAATACGTACTGTAATTTTTAAATGCTGTTTAAATTTGATTTTGTGAAATATAAAATTATGTGTATGTGTTTTAAATTTTAAAAAATCTGCATGATTTGTTATTTATTTAATTATGGCTGGCAGATCAAAAAAACATGACCACGAACTTCGCATACTGCAATTTCTACAGATGGCATCACAAAACATGAACAGGTAAATTCTCAAAATACACATTCAATTATCTGGCAAAATCTTGTATCTGAAATTGGCAAAGTCCTGTTGTTGATGGTTAAGAGAGATTCTACTGTACAGTAACTCTCAATATTTCCAGCTGTGTCTTCCACTGGTGAGATCTCAATGAAGATCAAAACTCTCATCAGTACCCACAGTGTTTGTCATTATATGTGCTCTGCAAAAAAAAAAGCATGTTGTATGCATTATAGGAGACAAAGGGAAACTTAATGTGATCAGTACTTTTTCTGTACAAGTTGCTTAGTCATGAATATACTCAATGTGCAAACTTTTGTTAGCTTACACCATGCTTAAAAGAGGTGAATATAATTTCTTGTCAAATATAATGTGCTTTCCAGCCCAGCCACACATTAATACTGCCCTAATAAATTTATTGGTTGGCCAATCACTTTTATATGTAGTAGCTAATAATTTGGTTCAATTGTTTTGTGTTCTTATTGTTTAAGCAAGATCTTTAAACCTTGCAATTTGGTAGTCTAATGCAAATAATCCATTAGACTACCAAATGCAAAGGGTGAATATTTCCAGGTATTTTCTAAATTTCAGTACATGAAAAAGAAGGGAAAAAATGCCTGGTGTTCTTCAGATTTAAAGTTGTACAGTGATTCTATATATACAATATGTATGTGGAGGTATGACAGTTGTAGTTTGAATGTCAGCAAATATGGTAGTGAAAGTAGATAACTGTTGATTCTGTAAATAATAACTGATTATTTCTTAAAATTTTCCATGCTAGTTGTATAGTATAATTGCTTTAAAAATATCAGGATAATTTCAAAGCCATGTAGCAATGGAATGAGCTATAAAATCTGGATGGATTGCAGTCCTGTTCGTATTCATGATCAGAACTGGGTAATATTGATTTAGTAAGCATTATATTATGTACTTTTAAGGTTCTTTTAGATTATAATTCCAATTTAATGAACATTTTCATTATATTGGACATTTTCAGTAATGTTCATAGAAGTTAACATATTGCCCACTATGTGTTGGATAAGATAAATAAATAGAACATAGTTGTCATTCATTATATATTTGAATTTTGTTGTTTTCTATCTTTCCCCCACCCCTCTCCCAGAAGCTTTATATATATTTTGAAGTTCATTTTTTGTCTTTAGAGGTTGGCTTAGAGGCTTCATTTTTTGGTGATGTTCCTCTTAGTGGCTTATTAGAAATTAGTGAAACTGGACAGGATAAGCCAAAACGAAGGAGAAGAGTAAAAAAGAAAAATCCTCTAGAAGATAGTTATCCATCATATCTTCAGGTCAGTTATTTCTATAATCTGTGTATGTACATGTATAATTTCTTACTACTATTCTTATTATGGGAGACCTCTAGGAAATCAGACTAATTGAGTGGAGGGAACACATATCACCCACACCAGCTGTCATAACTGTTATACCTTTATTAAACTCATTCGTGCTAGATATGCTAACCACTTCAACAGACAAGCTGTTCCACCCTTTCACTACCTTTTGAAAAATAATCTAGTACTTCACCTTTCTTAATGACATACAAACTCAACTTCCACAGATGCTCCTTGTCCTCTAATTGCCTTCCGTATATAACAAAAATTTTCATCAACCATTATCCATTTCAGACATTATATGATGGGTTATATGATATAGGTCCATATCATATAAACCATCCTTCTTCTGCTTGC